>NC_087218.1:14493378-14498378 GCF_015104395.2 Macrobrachium nipponense
CAGATTTTATTATTTTTTAAAATTATCTTTAACAATTATATATATTAATATACATACATACATACACACACACAGATATTTATCTATTAGATATATATATATATATATATATATATATATATATATATATATATATATATATATATATTATGTATATATATATATATGATATATATATATATATATATATATATATATATATATATATATATATATATAATTGTTAAAAATAATTTAAAAAATAATAAAAATGTGAAAAATAATAAAATACAACAGTCTTCCAACAGCAAAGACAGTTTATGAAGACTGTGAATTTGTGTTCTGTAGCAGCTTTGTCATTGATTGGAAAATGAAGCCTCTGTTACCCTGCTCTGAATTTGCTGTTAATTAAATAGAACAGAATAGAATACACAATCTGGGCCACAGGCCAAGCGCTGGGACCTATGAAGTCATTCAGCGCTGAAACGGAAATTGACACTATGAATCAATTGTTAGAAGAGGGTGGAGAACAAGATGTAGACAGCGCATATGAACGGAGGTAAAAGGAATGAAAGGGTTTGTAGCTAGGGGTCGAAGAGACACTGTAAAGAGCTTTTACGTAATTGCCTACAGTGCACCGCATAAGGTGCACTGACAGCACTAACCCCCTACGGGGCCTGTAAATGATATGTTTCATTTGTTATATCTGTAACATAGCTTTGTAATTCACTACAGTACGGAATATTTGTAACACTGCTTTGAATTAGGAAACTGTTATGGATTTGTCACGTGGAGTTTCTCTGGCTCTTCGTTGTAATGAAGTGGATGATTTATGAGAGACAGTAGTAATTTGGAAAATCTATAAATTGCCTTGTAATTCATTGGAATATGTTTCAAAGAGATTTGCAACACGGGGAAAGTGTAACATTAATTTGTAATTTGCTGAAATACCGTCAAGCAGGTATAAATTTTGTCGTCGCTGTAACAGTTTTTCGTAACTTCAGATAATACTAATGAAACAGATTCGTAACTTGGAGTTACTGCAATTCTGCTTTGAAATTTGCCGGAATATTATAATACGGTTTCTCTCTAGACTACCTATAACTCTGCTCTGTAATAAACTTGAATATAAAAAAAAGAAATAAAATTCTTAATTTGGAATACTGCAGTGCTTTGCAATACACTAGAATACCTATAAATCAGAAATGAAAACTGGATTATTCATACTAAATCTTTCATACTGACTGGAGTATTTTGTATTTTACTGCATATTTAGAATATCGCAATATACATAACTAGAATATTCATAACGCACCTTGGTAACTTACTCCAATATACAGGATACTGTTTCATATTTTATTATAATATCTATAATAATTCTCTGCGCTTAACTTAATGTTTACATTATTCCTATGTGCACAATAAAACATTAAAGAACACATCATTTGAATTTACTTGAATATTCATCATACTGCATTGTCACCATTAGAATGTCTGTAACAAAATCTAAAAATCAGTGGCCCATGTAAAAAAGATGCTTTGAAATTTCAACAGTTATACAATCGGCCTCGTAATCTATTGACATCTTCAGGAAACTGCTTCGTACATATTTGGTTTATTTATAAAACACTGCAGTGGCTGGAGTTTAAATCCCGTAGAGTTCGAGACCGAGTGGAAGACGTAGAGTCTTAGACAACAAAATAAGGATGGATTGGTGGGAAAAAGTACGAGATAAGTATATCTTAGTTTTACCAGAACACTGGGGTAATTAAAAGCTCTCCTAGGGCTGGCCCGAAGGATTAGATATATTTTTACGTGACTATGAACCAATTGGTTACCTAGCAACGGGACCGACAGCTTACTGTGGGATCCGAGAAATGAATTTCTATCACCAGAAATAAATTCCTCTGGTTCCGCGTTGGCCGGGCCGAGAATCGAACTTCGGACCACCGGAATGGTAGCCGAGCGCGAAATGCACTCGACCAACGTGGAACGACTGGAGGAAGAATGTCTGCAGCTCAATTGGTCCAGAGAGCCGGAAATAGAGAGGAATGGCGAACCATGACTGCCGACGTCCTTGGGGATAGTATGGCACCTGGATGATGATGATGAAGACTTAGACTCATATCAACTTGAAAATTGGGGCTGGAGATCGTAGCCATCATGGAAAAATGACATTAGATCACTCAGTTCTCGTTTGAAGGTCTCCAGATCCTCGTAATTATTCCCAAAGATTTGCCTTTGTCACAAGTGTTATATATTGTAAATCTCACCTTTAATTCTTGACCACAATTTTGTTTGGGGGGGGGGGGGGGGTGGGGGGTGGGGGGGGGGGGGGTGGGGGGGGGGGTGTGGAAGTGTACACAAAATGACGGTCAGTCTGCTGCGGAAATTGATGGACTTTGCAGGTCTTCTCCCGAAGGAGAAGATCACCTCTGTGTTTTGGCGAGACACGGCCTAAATAAGTGTCATACTTAATTTTTAAGTTAAACATCTCTCAGCATCCACAATCAAGTTGTCATATCAATTCTGTCCAGGTTGCCCGAAGAGAAGTGCAATTTCTTTCATCTAAATTGAAGCTTCAGAACTGAACAGAATATCAACCTTCGCGAACAATATCGAAACAGGACGTCACACGTCTCAGCCAATGGGGTAGAAAGAGACGAACACGTTTCATTATTTAACGTCGTTTTTTGTTTGTTTGTTTGTATGGTGTTTTGACGTTGCATGGAACCAGTGGTTATTCAGCAACGGGTCCAACGGCTTCACGTGACTTTCGAACCACGTCGAGAGTGGACTTCTATCACCAGAAATACACCTCTCTCACACCTCAATGGAATGCCTGGGAATCGAACTCACGGCCAACGAGGTGGCACGCCAACACCATACCGACCACGCCACTGAGGCGCTATTTTCCATCGAGATGCAAAGGGAAAACAAAGAGGGAGGACAATGAATGAAGGCTTTGGCGAATGTCTTTGTCAACTTAAAAATCTTTATTTTTCAAATGGACGAAGAAGCAAAAATGCTTTCAGATGAAATTTTGTAAAGAACAGAGCTCTTTATGAACAAGAGACCGCGCTCTCACTAAGTGGAATAAACTACCCAAATCTAGATATTGCCTTTTTGCTCAATCTTTCCAATAAAAAAACAAAAAGTCACCACCTTTTTGCTCGACCTTTCCAGTAAACAAACAAAAAGTTACCATCTTTTTGCTCGATCTTTCCAGTAAACAACGAAAAATCCTACCTTTTTGCTCGATCTTTCCAATAAAACAAAAAATCACTACCTTTTTGCTCGACCTTTCCAGTAAACAACGAAAAATCACTACCTTTTTGCTCGATCTTTCCAATAAACAAAAAATCACTCCCTTTTTGCTAGATCGTTCCAGTAAACAAAGAAAACCAAACAGAAAACCACTACCATTTTGCTGGATCTTTCCTGTAAACAATCACCGCTAAACAAAAAAATCACTAACAAAGACACAGCCTCCATTAACTGCAAGCAAATACTTCAATGTCTCCCTTCACAAAAACTGGGGGAAAAAAGCATCATAAAAAAAGCATCATAAAAAAAGCATCATCAAAAAAAAGCATCATAAAAAAAGCATCATCAAAAAAAAGCATCATCAAAAAAAAGCATCATAAAAAAAAAGCATCATAAAAAAAAGCATCATAAAAAAAGCATCATCAAAAAAAGCATCATCAGAAAGAAGCATCATAAAAAAAAGCATCATCTAAAATGAAAAGCATCATCTTGGATCTCTATCTGAATCCGGATACATTTCAACTTACAATAAAATCAGATTACAGCCTAAGTGGAAGTTAAAGAGAACAGTTACCCTATATGTCTGGTACCTTGTAACTGTTCATTATGAAAAAAAGGAACCGAATTTTTAAAAATGGAGCGGAAACAAATGGAACCGAGTACATGATATTTTAAAAATCAATACCCTGTTCGTTGATTGAATTGAGTATAGCATTAAGGCCAAAGGCCAAGCACTGGGACCTATGAGGTCATTCAGCGCTGACACGGAAATTCAGAGCAAGAAGGTTTAAAAAGTGTAACAACAATAAAAGCTCCCAGTTGCACTTTGAATCAATTGCTATATTAGATTAACATCCCTTACGACGCTCCTGATTGGCTGTTGATAAGCCAATCACTGGGCTGGAAACTCTCAGTCTCTATCGAGAGTTCACATAGGCAGGATGTACTATGTATGTTCCACCTCTCCTGAGAGATGCTTTAGAACTATGTATCTATCATGAGAAGTGGAACATGCATCCGGCCTATGTGAACTCTCTCGAGAGACTGATAGTTTCCAGCCCTGTGATTGGCTTATCAACAGCCAATCAAGAACGCCGTATGGGACGGGCCTAAACATCAGATGCACGGGAGATGTGAATCTACTATAGCAGAGGGTGGAAAGTACGATCGAAGAAAGAGAATATGAAAGGAGGTACAGTAAAAGAAACGAAAGTGGGATGTAGTTAGGGGCCTTCCGAAGGCACGCTGCAAAGAACCTGAAGTAGGGTGCATTGACAAGTCCACCCCACCCCACCCACACAACAACACCCCAAAGGGCAAGATCGGGTAAACCGCCTGAATGAATCAGCCGGCGAAGACATACTGATAAACATGTGAAGGATGTTCAATTGATCTGCCGGTCGTATTCTACTGCGTCACTGCTCTGGCGTCAATGCAACATTATCGAAAGTGGGAAGGGAAGTTGAAGCTTTCTAGACCTTGCTGTTAGAAACCGGAGACGCGTAGCGTTCTATTCTATAAATCGGTAAATAATGTATTAGTATTGAATCACTCTGCGGACAAGGAGGCCGCTAGGTGTCTAAAGGTTGGGGATTGAGTCTACTGCGGTATTCGTTCCTACAGACAGACTCAAGGCCACGACGGGACTTAACGTAACTTAATTCGAGTTGCATTGATATTCGGAGGATTACTTGGTTTATGTTCCCTTTCTTCCTTAAAAGAAGAAAGAGCAGAAGCACATGGTATATCAGCCT
>NC_087218.1:14503378-14513378 GCF_015104395.2 Macrobrachium nipponense
CATCCATCAGGCAAATAGGTGACCAAAGACGACTAGAGAGCCTGAACATGTGTGAGTGAGTAGAAACACGAAGATTGCGAGGACAACTAATAGAGACATTGAAAATACTGAAAGGCATAACAAAAGAAGACAGTAACTTCTTCACATTAAACGAAAACCAAACAAGGATAATGGAAGGAAATTACAACTGAAAAGATGCAACACATCGCACTGTGGGAACTACTTCACATGCAAGATATGTGACACATGGAATAAACTGCCACCAGAAGTTGTAAACAGCAGCAGTGTGGAAGAGTTCAAAAGAAAGCTAGAGAAAATCATTAGGACACTGAATGAGTTGTAAAACTTGCTCCTAGACTAAAGATAAGTGAACACAAGATGTTTCCTTGGATGGACTACTAGGTCTTTGAGACATCCTAATCCTTGTAACTCCTTCTAACTCTCACTTTCTTTCTCTCACCCTCTTCCCCCCCTCCCCCTCTCTATCTCTCCAACCCTCCCTGACTCTCCTCCTTTCTTTTCCAGATAGTAAGTCATATACATACCGAAAGTAGGTATGATAAATTCATAAAGTTTATTTGGTTACTAAGTCTACGGGCAGAACCAGCCCCGTTTCAGGGAAGCCCTTCCTTTCCCTCCCCCACCCACTTTGGTGCCCTTTGGTGCCCTTTGGTGTCCTTTAGTGCAGGTGATGTCTTACCCCTCACAGTATTCTTTTCAAGATAGTAAGTCATAAGTACTATACCAAGTTTCGTTGAAATTGCTCAATGCGTTTCAGAGTTATGCTGGCACTTCTACACACATACATAAATACATTCATCAATTTTTATATATACATATACATATTCATATACATGGATGTTTATACGACTGGCAATAAAATGAAAGAACATACGTCAGCCCACAAGCAGATACGAACTTACATTTAAGATCCTTCGAATTTCAAGCACACAGCATTACCAACTATTGCTAAGAGGATTAAAAACAGAGTCGTGCTAATTATGATGAGCGAATTTACATCAAATCTACAGTGAAAAAATGTCTTCATTCAAAGTTGAAATATAGCTTTCAAATAATGAATAGAAATAGACTTCAGAAGTTCACCACTGATCTATTTGTCGCATTATTGATGATGATAAACTTTCCAAAATTCAGATTGCCCTTTGTCTAACAAATTCTGTCTTTTTAACATGTTTATGGGGATACATTGACATATTACCATATTTAGCATTGCATGAAGATAGAAACAGCTCAGCCCTTTCTCCTGTTTCAAGAAGAGCATTAGGAATCATATGACAGGACACAGTGAAAAATGACACCCAAATGGAAACTGCAGAAGCTGCTTATGGACACGAGATATTGATGCAAGGGAGAACAGTGCTGATAGTATCAGCAGGGCAGCTCCTGTGAGCACCATAAGATCAACACGGAGACATGGATAAGAAAAACGGAAGGGAGGAGACCCGTGGAAGTGAAGGCACAAGCAAGAGGAGTTGGAACATCCTGATCCTCATGGATACATGGACGAGAACAATGGAAAGAGTTCGGAGGTGGGAGATTTGTGGAAGTAAACGCACAAGCGAGAAGAGTTGGAAAATACTGATCTACACGGAGATGTAGATGAAAACAATGGAAAGTCTGGAGCGGGGCGGAGACTTGTGGAAGTGAGAGCACAGGCAAGGAATTGCAGATGATGATAATGATGATGACGTGCAGTTTCAAATCGTGTGAAGTTTCTCGGCTAAATTTACTCTGCCCTTCCTATGGCGGACAATGGCGTCCTTCACGGCTGTGTTATAAACCCCTGCTATTAAATTCAAATCTGATTATCTGCAGAATATCACATTTCCCAGAATTACTTCCGACTCGGATACACAACCCAATTATAGGACGTTTAACGAAGCATTGACCCTTCACACCAAGTGGCACCAATTTAGAATAATCTGTTTACAGGCTTAGTTCAATATGACTACAGTTTACCTTCTTCAGGGGGTTATTTCTAGGATCTATTAACAGTTTATGATGTAATGTATGTAATCCTATCTCACCAGAGATCATTTGGTTGTCCAGAATTTTTCAATGCTGACCTTCATTTCAAAATATACGTATATATGTATACATACATAAATACATACATGCATGCATAAGCATATATGTACATGCTGTACAAAATATATATATATATATATATATATATATATATATATATATATATATATATACATATATATATATAAATCATCAGATAACCACCAATGTAAAGTCCACATGAGTTTAAAAAAATTTCATTTATGACGAATCATATGTAACATATATAGCAACCTTGACCAGGATTCGAACCTATGCCTTTGTGGAAAGATAATGGGAGCTAGTGTCTAAACAGATAAAGTTACTGTCATTCATGTGCAAATACACAAAAGCATATATATATATATATATATGCATATATCTAATTATCTATCTATCTATCTATATACATATATATGTATATATATATTATATATATACTATTATATATATATATATATGCTCCCCTCCTATATATATATATATCTATTATATATGATATATGGTATATATATATATATAATATATATATATAAAAGTTATATATATATAAGATATACATATAGTTATTATATTTATATATAATTATATTTATTATATATAATATATATTATATATATATAATATATATACAGTTGTATACCACATGGGAAAATGAAAATGGTATGTCTCAGGAAATGCCCAACAGTTTCGTTCTCCAATTGACCTCTTCTTGGAGCATTTATTATGGAAAGAGATAAAGTTTACAGTGTATGTAGCCAAGAAAGGCCTAAATTCTTAAAACATACATTTACCAAAAACTAGCAGTTTAAGCTACAAACTATTCAGCAGTAAAATAACAATAAAACAAGAATAGTAGTTGAACAAATGTAAAATACCAAAATATCAAATGAGGTAATACATCCACATTTGAAACAGCATAACATACAGTACACATTGACAAGCGTATACTATATGATAGTTAATGGATAACATTAACTATTTTGTACTGACGTTTCATGACATGTAAGATAAAAGGATCTAATTTATACAAACCAGGAGATAAATTGAAATTTTTTCCTTTGCTGTGAACAATGTAAGCTGTCTCTATTAAATTTCTTTCTATAAAAACCTGAGCTCTTAATTTAAAAAATGCTCTAACTTTGGCCAGAGGTGTTGTGTATGGAACATACTCAGTATATTGTGATTTCAACTTCTTTCCAAAACCTCTGAAACAAAGTGAAAGCGCATCACATTCTCTCAGTGATCTTCATAATGAGCAGTGGTCAGGTGGACATCAAAATTCAGAGCCTTGTTGTCTCGCATCCGGTCTGAGCTGTATGTCGTCTGGTATCCAGCTTTTCGGCGGGTGAATGGCCTCTACACGGGGCGTTTATATGTACGTGTACCACAGCTCCCGCCATTAGGATTCAGGGCTCTTCCCGCAATGTTAGTCGGGAGAAATATGGTATTCGACTCTCAGACGAGATTGGAGAATGGTTTGTCACAGAGAGGAGTCTACCAGGGTGTCATTAGCGGGAGTCGTACGCCGGATGGATTATACTGAAGAACCTCGCCGAAATGGATACTTTGATTTCGCAATCGTTTAAGGGAGAAGAGAGGAGAGAAAGAGGAGAGAGACAGATGAGATGGAGAGACGAGAGAGGAGTCTACTAGGGTGTCATTACGGATTCGTACCGATGTATACTGAATACCTCCGAATGGACACTTGATTTCGATCGTTTAGGAGAGAGACAGAGAGACAGAGAGACAGAGAGAGAGAACCTACCAGGGTGTCATTACGGAGTCGTACCGATGCATACTGAAGACCTCCGAATCAATCGTTCAGGAGAGAGAGAGAGAGAGAATCCTGATGAATATCCTCTTAATGGTTTTACTCACTTGGGTTGTAATTACCTCGTTGAGTCCATCCCACTTTTTCTTTACTATACATCTTGACTGAATACTGATCTCTCTCTCTCTCTCTCTCTAACTTCTTCACTTACAAGATATATGGAACCCATTCCCTGGGAAAAGTGAGCACACGATGTCTCCTCGGATGGACTAACAAGTCTTTGGGACATCCTAATCCTTGTAAATCTCTCTCTCTCTCTCACTCTCTCTCTCTCTCTCTCTCTCTCTCTCTCTCCAGTACTGAAACCCCGAACAGTCGACTATAACGCACTTACTTACCTGACAATGTTTACTGTTATGACCTCTGGGCCATGTGAAACGTTCTTCGTTGAATTTCCATGATTTGGTCAACAGAAGCATATGTGGTTTTATGGGAAACGCGCTCAGGTTACTCCATCATCGTCCAGTTGCGAGCTAGAAGGGCTATTATTAGACCTAAAAGGCTATAAAGAGAGAGAGAGAGAGAGAGAGGAGAGAGAGAGAGAGAGAGAGAGAGAGAGTGTCAAACTCTCAGATGTTAAAATGCCATCGTTCATTTGATAATCTGGGATAATCCTAAATCGAATAATCTAGGAATAATAATGTCAAGAAAAGTATCAATTAACTTTAAGGGACCCTGTAACGCCCGTCCAGCCACCCCTTCCCTACTCTGTTGAAATCGGTTTGTCCTTCGAGTACTCTATCCCGCCTCTATCCAAATTTAGTCTTGCACTCTTCAGACCTGGGCTAGAAATAAGAGATTTAGGATGCCCACCCCGTCATCCTCTGTATTTTGGGAAAAAATGTATGGAAATGCAACTACATTATCCCTTTAGACGGAACAGAATGTATAGAGTTTAGGCTAAAGGCCAAGCGCTGGGACCTAAGAGGTCATTCAGCCCTGGAAGGGTCACTGAGAGTAAGTAGGTTTGAAAGGTATAACGGGAGAAAAACCTCTAAGTTGCGCTGAAGTAATTGGTAGGAGAGGGTGATGAGCAAGACAGAAAAAAGATAATATGAACGGAGGTACAGCAAAAGGAATGAGAGGGGTTGCAGCTAGCGGCCGAAAGGACGCTGCAAAGAATCTCAAGTAATGCCTACAATGCACCCGGTGAGGTGCACTGACGTCGGTAACCCCTACGGAGATGATTTCTTTAAGTCCTTCCTTTAGTCGCGCATGATAAACGTCTACTTGAAGCTGCTCAGTCTGATCATATCGATTGGTTTGAAAGAGCTCATAGGTCCACACCAGGCCTTTTATTCCCTCTAAACGCTAGAATACTTTAAGGGTCGATGTTGAGCCGGGCTCGTGCTGGGCATAAGACCCGCTTAATTCATCCCAAGTAGATTTCTGTATTCCTAGCGCATCAACGAAGGCAAAGGATCATTTAAACATTCACTACAGGAAAAGTGCCGCATAGAATTTAAACGAGGGTCACGTTATAAATATTGCATGACTGGCACTCACTCGCCACTCACATTTGAATTTCCATGTCTTTATTGTAATGTGTTCTTCTGTATATTTGAATTTCATTTTGCATTGTTAGGTCAAATCTCATATTCAATAAATACCTTGAGAAAGAATGACTGAAAAAAAATCTCATATTCAATAAATTCCTTGAGAAAGAATGACTAAAAAAATCTCATATTCAATAAATTCTTTGAGAAAGAATGACTAAAAAAAAACCCGTTCCAAGTGTTTTGTCTTTATATCTGTAGACATTCCAAGCATGAATTACCGCAAGGAAAAAGACAAATTCTCCTTCGGAAAGTTGATAAAATACATTTTTATCAATGTATGCGAAGGACTTGTGTCCAAACCTCAAAATCTCAATGAACAGCCGATCCTCATGATTCGTGAAATGTCCATTTAGCGTTATAATTATCTCCGCCGATCCCCTTAGTACAGAAATGTAGGGCATATTGAATTGAGCAATCATACACTTATCACTTGTCCTATACAAAGCGTCGGTCTAAATGACCATTTTTCATCAGTTAACAATTAGTGGTACAAATTCTTCATATGAGCTCCGTATCCATAAGCAGAACATACGGTACACCAACCACCATCCCCATCGGCTTGTTCTCTAATCACATATGACCAATAAGTACTTGCGCGCGCATGTGCGTGCGCGTACATGTAAATGTGCGTTCGTACGTCTATTTGACGAACGCTAATCGGATGAACCACTTCCTGTGGGGCCCTGAAATCGACGATACCACCGTCATTGACGACGATCCCGCGGTCGATAACGCAATTAGGCTCCCGTGATGATATCGTCCGGCAGGCCATGCCGTCCGCTTCCATCTGTCTGCGTCATGCAACAGTGCATGCAACACAAGTCCCACGAAGCAGCCAAGTTCACGTCTGCGAGCTTTTGTTGCCATCTGGCGCTTTTGATTGTCTCGTCCCCGGGGCCGTTGACGCACGGAAGGATGTCAAGTCGTCCATTGCCGAAATTTAGGTTAATTTTACTTCTTTACGTGGGGTAATTTAGGAGGCAGTGCCTTCAAAAGAGACATTCTAATTGAGGAGACGAGTCCTTTAAAAAATGGCATTCCAATCTAAGAGATAAGTCCCTTGAAAAAGGTTTTCTAATTTAGGAGATAGCTCCGTTAAAATAGACATCATTGTCAGGGTACAGTCTTTACATGCAAAGTACTGCTTGCAAAGAGACATTCTTTACAAAAAGCACTGTATTTCCTGTCGTTGTAAATTCTTTACACAAGCACTGCACTGCATTCCTTTTTTTTTCAGACACATTCTTTGCACAAGCATTTCATTCCTTTTCAGACACATTCTTTACGCAAGCACATCATTCCTTTTCAGGCATATTCTTTATAGGAGTACTCATTCCTTGTCAGTGCACATTCTTTACAGACGAATGAACATTCTTCCTAGGAGGCCCATTTCTTAATAAAGACATTCGTGTATTAATGAGAGATAACATTCCTGAGAAAAGGGGGATTCTTTCGAGAAGGATTTTTTTACAAGTAAGACTTGCAGACAATAATTTCAGATAGTCATCCAAGGTGATAAACATTGCAAAAAAACATTATTTTGCGAGTCATTCTCTGTGGGGTGTGATTGATATTTAAGGCAGATTCTCGAGTTCACAGTCATGGATATGTACATATCGAACAAATTCATTATATATGTATTTCGAACAAATCAGTTTATATGATATATAAACAAATTCGTTATGTATATGATATAATCGAACAAATTCACGTTATGTATATAATATATCGAACATTCACGTTTATATATATATCGAACAATATTACAGTGTAATAAACAAAAATTAGGGTGTATATATAAAATCGAACATTATTCAGTATTGTATATATCGAGATCACGGTTAATCGCAAAAATCATACTATATATCGAAACAAACACCCGTTATGTATATGTATATATCGAACAAATTCAGTTATGTATATGTATATATCGAACAAATTCAGTTTTGTATATGTATATATCGAACAAATTCAGTTATGTATATGTATATATCGAACAAATTCACAGTATTTATGTATATATCGAACAAATTTCACGGTTTTATATATGTATATATCGACACAAATTCAGTTTTGTATATATAAAATCGACAAAACCTCACAGTATGTATATATCGAACAATTCACGTTTATATATATGTTATATCGAAACAAATTCAGTTTTGTATATTATAAAAATCGGAACAAATCCACAGTTTTTTATAATATATATCGAGAAAACACGGTTCTGTATATAGTATTATCGACAATTCACCGTTATGTATATATATATCGAACAATTCAGTTTTTGTATTTATATATCGAACAAATTCATTTGTATATGTATATCGAACCAATTAGTATGTATAGTAATATATCGAACAAATTCACGGTTATATATATATGTATATATCGAACAAATTCAGTTTTGTATATATAAAAATCGAACAAACTCACAGTTATGTATATATCGAACAAATTCACGGTTATATATATGTATATATCGAACAAATTCAGTTTTGTATATATAAAAATCGAACAAATTCACAGTTATGTATATATCGAGAAAATTCACGGTTATGTATATATGAATATGTCGAACAAATTCACAGTTATTTATACGCATATATTGAACAAATTCAGTTATGTATATCTACATATCGAGCAAATTCACCGTTATGTATATATGTATATCTAAAAAAATTCACGGTTATGTATATGTACATATCGAAAAATTTCACCGTTATGAATATGAATATATAGAACAAATTCACGGTTATGTGTATGTACATATCGAACAAATTCACATTATGTATATGTTTATATCGAACTGTTTTCTGTACAGATTCATCGATAAATATTTAAGTATATCTACATAACAGTGGATTCGTTTCTCCATTTTAAGACTCATGCAACTATTATTAATTATTATTATTAATTATTATATTATTATTATACAGAAGATGAACCCAAATCATAAGGAACAAGCGCACTGGGACCACTGACTTGAAATTCAAGCTTCCACATTATATAGTGTTCATTTGAAACCAGTAACCGAAGGTGACAGTTAAAATCATTATTATTATTATCATATTACTATTAGTAGTAGTAGTAGTGGTAGTAGTAGTAGTACTATACGAAATTCACATCAATCGTGCATTTGATGTCTAGGCCCGTCTCTTACGACGCTCTTGATTAGCTGTTGATAAGCCAATTACAGGGTTGGAAATTCTCAGTCTCTCTCGAGAGTTCGCATAGGCAGGATGTATGTTCCACCTCTCCTGAGAGATACTTTTGAAAGACGAATCCCTCAGGAGAGGTGGGACATACGTCCTGCCTCTGTGAACTCTCTCGAAAGACTGAGAGTTTCCAGTCCCGGGATTGGCTTATCAACAGCCAATCAGAAGCGTCGTAAGGGACTGGCCTAGACATCAAATGCACGGCTGATGTGAATCTGCTATAGTGGTAGTATAGTAGCAGACTACAATTAAGCCATAACCATTTTGTTTTTATCCAATTCTTCCGCGTTTAAATTAGAGCGTTTTTTTTTTTTTTTTTTTACTTGGGTCTCTCAGTTTTAATGCTCTATCACTCAAGGATGTCCATTTTTTTTTTTTGCCCCATCTTCCATTATTCACACGCGCCCAGTTTTTCACTTCCACATCCAAAATTTTCCTGCACCCACATTAAATAATCTACGGCTACATGACTTTAATTTATACGAACCAGTGATAATTATGTCTTCCCTCAATTTATCTTAAAAATTACAACTCTTTGCAATTTTTTGCTCGTTCATTATGAACATTCACTACTACCACAACTGTTGATAGCAATAGCGGCCTTGTCTCACGAACAAGATCGATCCCACGGGGGAAGAGACGACTTTTGAAACCGTTGCCTGGAATAGAATCCTTTGCGTCCCTCTTTAAACCAAATAATGAACAGCCCCACAAAGAATACTTGAGGGGATGGTAATAAACAAGTGAAAAATGCACATCGTATAACGCTGTATGAACTCTCAGCCACTGCCCACGAAACTCTCAGCTGCTGTCCATGACACTTTCAGCCACGGCCCGGTGGTGGCCTGTGTTGTCGGCACCTGTAGTGGGGGCAGACGCAAGATCATATCTAATTTTAACCTTAGGTAAATTAAAAACTACTGATGCTAGAGAGCTGCAATGTTGTCTGCACGTGTAGCAGGGCCAGACGGATCATGGCTAATTTTAGCCTTAAATAAATTTAAAACTACAGAGGCTAGAGAGCTGCAATTTGGTATGCTTGATGATTAGAAGGTGGATGATCAACACGCCAATTTGCAGCCCTCTAGCCTCAGCAGTTTTTAAGCTCTAAGAGCGGAGAGAAAAAGTACGGGCGGACAGACAAAGCTATAGCAATTGTTTTCTTTTACAAAAAACTAAAAATGCACTCATTTTGAGCACAAACTCTTAATGTAAAAACAGGTTAAGTTCTGTAGCTTATTTTAGTTGGGATATATACTACCTGGAGAGTTACAGTATGGGCAAATATATGTATATACACACACACACACACACACACACAC
>NC_087218.1:14518378-14525878 GCF_015104395.2 Macrobrachium nipponense
GCAAAACAATTCCCTAGCTGAACTGGAATTTACTCTCATAGTACCTGGAAATCCTGGGCTTGGTAGTCTTCTTATCTGCTGATATTTATGTGCACTATGGAAGTATAAAAATACTTGGGACATCCCCAGAGGAGGCAGGGGGAGCCGAAGGGGTGCAGTGGTGTCTGCACGGCAATGTCTGAGGAGGTTCTGAGTGCTCCGAGTGCTGTGGCACTTCTGACGGTGAACTGCCGGGTCCCTGCCCTTTTAAGACTTCTTCTGATAGGCGCCGCCCAATCCCTAAGCTGGTAAATTCCAGACAGCCAACAGGAGCAGAGATAGCTTTCCAGAGAATGGAGGCTTTCAGTTCAAAGGGGCAACTTGCATATAAACTTTCCTTGGTTCTGCCTTAAAATCTTGAACAAAATATATATATATATATATATATATATATATATATATATATATTTGTATATATATATATATATATATATATATATATATATATATATATATATATATATATATATATATATATATATATATATATAGATATATATATATATATATATATATATATATATATATATATATATATATATATATATATATATATATATATATATATATATATATATATAGATATGTATATATATGTATATATATATATATATATATATATATATATATATATATATATATATATGTATATATAAAATTCACCAGGCGAAACTACTTTACACGACGAGTTTCTTTTCCTCATGAATCAGATCGTCAATGGGTGAGCAGTGTCATCAGTTCACCTCATGCAGTTCACAGTAGGTACTGCTCGAGGTTCTTTGCAGCGTCCCATCGGAACCTAGCTGCAAACCCTTTCATTCCTTTTACTGTATTTCCATTCATATTCTCTCTCTTCCATCTTACTTCCCACCTCCACCTAACGATTGACTCATAGTCCAAATGAGAGGTTTTCTTCCTGTTACACCTTTCATACTTTTCTATTCTCAGTGTCACTTTTAGTGCTGAATGACCTCGTCGGTCCAAGAGCTTAGCCTTTGGCCTAAATTCTGTATCCTATTGCATATCCCTTTCTTTGCCATCGTCTTACAGTTTGATTCTGTATTCTATATCCCTTCCGTTGCCATCGCCTTACAGTTTGCTTTATTCATTCATTCAAGTGTCGTGTAAAACTGGGGTCACTGAGCGACGAAAATAAACAACAAAAAGGAAAACATAATTAGGTCAGAGAAACGATAATTCTCCACGTGGCAACATTTCCTGACGAGGAAGAACAGCAACTGAGTCAATAAAGAGGAAAACTAACTAGTTCAAAATGTTATTATATGCGTCACGAAGAGGAAATATAACTGGTTCAGAATGATATTACATGCGACATGAATAAGATAAATAACTGGTTCAGAATTCCATTATATGTGTCACTAAGAGGAAAAATAACTGGTTCAAAATTCTATTACATGCGTCATGAAGAGGGAAAATAACTGGTTCAGAATGCTATTATATGGGTCAATAAGAGGAAAAATAACTGGTTCAGAATGCTATTACGTGCGTCATTAAGAGGAAAAATAACTGGTTCAGATTGCTATTATGTGCGTCACTAAGACAAAAAATAACTGGTTCAGAATGCTATTATATGTGTCACTAAGAGGAAAAATAACTGGTTCAGAATGCTATTATATGGGTCAATAAGAGGAAAAATAACTGGTTCAGAATGCTATTATATGGGTCAATGAGAGGATAAATAACTGGTTCAGAATGCTATTATATGTCTAAGAGGAAAATAACCTGGTTCAAAATGCTTCTCATAAGAGAAAATAACGCGTCATTAAGAGGAAAAATAATGGTTATTCTATATGTGCGTCATAAGAGGAAAAATAATGGTTCAGAATGCTATTTATGTCTAAGAGAAAAATTAATGGTCAGAATGCTATTAGGTCAATAGAAAAATAAAAAACTGGTTCAGAAGATGGTCACTGAGAGGATAAATAACTGGTTCAGAATGCTATTATATGTGTCACTAACAGGAAAAATAACTGGTTCAGAAAGCTATTACATGCATCATGAAGAGGGAAATAACTGGTTCAGAATACTATTATATGGATCACTAAGAGGAAAAATAACTGGTCCATATTATTATTATATGAGTCACTAAGAGGAAAAATAACTGGTTCAGAATGATATTATGTGGGTCAATAAAAGGAAAAATAACAGGTTCAGAATGCTATTACGTGCGTCATTAAGAGGAAAAATAACTGGTTCAGAATGCTATTATATGGGTCACTAAGAGGAAAAATAACTGGTTCAGAATGATAATATGTGGGTCAATAAGAGGAAAAATAACTGGTTCAAAATGCTATTATGTGTGTCATTAAGAGGAAAAATAACTGGTTCAGAATGGTATTACATGCGTCATTAAGAGGAAAAATAACTGGTTCAGAATGCTATTATGTGGGTCAATAAGAGGAAAAATAACTGGTTCAGAATGTTATTATATGTGTCACTAGGAGGAAAAATAACTGGTTCAAAATGCTATTATATGCATCATGAAGAGGGAAAATAACTGGTTCAGAATACTATTACATGGGACACTAAGAGGAAAAATAACTGGTTCAGAATACTATTATAGGTGTCACTCGGAGGGAAAAATAAAAACTTGGTCAGAATGCTATTATGTGGGTCAATAGAGGAAGAAATAACTGGGTTCAAAATTCTATTACGTTGCGTCATTAAGAGGAAAAATAACGGTTCAGAATCATTATTTAGTTGGGGCAATAAGAGGAAAAAATAACTGTTCTAATTGCTATTATGTGGTCAGGAAAATAAGAGGAAAAATAAACTCGTTTTCAGAATGAGCTAATATTATGGGGGGGTCCCCTAAGAAGGGAAAAAATAAACTTTAATTCAAGAGGATTAAGGGTGGGGTCAATAAGAAGAAAAATAAAAAAACTGGTTCAGAATGCTATTACGTGTGTCATTAAGAGGAAAAATAACTGGTTCAGAATGCTATTATGTGCGTCATTAAGAGGAAAAATAACTGGTTCAGAATACTATTATATGGGTCACTAAGAGGAAAAATAACTGGTTCAAAATACTATTATATGGGTCACTAAGAGGAAATATAACTGGTTCAGAATGCTATTATATGGGTCAATACGAGGAAAAATAACTGGTTCAGAATGCTATTACATGCGTCATTAAGAGGAAAAATAGCTGGTTCAGAATGCTATTATATGGGTCACTAAGAGGAAAAATAACTGGTTCAGAATACTATTATATGTGTCACTAAGAGGTAAAATATATGGTTCAGAATGATATTATATGGGTCAATAAGAGGAAAAATAACTGGTTCAGAATACTATTATATGTGTCACTAACGAGGAAAAATACTGGTTCCAGAATGAAAATAATTATATATGGGTCACTAAGAGGTAAAATAACTGGTTCAGAATGATATTATATGGGTCACTAAGAGGAAAAATAACTGGTTCAGAATACTATTGATATGTGTCACTAAGAGGAAAAATAACTGGTTCAGAATGCTATTACGTGCATCATTAAGAGGAAAAATAACTGGTTCAGAATGATATTATATGGGTCACTAAGAGGAAAAATAACTGGTTCAGAATACTATTATATGGGTCACTAAGAGGAAAAATAACTGGTTCAGAATACTATTATATGTGTCACGAAGTGGAAAAATAACTGGTTCAAAATGCTATTATGTGGGTCTATAAGAGGAAAAATAACTGGTTCAGAATACTATTATATGGGTCACTAAGAGGAAAAATAACTTGTTCAGAATGATATTATATGGGTCAATGAAGAGGAAAAATAACTGGTTCAGAAAGCTATTACATGCGTCATTAAGAGGAAAAATAACTGTTTCAGAATACTATTATATGGGTCACTAAGAGGAAAAATAACTGGTTCAAAATACTATTATGTGGGTCACTAAGAGGAAAAATAACTGGTTCAGAATGCTATTACATGCGTCATTAAGAGGAAAAATAACTGGTTCAGAATGCTATTATATGGGTCACAAAGAGGAAAAATAATTTGTTCAGAATACTATTATATGTGTCACTGAGAGGAAAAATATATGGTTCAGAATGATATTATATGGGTCAATAAGAGGAAAAATAACTGGTTCAGAATGCTATTACGGGCGTCATTAAGAGGAAAAATAACTAGTTCAGAATGATATTATATGGGTCAATAAGAGGAAAAATAACTGGTTCAGAATACTAGTATATGTGTCACTAAGAGGAAAAATAACTGGTTCAGAATGATATTATATGGGTCACTAAGAGGAAAAATAACTGGTTCAGAATGATATTATATGGGTCAATAAGAGAAAAAATAACTGGTTCAGAATACTATTATATGTGTCACTAAGAGGAAAAATAACTGGTTCAGAATGATATTATGTGTCACTAAGAGGAAAAATAACTGGTTCAGAATGCTATTATATGGGTCACTAAGAGGAAAAATAACTGGTTCAGAATACTATTATATGTGTCACTAAGAGGAAAAATAACTGGTTCAAAATGCTATTACATGCGTCATGAAGAGGGAAAATAACTGGTTCAGAATGCTATTATATGGGTCACTAAGAGGAAAAATAACTGGTTCAGAATACTATTATATGTGTCACTAAGAGGAAAAAAAATAACTGGTTCAAAATGCTATTACATGCGTCATGAAGAGGGAAAATAACTGGTTCAGAATGCTATTTATTTGGCACTAAGAGGAAAAAATAACTTGGTTTCAAAATACTATTATTATGGTTCACTAAGAGGAAAAAAAAATAACTTGGTTCAGAATGCTTATTATGGGTGCAAAAAAATACGGATAAAAAAACTGGGTTCAGAAATGCTATTACAGGCGTCATTAAGAGGAAAAATAGCTGGTTCAGAATGCTATTATTAGGGGTCACTAAGAGGAAAAATATGGTTTCAGAATACTAAAAAAAAATTATATGTGTCACTAAGAGTAAAATATATGGTTTCAGAATGAATTATAGGGTCAATAAAGGGAAAAAGGAATGGTTCAGAAAGGACTATTTATATGGTTGTCACAGGGAAAATAACGGCGGTTCAGAATGGATATATATGGGTCAATAAGAGGAAAAAAATTAACTGGTCAGAATGCTATTACGTGCGTCCCCCCCCATTAAGAGGAAAAATAACGGGTCAGAATGATATTATATGGGTTCAATAAAGCGAAAAATAACTGGTTCAGAAACTATTTATATGGTGTCATAAGAGGAAAAACTGGTTTTCAGAAATGATATTATATGGGTCACTAAAGAGGTAAAATAAACTTGGGTTCTTAACTGCTTCAGAAACTCACCTATATTAATATGGGTCACTCAAGAGGAAAAATTCAACTGGTTCCAGAATTGCTATTATATGGTGTCATCAAGAGGAATAACTGGTCAGAATGCTAATACATGTTCGGGTCAATTAAGAGGAAAAAATAACGTGTCAGAATTGATTATATTGGGTCACTTAAGAGGAAAAATAACTTGTCACTTAGAATGGCTTATTAATGGGTCATTAAGAGGAAAAATAACTGGTTCAGATATACTATTTATCACTGTGGTCACAAATCAAGAAGTATTCCTAACTAGGTTCAGAATGATATTATATGGGTCAATAAGGAGGAAAAAGAACTGGTTTCAGAATACTATTATATGGTGTCACTAAGAGGAAAAATAACTGGTTCAGAACTGATATATATGGGTCAATAAGTCACTAAGGAGGAAAAATAACTGGTTCAGACTAGTATAATGTGTCACTAAGAGGAAAAATTAACTGGTTCAAAATGGGCTAATACATGCGTCATGGAAGAGGGAAAATAAACTGGTTCGAATGTGCTATTATAGGGTCAAAAACTAAGAGGAAAAAAACTTGTTCAGAAATTACTATTATATTGTTTCCACTAAGTAAGGGAGGAAAAAAATAACTGGTTCAAAATGCTATTACAACGCACGTCCCATGAAGAGGGAATCAGAAATAACTGGTTCAAGAATGCCTTTATATATGGGTCACTAAGAGGGACAAAAAATAACTGGTTCAGAATACTATTATGATGGGGTCAATAAGCAAAGGAAAAAAATAAACTGGTTTAGAATGATATTATAGGTGGGTCACTAAGAGGAAAAATAAAAATTTAAACTTGGTTCAGAATAACTATTATATGTTTGTCCACTAAGAGGAACCAAAAATAACTGGTTCAAAACGCTATTACATGTGTCAATGAACGAGGGAAAAAAAAAAAACTAATTTTCTCAGGATTCAAGTGCTATTACATGGGTCACTAAGACGAAAAATAACTGGTTCAGAATGCTATCATATGCAGACGCTATTTCAAGTTAATTGACCAACACATCAAATCCACTCGACTCCTGAGAAGGAGAGAGAGAGAAAAAAGTGTCTTATATCAAAAGTTGGAAAATAAGATGTAGTGGCATACGGAAGCGTTTTTGTAAAGTAATACGCGCCTGATGACCTGAACATCAAGGAAACGTCACGTCATGGCCGGAGATTAATTCCTTTACTAAGTAAAACGACCCTGATCTCCGAGATCTCTGACACGTGCCGTGCAATGATTTTTAGCGATACGTTTATATTTAGCCGTTAGTACATATAAACAGAATCGAATATGGAATTTAGGTCAAACGTGAAGCAATGGAACCTACGAAGTCATTCAGCGCTGAAAAGAAAGTTGAGATACAGGGCTTGAAAGATGTGACAGGCAGGAGAAAACCATCGCAGTTTCGTTATGAATCAATTGGTAAGAGAGGCTGGAAAGCAAGATGGAGGAAAGAGAATATGAACGGAGTTACAGCAAAAGGAATGAAAAGGGTTGCAGCTAAGGGCCAAAGGGACGCTGCAAAGAATCTTAAGTAATGTCTACAGTGCACCGCGTGAGGTGCACTGAAGGCACTACCTCCCATACGGGATCTAGTGCATAATGAAACAATAATGTTCTATCTAATTGCTGAGGTGACTAGCATAATATTATTGATCTACATCCGTCATACTGATTTTTATACACAAATTAATTCTTCATGCACATGTAATGATTTCAATACAGAAATAAACAGACTTTTGAGGTCATAGAACTCATTGAAATGTATTATTATTATTATTATTATCATGATTATAAAGGATAAATTAAAAATTAATCCTAATAATAATAATTAATAATAATAATAATAATAATAATAATAATAATAAAATACATTTCAATAAATTTGTAATAAATTCGGCCCCAAGTGCACAGGGTTAATTTAAAAGGGTCATGCAAGGTCACAGCATAATGTTGACCAATAGCAACTGCAAATTTTTAAAATCCTTCATGCGCACGAGGGCAGGAATGTTACATCGCTTATGGTAATAAACAATGCCAGAGTACAATGGTTGCCATGGCAACGCGAGCTCTTGACACGGATTCCAGTTGCAGTCGTGTAACGTTATGATATCTGATGTATATTAT
>NC_087218.1:14530878-14535878 GCF_015104395.2 Macrobrachium nipponense
ACAGTTTCTTAGAGACCGAACAGATTGTGAACACAATGGTAAGTGTCAGGGCCGCTCTCCACCCAAATTATTACCGACGAGGACCAGCCACTGGCGGCCGATGACTTAGCTGGCAGTAGACCTACAACGTATTTTGCCTCGCAGGGCGTGTTGCCAAAGAAACCTATGGAAACCACGTGCAGAGATTGAAGTTGGACTGCGGAGGCTCACGAAGTTTTAAAAAGTAGTATATAACTTTAATAACTTTAATAACTCCGCATATTCCCATAATTACATGGACACCTTTGGCCCGGTTAATCGCAGCAAACTTTTAGCAAATAATACAAATATCTATGTAATTTATTCTAAGAACATATTTCGAAAGCATAAAATATCTAAGTAGGAAATTAAGGAAAACTCTCCCTTGAACTAAGCCACGAGATTTTTTTCTTTAATGCAATTAAGATGTTTTCCTCTAATTATTTCAATAAGCAAGCCTACAATGCATCCAGTACATATATAGTAATCTACGCTATTAACCATTTCATCCTTTTGACTTATGTGAAATTTCGATAACCACTCTTGCTCACATTAACCTTAACAGCCTAAATTCGTAAGTTTTTCATTTTTGCTAACAGTTCTTGACGACACTATATTCCTGTATCGCACCTCATGCACCGTAGGTTCTTTGCAGCCTCCCTTGGGCCCGTGGCTGCAATCCCTTTCATACCTTTTACTGTACCCCCATTCGTATTCTCTTTCTTCATCTTACTTTCCACCCATACACCACTGATTCTCAGTGCAACTACGAGGCTTACCTCCGTTTCAGAGCTGAATGACCTCACAGGTCCCAACGCTTGGCTTTTGGCCTTAACAGCAGTTTTTCTTTAATTTTCTGTTTCTTTCTCCTTTCCAACCCTTCCATGCTTTATTATCTGCTCATGCGCACAAGAAATCTGTTCTGTGTAATGAAAGACAATCCTATTTCAATGCATTCGTTTTAGTACAGTCCTTGGCTCTGTTAACCTTGACTCTATACAGCTTACCGAGACAGAGAGAGAGAGAGAGAGAGAGAGAGAGAGAGAGAGAGAGGGTCATCAAACATACAGACCAGTGTAAGTTACTCATCCGTCCAACACCAAACGAGCAATGTCCCGAGATACAACTTGATGAGTCTCTGTTTCCTCATGAGATAACAGTTTCGACAATCGACAAATAAATATCGACCGCTCCCAGGATGCCGCTTCCATTCTCTGCTTTCTGCAGTTTCCCGAAACTATTTGCAATGAGCTGTTACAACAGCTGATGCGTCGTGACTGCAGCGCGCGATCATTGCTGGTGTTTCTCTCTGATTAGGTATGATATGTGACGTTTTCGATAATTTGCAGTTGTACCTTGGGTGACTGGTGGTCCCCATTGGAAGGTAGGGGTGGAGGGGCAGTCCCCCATTTCTGACTCTCTGTCCCTGAATCATCGCGACCTTCCAGGGAAGTACCATTGCCCCATTTATGAGAATATCCTTGTTGCCAATAAATCTCGACCTTCTGGAGACGTATGAATCTGTCCACATTTAGGGGATTGTCCTTCTGTCCATATTTAGGGAAATGTCCCTCAGTCCCCATTTAGGGAAATGTCCCTCTGTCCCCAAAATAATCTCGACCTTCTGAGGGCTATGGATCTGTCCCCATTTAGGGAAATGTCCCTCTGTCCCCAAAATAATCTCGACCTTCTGGGGATGTACGGATCTGTCCCCATTTAGGGAAATGTCCCTCTGTCCCCACCCAAAATAATCTCCGACCTAAAATGGGATGTACGGATCTGTCCCCATTTAGGGAAATGTCCCTCTGTCCCCAAAATAATCTCGACCTTCTGGGGATGTACGGATCTGTCCCCATTTAGGGAAATGTCCCTCTGTCCCCAGAATAATCTAGACCTGCTGGGGACGTATGGATCTGGCCCCATTTAGGGAAATGCCCCTTTGTCCCCATTTAGGGAAATGTCCCTCTGTCCCCAAAATAATCTCGACCTTCTTAGGGCTATGGAATTGTCCCCTTTTGGGGAAATGTCCCCTTGTCCCCAAAATAATCTCGACCTTCAGGGGACTTTTGGAACTGTCTCCATTTAGGGAAATGTCCCTCTGTTCCCATTTAGGGAAATATCCCACTGTCCTCAAAATAATTTAGACCTTCTGGAGACGTATGAATCTGTCCCCATTTAGGGTAATGTCCCTCTGTCTCCATTTAGGGAAATGTCCCTTTGTCCTCATTTAGGGAAATTTCCCTTTGTCCCCAAAATAATCTAGACCTTCTGAGGACGAATGAATCTGACCCTATTTAGGGAAATTTCCCACTGTCCCTAAAATAATCTAGACCTTCTGGGGACGTATGGATATGTCCCCATTTAGGGAAATGGCCCTGTGTCCCCAAAATAATCTCTAGCTTCTGGGGGCGTATGAATTTTTTAAAAAGTTTTTATTCAATAAATTCTTTACAAATGATTAAAGCAAATCCAGAAGTACATATATTTTAATCTAGAATACATTGCTTTTAATGTTACAAAAATTCTTTATGAAATGCTTTAACAATTTGTCTTTCAAAATGGCCTTGAGATATCTCTGGTTTTTTATAATGCAATCTTTTATTCTATTTATAAATATCCTTCTGTCCACAGGAAATTATCGATTTTCTAAGGATGCATTAATTTCTCCATAAAAAGAAGAAGAACAAAAAACTATTACAAATATCTCCACATTCAAGAGGGAGCCCAGTGTCGAAGGTCGATTTTAATCTGTTATTATAATGTCATTATTTAGGAGAATGTGCCCCAACTCTCTACGGAATTTCCCCAACATCTGTTCCCAAATGTATATTGTAAGTTAAATTCTAGTAAAGAAACAAAAATACTAACGGCTTGTGGGAAAAAAAACCGAATTCTAATTTGTTGTTTTCTGATTTATTGGCACTGTGCGATGTCAACACAAACTGAACCTTTGAAAAATCCCTCAAAAGGAGGCAGAAATAATGTCATTTACAAAACGCAACTAAATCTAAGAAGGAAATTAATAAGAATCAAATGTGCCGCTCATAAAATAAATAAACTTATGGAATAAAAGCGGCTTCTGCCTCTCTATCTAGAGATGCATAGTGAGAGTAATATCATGTTTTTTCGACATCAATAATGCTGAAGCGGAGCTGAAGGAAATGTATGTGAAAATGCTGTTGTACGTGACATAAAAATTTACTAGGGTTTAGTAAACGAAGTGACTTACTTCAAAAGATATTAATATGTCTGCAAACATATTTTTGTCAGCGAAAAGCGCTTCCGAACCTTCTTAGCAGTTACATGATCATCCAGTATTTTTTTTTTTTTTTTTTTTTACAAATACGGTACACAATGATTGCAGTTGACGAATTCTAACACATCACTCTAGCTTGAGGCGCAAGAAATAATGAATGTCATACTTAAAAGGTAAAGACCCGTTTGAAGTTAGCGCTTCCTTGAAAGATGCAAAGAGAAAAAAATGGAGAACGAATGATTCAGAAGTGAAAAAGAATGACGCCGAGAGATTTTCCTCTCGCATTTGACAAAGAATATATTCCTTTCAAAAACATTTCAAAGGATTTTTGTGACGACACTGCGGTCGGCACCGAAGGGGAAATGCATTTTTGATTCGAGTTGAGCTGACTTTTATGAATATATTAAATTCAACTCTCGTTCCACAGGGAGATGAACCCACGCCAGAGATACATTTCACGGTATAGTGCAACTTGCTAGGTGTTTTCAGACTGCTGGATTTATATTTACATATCTCTATAATATTCTTCTATAATATTCTTCACCTACGTATATCTCTTTTCTATTCTAACTAATATTTTTCTCAAAGATTTTTCAGTTCTTGAAATATCTTTGTCTAAATACTGGATTTTTGGAGGATGATAGAAAGCTTAAGGATACATATATACATATATATAAAATACATATATACTACGATATATATACAGATGTATATATGCATTAAGCTACAAATGTCCTTTAATATCCAATTCGTTCTGCCTCGGAATTAATATATTTTCATGTATGTTAACCGAAGGGGAAGTTTTTAGCTGATAATTATTTCGTCCTCCCTGCAGTCCTGATTTCTCCTCTGTCTGTCCGCTTCGGTTAACATATATGAAAACATATTAATTAAGAGGTAGAGCGAACTGGATATTAAAAAGACATTTTTAGCTTGATGCATGTATATGAATCACGGTGATGTGATAAGAATTCATACAAATGTACATATAATATATATATATATATATATATATATATATATATATATATATATATATATATATATATACACATATATATTACTACTATATATAGTATATATATATATATATATATATATATATATATATATATATATATATCTATATGTACTGTAGCAAATGCATTTGTGTTGTTCTATTCATGCATTTCCCATTCAAATCTCAAATCAAGAGTTCATCCTCCCTTCCAAACTGTTTCCTCAGTCCTATAACATGCATTTTCAATGGAGTTATTTTTGTAATTAAATCAAAATTAAAATTAAATGCCTTTCATGAAAGTTACAATGCAGACAAAAATGATAACGAACAGTATTTAAAAAACAAGGCTTGAGCCGACCTCCAGCTTATTCGAGGCGCATGCTACAAACCACGGTCAAATAGCGCGTTGCCACAAACGAAAATTAAAATGAATATGCTGCATGTTATTAGAAATAATTATATTCCACTTTTAACATGAGCATTATCTATTTTTTACATTTTTATTCTAAGAAATAAAACATAAATATCCTTTCCTAAAATTCCTGTATCTAATTCATCGTGAAACATCTTTTTCAGACCTATATAGGCTTCCCCCCTAACCCCCCACCCCCCAACAACAACAACAAACTAGTCTGTAAGGCTTTCTCCCCGAGTAAGTGAAAATAATACTGTGTAGGGGATATGATGCCCACAACCCGGGAACAACCAAATCGCCAACAACCCCAT
>NC_087218.1:14540878-14585878 GCF_015104395.2 Macrobrachium nipponense
ATATATGTATACCATATATCTATATATTTATTGTATGTATGTATTATATGTATACATATATCTATAAATAAAGTATACAGAATATCTATACAAAGCATTTATCTAATAATTTTATAAATTATTTATAATATACCTATTCTACGTAAATATATATATATATCTAGACATCCAGCATATCTAATAATTTATATATTTATCTATATATATATATATATAGATAATAATATATATATATATATCTATATATATATTATATAATAATGATAGTATTTATATACTATATGCATATATGATTATATATACATATATTGTCTATATATATAGAGATATATATGAACAAATAAGATAATGCACAACGTTTATCAAAATGCTCATGATTATCATATTTATTCGAAACTATCTTTTTCGTAACCATTAGGAAATAAAAAAAAAAAACTCTCCAGGTGGGCTGGCCCGAAGGATTAGATTTTTTATTTACGTTCCTACGAACCAATTAGTTACTTAGCAACAGGACCTACAGCTTATTGTGGGATCCGAAGTATATTATATCGAGAAATGAATTCCTAATAATTGGAATTACATTCTTCTGATTCCGCGCTGACTGCAGGTCGGAACGAATTCTGGCTACCAGATCAGTAGGTGAGTATGCAACAGACTCGTCCAGCGAGGAACTATCAAAATTGGGTGAAAATCTAGTTACCTTTCGTTCTTGAAATATGGGTTTCCTTCTGAAAAGCAGAAAACATTCACACCAACCTTTGGGTTCGACTTTAAAAATAAACAAAAATATGAAAAAACAGTCTAGCAATAAACTAATATAAATAAAATATTGCTATTGGTGTGTACCTCGCCAAATTTACCGTGTGATAGTTCCGGGAAATTTCCAATGCGCATAAAAAACACAAACACTAAAAACGCACACTAAAGTACAGGGAATATAATACTGACCTCAGCCTGTGGCCGAGATCTTTCATCACCAACTACGCCTTTGCCTGAACCACATTTAAAAAGAGAATAAATATAGTTATTACTTGCACTTCATGACGAGCGAGGCGTGGCCGTCAAGAGCAGCGGTTTATCCATTATCATCGGGGCACCTGGAAGACGTATTTAACTCTCTTTCTCTGCTTTCCTTTCAAACATACCAAAAAATGCAAGCAAGGAAAAACCCCTCGTGACGAAAAGGGCATGATACAATGCACAATAATTCTTTCTCTCTCTCTCTCTCTCCTGGAAGCACAGAGTTCGAACGTATTGCTTTCTTTTTAATTTTCAAGCACTCACAAAATATACAAGCTAGGAAAATCCACTCGTTACCGGAGCGGCAAGATACAATGCGCAATAACTCTCTCTCTCTCTCTCTCTCTCTCTCTCTCTCTCTCTCTCAACTGGAAGTAGAGTTCGAACGTATTGCTTTCTTTTTAATTTTCAAGCATTCACAAAATATACAAGCTAGCAAAAACCACTCGTTACTGGAACGGCAAGATACAATGCGCAATAACTCTCTCTCTCTCTCTCTCTCTCTCTCTCTCTCTCTCTCTCTCTCTCCTGGAAGCACAGTGTTCGAACGTGTTGCTTTCTTTTCAAACATCTTGAAAAAAAATGCAAGCAAAAAAATAACCCTCATAACTGAAACAAATTCTCAAAGCGTCGCACACATTTAACTGATATTAAAGAAATCGCTTAAAAAAATTGCAAAAAAATAAGGCCAGAAAATCCACCAACAATAATCCCTTTCTATGTGATACTGTTTCTATCGCAGTTGACTACAGATTAACTATTCATTTTGAATATTCTGTCATTTTGGTGCTGTTCATTGCAAAGTTCAGTCCATGACATTATGGAAAGTCGTCATACATTGACGCTGATAACCTACATTTTTAGTTTGCTGAGAAAGAAAACCATTGTGCCGGCTTTGTCTGTCCATCTGCCCGCCCTTAGATCTAAAAATCAACTGAGGCTAGAGGGCTGCAATTGGTGTTTTGATCATCTACCCGCCAGTCATCAAACATACCAAATTGCAGCCCTCTAGCCTCGGCAGTTTTTATTTTTATTTAAGGTTAAAAGTTAGCCATGTATCGTGGATCTGGCAGCGCTTTCCGAAGGTATGCGACGCACCCTCACTCTACTACATCTGGTGACAAACTGGAGAGCTGCCAGTCATAGTTGATGGTTTTATACAGCAATATATGTTGTGATGAAACACGGTTGCTCGGAAGAAACTTCGGCTCATTATTTTCTTTGTTTAATTTTTATTATCTATTCACTTTCAGAGTAAAAAAGAAGGAAAAAAAGTTTTTATTACAAAACTTCCTCTCATAGCGAATGTCTCCTGAACATCTGCAACGTTTTCAATTAGTTCTTTTGCAGTGATTTCGTTATGAAATAAAGTAGAAAAACACGATGGTTTTATTAGTCACGTATTGAATAAATATTGAAATAGGAGAAGCTACAGTACAGTTAGCGCCTTCAAGCACATTTTTTATTGAAGTCTTAAGATTAACCTTTTAGTTCTAATTGAAAATATTGTCCACGAAGCAGAAAATATGACAAAACACACAGCTATATGAAGAGTATTTACAACAACCTTTTGGTTCCGCTCAAAAGATTAACCGAGAAGCAGAACATTATGATAAATAAATAAATAAATAAATAAATAAATAGATAAATAAATAAATAAATAAATAAATAAATAAATAGATAAATAAATAAATAAATAAATAAATAAATAAATAAATAAATAAATAAAAAATAAATAAATAAATAAAAAACAACTCTCAATAGATCATGCTGCTATCTATAGCTCCAACAAACTTAACCACGAAAATTCGGGGATTTTTCTTGGACGTAAAAAAACGCAAATTCATGCGCATACATACTCGCATACACACAAGCACACACTGAACGCGCACGCGCACAAAGGCGGACAGACTTATAAAACTGGAATCCGGTGCCGGCAACAAAAAATTCCCGACCGATTTCCGGCATCTGACTCAGATGAAAGTCGGGGAAAACCGAGCCAGACGAGGCGAGGTGCATATTTCATGCGTTGCCTTGGAAGACAAAGAGTAACACATCTTTATTTGTATAATGTGATACGACTGACGAGAGAGAATTAAGTGAAAGGAAATGATTAATAGATATGTGTAGGACATGAAGCCAAAACCCACGACGGGAACATTTGAAGATGTAAAAGCAGAACTGATTCTCTCTGCCACTTCGTTCAAGGGTAAAAGGAAATGAATGTTAAGTCACAGGAAATGAAGAAAGAAAAAAAATTATTAATAGATAGGTAAGACATGAAGCCAAAACCCACGACGGGAACATTTGAAGATGTAAAAGCAAAACTGATTCTTTCTGCCACTTCGTTCAAGGGTAAAACGAAATGAATGTCAAGTCACAGGAAATGAAAAAATAAAAAGAAAAATTTTCAATAGATGAGTAGTAGATGAAGCCAGAACCCACGACGAGAGCATTTGAAGACGTAAAAGCAAAACTGATTCTTTCTGCCACTTCGTTCAAGGGTAAGAGGAAATGAATGTTAGGTCACACACAAAAAAAAATAAAAGTCACAGGGAGAAAAACAACAGATGAGTAAACCAGGATAATGTGGAAATGAAACAACAAAAACCTGCATCTTCTTCCCTCGTCCTCAGTGACCTCAATCAAAGAGACAAAAAGTCAAGAAAATAGTTTTGTGATTTGAAGAACAAATCAAAAGGGCGATAAATAAATAAATAAATAAATAAATCTGACGTTCTCTCATCATCGAGAGTTGGAAAAGACATTAAGGAAAATATTAGCAGAGAGAATATGAAAGATGACGGACTGGAAGCGCGTAAAAGGAGAATAAGGAATGAGAATCAATATAACGAGAAGGTATTAATTAAATAAATAAAGATTAAACACAAAAAGAGAGAGGCAAAACCACCAAGAGCAGCAAAAGAAAAAAGAAAAAAACCGGGGAGGGGTGGGATGTCCTTTCTTCCCCAATAAGAGATGCCGTGGGGGGGGGGGGTGTGGGGGGGGGGGGGGGGAGGGGAGGGGGGCTGTTAGGATTATTTTCTAATTGTTGTTCAACTAAGCCTAAGGTGACAGACGATACTGGCCTTGTACCATCACAGTCTACTCCTCCTTCGAGAGCAATTTTGGCTTCATCAGCTTTCGTCGCCGACGCCAGTTTACAGAAACCAACCAACCAACCAATCGTTTCTCTTACTTGCTACTCCTTCCCTAGTTAGGTGGCCTTGTACCATGAACTTTCTGTTGAGAAGCTTTAATCTAAAGTGCTGGTATCACAATTAGGCCTGACCGTATGACGAGTAGGCCTATAGATACTATTCGAAAAGACCTGAATATTCTACAAGTAGGCCCTTATTTATTCTAAGTGTCTCGGATTTTCTAAATAAAAAAAATTCAAGGTGATATTTCACAATTTCATTTTTCTTCTGAGAAAATAAATGCATCAAAAGAAACCTAAATAGAAGGTAATGATTACTTCGTTTCTATCCTGTTCTCAGTATTCGTGAAAAAAAAAATGTAAATGTAAAAGGTTACTGGGTAAACCTACCAATCGCGCGACTCTTTACTATTCTCATTATTATCATCATCATTATCTCGCTTAGGGATCGTACCCATGCCGACGACCCCAGCCTGTCCCTGATAACCAGTTGCCTTTGATACACAAGCTCGAAATTCCGTTGACGACCTACAGCACGATGAATATTGGGCAGCTGCTTTATAATACCCGCCTGCCAGAAAGACAAACCATAAGGAGAATTGAAAGAATTTTATATAAAATCAATTCTGTGAATTCTGTCATTATTTTTAATAAAACATGTTTTAAAGAAGGTCTGTTTCCAGCATATTATAATAATTATTATTATTATTATTATTATTATTATTATTATTATTATTATTATTATTATTATTTATTTCCAATGCATAAACCTTGAGAGCGGCCATTTATACTAAAGAATCCTAGGTTGCAATCTCATCTGACTTACAAAGATAGAATACAAATAGATTTATGCACTAGTAAATATTTCTCGGAACACAACCCGAAACAGACGATGACGCAATCGCTTACTAAAGAGACAAAGAGGCAAATCTGGACAGCGTATAATGCTGTATGAAACTATTAGCCACGGCCCATGAAAATCTCAGCCGTGAACCATTAAACTTTTTGCTACGGCCTGGTGGTGGCCTGTGTTGTTGGCACGTATAGCTGAACTAGAAGCACTATAAGCTAAATTTAACCTTAGAAAAAATCTAAAAAACTGCTAAGGTTAGAGAGCTGCCATTTGATACGTTTGAATACTGGAGGGTGGATGATCAACATAGCAATTTGCAGCCCTCTAGCCTCAGAGATTTTTAATTAAGATCTGAGGGCGAACAGGAAAAGGTGCGGACGGACAGACAAATAGCCATCACATGTTACAGGAAACTTAAAAAAGGCTCCAAATAGCCGGACAAAAGTGATCTCAGAAAATTCAAGAGTGAATGAGGACAGAATAGAGAGAAACTGAACACCGTCAGTAGCATTTCCATTTCTGATTAAGATCGTTACCATCAAGGATTACCATAGTATTCAAGAATTATCATAGACCTTGTTATTCGTCATGTGGTTTCTTTAATAAGAGCGACATCCTGGTACGACTTCTGCCAGGTCGTTGCAACCACAAACAAAGACGGGTGTCGTGATGAATGACGATGAATTTGACAATGAATAACGATGAATTTAGCGATGAATATCGATGAAGTTTTGCGATGAATGATGATGAATTTCGCAATGAATTACGATGAATTTTCGCGAAGAATGACGATGAACTTAGCGATGAATAACGATAAATTTAGCTATGAACATCGATGAATTTTTACGATGACCTAAGAGGAATTTTACGCCATGAATGACTATGAATTTTCGCAATGAATCACGATGAATTTTCGCGATGGACGGTTGGCGTGTAAATAAATTAATGAGTAAATCATACAATAAATAAGTTAAAAATTATAATATAAGTAAATAAGTAAACAAATACAAAAAAACAAGCAAATAAATTAATGAATAAATAAACATACATAAATATAGAAAAAAATACGTAAAGAAAATAAACCAATAAATAACCCAACACAAACAATGAAGCAAACAAACAAACAAAATAAATAAGTTTGCAAACAAACAAGTAAAATAAATAAACAAATAATGACAGTCCGAAAGTCCGAACAACAAAACCCAGAAATCCAAAAGGTTCAAAAGTCCAAAAATAATAAAATCCAAAACTGCAAAAGTCCGACAATCTTAAAGTCCAAAAGTACATAAGTCCGAAAGTCCAAATATGCAAAATTCAGAAAATCCTAAAGCCTAAAAGTCTGAAAATTCTAAAGTCCAAAAGTGCAAAGTCCGAAAATCATAAAGTCGAAAAGTGCAAAAGTCTGATAATCCTTAAGTACAAATGTTGGAAAATCCTATAGTACTATAGTCCAAATGTGCAAAAGTCCGAAAATTCTAAAGTACAAAAGTGCAAAAGTCCGAAAATTCTAAAGTCCAAAAGTGCAAAAGTCCGATAATCCTTAAGTGCAAAAAATGCAAAGGTTAGAAAATCCCATATTACAAAAGTCCAAATGAGCAAAACTTCGAACATTCAAAAGTCCAAGTGTAAAAGTCCGAAAATCCAAAAGACCAAAATGTGCAAAAGTCCGAAAATCCTAAAGGCCAAAAGTGCAAAAGCCCGAAAATGCAAAAGTCCAAAATCTGCAAAAGTCCAAAATTCCTAAAGTCCAAAAATGCAAAAGTCCGAAAATGCCAATGTCCAAAATATGCAAAAGTCCCAAAATCCTAAAGTGAAAAAGAGGAAAAGTCCGATAAATCTTAAAATCCAAAGAATCTCCCGCGGATAACAACATGCCTAAAACCAAAGAAAAAACAAGGTAGCGACAATGACTGTGGTTTCTCTCTCTCTAGAAATCCTCTCCTAACAAGTAACTCTGGTTGTTGCTTAAAAGATTTTTTGGGTTAAAAGATATTTTGGATACGAATACTGATGGAATGCCACGACATCTACATATATCAAGGTCTCCACAACAAGCAAGGTATACACTGCAAGGGACTTGAGAAGTCTGGGAATCTGTAATTCCCCAATTCCCCAACTGAAGGAGGAACTCATGCAATTATTTATCGTTTAAAAATTAGCCTAAATGAGCTCTCTCTCTCTCTCTCTACTCTCTCTCTCGCTCTCTCTCTCTCTCTCTCTCTCTCTCTCTCTCTCTCTCTCTATCTCTCAATATATTAATTATATATATATATTAATATTATAATATATATATATATATTTTTGATTATATATATATATATATATATATATGTATAACTACTTGTAAAACTTTGTACCCTTTGACCAGATACGTATGTACTTGTAATAACCACTCTTTTATTCACTCACCGCTGCGCATTATATATACTATATATATATATATATATATATATATATATATATATATATATATATATATATATATATATATATAACACCGTTGATCATCGCTGCAGCCACAGACCTTGGTTGAAACGAAATCGAACACTTGGAGTCGTGACGCATCCGATATGTTAAGACTCCCAAAACTTCCAGTAAAATTCTTTTTTGGTCCCAAGTCTTCTCTCCAGTAAAATTGTCTGCACTACGCTGCTAACACGGACATTCTTCGGAATGCTTTGTTTTTCATCTATTATTTTTTCCTTATTTTTATTTTACATTTTCTTTTTTGGATCGTGTTCAGATTAACGAATCCATTATTTTTCTAGACTATTATACTACTTTGACTTATATGCATAGTACATAGATACAGATTTCTCCGCCCTCAGATCTTAAAAAACTACTGGGGCTAGAGGGCTGCAAATTGGGATGTTGATCGTTCACCCTCCAGTCATCAGGTATGCCAAATTGCAACCCTCCAGCCTCAGTAGTTTTTATTTTTTCAAAGGTTGAAGTTAGCCACGATCGCGCGTTTGCAAAAACACAGACCGCCAACAGGCCGTGACTGAAAGTTTCAAGGGTGGAGGCGAAGAGTTTCATGTGCCGTGGCTGAATATTCATACAGCATTATACGCTGTACAGAAACATCGACTGTACAGAAGTTACGTCAGCGCAATTTTTGTTATAGTATAGAAGTAATAATATAATAATAGTAATAATAAACTCCAAGGGTCTGTCATAACTTCGAACGAGTTTGGCAAATTGAAAAAACAACCTTGCTGAAGTTGAATGAATCAAGACAGGTGTCAGAGACAATAAAAGATAATATGACGTTTCTTGATGATATCAAAATGAAAAAAGACATTTACGAACGAAAACTTTTAAGTCGCAATTCGTGAAACAAAGAGTAATTCCAATCAAGTCCTGCGGGAATACAACAGGAAATCATCAAAGTCAAAAAAAAAGCGCAAACTGCCGGGTGAAATTAACTGAGATGAAATTGCACCGTTCAATGAAGTAATCGCTTTAACTCCAGGCAACTAAATTGATCTTTCATTTATGTACGCCGTTGGCGGCCGTAACGGGAGGGGGGGGGGGGGGGGGGGGGGGGGGGAGGGGGGGGGAAAGGGGGGGGGGGAAGGGGGAGGGTGGGGGGTTGGGGGGGGGGGGGGGAGGAGGGGGGGGGGGGGGGGGGGGAGGGGGGAGTTATGCAAATGGCAGTGCAATGAAAGTTAAATGTATTGCCTGATAAATTAGCGCGAACCATGCTTATACGTTTGGCCAATGAAGACAAATAAACGGAATATTGAAATGTGTGGCCCTCTATTTTTCATGAAGTCCATATTCCCATTTCCAGATTTAAAGCACTCTTCCGAGGAATGCGAACTGTACCCTCAATGACCCTTCTCATACTGTCACTTCTGTTCTTAATTTCTTGTTATTCACAAGCTTACGGCAGATAAATGATGCAACACCGACGGAAAAAAGACACTCAAGAATGAATATTTTGATATTTATATACAGCTCTTAACACTAAATATAAAATTAATAAACTTTACACTTTGATTGGGTAAACCAGACTGCTCTAGTCTGAAAATTCAGAGTACAAGTTAACTTAATTTACCGATCATGGATTTTACATTTACAATATTTACAATTATTGCTTGTTTAGCAAAAGTTAGATGGCGCTGGTGATCTTCAGCGCTGGTTGAGGCTTATAGCAATAGCTAGACAGCGCTGGTTGATGCTTATAGCGATTGCTAGATGGCTCTGGTTGATGCTTATAGCGATGGCTAGATGGCGCATGTTGGTGCTTATAGCGATGGCTAGATGGCCCTGGCTGATGCTTATAGCGATGGCAGGATGGCCCTGGCTGATGCTTATAGCGATGGCTAGATGGCGCTGGTTGGTGCTTATAGCGATGGCTAGATGGCCCTGGCTGATGCTTATAGCGATGGCTAGATGGCGCTGGTTGATGCTTATAGCAATTGCTAGATGGTACTGGTTGGTGCTTATAGCGATTGCTAGATGGCCCTGGTTGATGCTTATAGCGACGGCTAGATGGCACTGGTTGGTGCTCGCTTCATAGCGAGCTAGAACTAGATGGCTGGTTGAAGCTTATAGCAATGCTAGATGGTACTGGTTGGTGCTATAGCGATTGCTAAGATGGCTGGTTGAAGCTTATAGCATTGCTAGAGTGGTACGGTTGGTGCTTATAGCGATGCTAGATGGCCCTGGTTGAAGCTTATAGCAATTGCTAGATGGTACTGGTTGGTGCTTATAGCGATTGCTAGATGGCCCTGGTTGAAGCTTATAGCAATTGCTAGATGGTACTGGTTGGTGCTTATAGCGATTGCTAGATGGCCCTGGTTGAAGCTTATAGTGATGGCAAGATGGCGCTGGTTGATGCTTATAGCGATTGCTAGATGGCCCTGGTTGATGCTTATAGCAATTGCTAGATGGTACTGGTTGGTGCTTATAGCGATTGCTAGATGGCCCTGGTTGATGCTTATAGCGACTACTAGATGGCCCTGGCTGATACTTATAGCGATGGCTAGATGGCGCTGGTTGATGCTTATAGCAATTGCTAGATGGTACTGGTTGATGCTTATAGCGATTGCTAGATGGCCCTGCTGGTGATGCTATAGGCGACTAATTGGGCTAGGATGGGGGCTGGTTGATGCTTATATTTGCTAGATTGTGCTGGGTGAGGCTTTATAGCGACTACTAAGGCCCTGGCCCTGGTTTTGTGTTTATAGCGACTTACTAGATTGGGCCCTGGTGGATAATTATAGCGATGGCTAGATGGCGCTGGTTGATGCTTATAGCGATTGCTAGATGGTGCTGGTTGATGCTTATAGCGACTACTAGATGGCCCTGGTTGATGTTTATAGCGACTACTAGATGGCCCTGGCTGATACTTATAGCGATGGCTAGATGGCGCTGGTTGATGCTTATAGCAATTGCTAGATGGTACTGGTTGATGCTTATAGCGATTGCTAGATGGTGCTGGTTGATGCTTATAGCGACTACTAGATGGCCCTGGTTGAAGCTTATAGTGATGGCAAGATGGCGCTGGTTGATGCTTATAGCGATTGCTAGATGGCCCTGGTTGATGCTTATAGCGATGGCTAGATGCCCCTGGTTGATGTTTATAGCAATGGCTAGATGGCGCTGGTTGATTCTTATAGCGATGGCTAGATGGTGCTGGTTGAGACTTATAGCAATAGCCATACTCTTGTTTTTTTCCATCTGTCCATCCGCCTGTGGTGTTTTTGTATGGTAACACTGCGTCCCGGGCTTTAGACAGTTACAGTTAGCTTACATTCAACGATTATAATAATATCCTATTTCGAATATTAACGGTGTAATTCGCATACAGTAAATTATTAAAACACTTTTCAATTGCAAATGTACACCCAGATATCCTTTTATTTACCTAAAACTTACACATAGCGTAACTATCTAAAGCCCGGGACGCAGTGTTACCATACAAAAACACCACAGGCGGATGGACAGATGATAAAAAACAGTATAGTTGGCGCTGGTTGATTCTTATAGCGATGGCTAGATGACGCTGGTACAACAGAGAAGTAGTCTTATTATAATATCATCGTAATAGCGTGTGTTTTTTGAAAGTAGACAGATGTTTTGGAAATCTCAGTCTCAGTAGGAAAAGAAGAGCGCAGCTTAAGAGACACCACATTTTATATGCGACGCGTTTTCAAGCCTAAAAGAGACATTACAGTATTTTAATAGGCTTTTAGACTTGGAAATGTTGTTATGAAGAAACAACGAAACGCGTCGCAAATGAAATGTTTTTAGTGTTCTGTGAAAGAAAGCTATTGAGACGGCTTTGTCTGTCCGTCCACAGCCTTTCTGTCCTCCCTTAGATCTTAAAAACTACTGAGGTTAAAGGCCTGCTAATTGGTATGTTAATCATTCACCCTCCAATTAACAAACATACCAAATTGTAGGTTTCTATCCCCAGTTTTTATTTTTTTGAAGGTTAAAGTTAGCCATGATCGTGCAACTGGCAACGCCATAGGACAGTCCGGGCAGTGGCTGAACGTTTCATGGCCTGTGGCTCACACAACATTATACTCTGTACAGAAAACTCGATTGCATCGATTCTAGACCACATCAAGCCTGGTGTCAAACAACAAAGGCATTCGAGGACAAGGATAAACAATCATACAAGAAACCCTCTAATTGAATGAAAACTTGTTAACAAGCGCAGACTATGATACGCAAAAGAAGAGTGAGCTACTGGATCAAGTAGTGTCGCAGTGGTTCACAAAAACGGCCGACATCCAATGGCTTAAGTGAACATGTTTTTGGGGAAATATACACTACTCCTCCCTCCCTTACCAGGAGTTTCCCCCCAAAAACAACATGGTTCCCAAGCTTGCAAAAGCAAAGCCAAATGGGTAATACCTACGGGATAGTCCTTCTGTTGTCAGGATGTGAAAGTCTGTCGTCTCCACCCTACCACCAATTAAGTCCACTACACCGAGGTCACAAGTAAAATTAGATATATTTGCTAATTTCAGGGGGTTAAAGTCCAGAAAATTCCCCGAACCTTCGAGAAACTTCCCCCCAGCCTTCCAGTATCTCTGGAAAACTCGCCGAGACTTCCAGAGACCCGGGGCATCCATGCCTGACGTGTAATTCTCGAAGAGGTTCGTCTACTTTTTCTCAAGCGCGTTTTTTATGTTATTCCCCTTTTACCAGTCCCCGTGTTATGGGGAAGATATCAATTGACCTTCACAAGCACAGGAACATGAAGCACTCCTCCTCCTCCTCCTTTTTAAAGCCTTGACGTCTTTACTGGTTCCATGTTCTCCTCTTTTTCTGTTGTTGTTGGATTAAACCGGTCCTGCATAACTCACGGGCTCTTTCGCAGAGGCTCGTTCAGTCTAGTTTCACCTTCGGAGAAGAAAACCGGTTTATGGAAAGGTTCGTCGACAATGACCTTTTGGGGAAATGGATTTGGGAAGACGCCTGTATCTTTACGTTAAATAAAATTTACCCTACAATATGGCGGCTACAATGAATAGCTGCACATAAATATTTTTTAAAAATTATTCGAATTTACCGAAAAAATTCTGAAGGAGAATGTATGAACACCCTTCCCCATTACTAATGAAGCAGTTTTCGGTGAGCAAACTGAATTTGGAAACCTGTTTGCTGCAGTCAGCTGCTGAACATGCAATAAAGTTTTGTTTTTTTTATTTCAATAAATGGGTCTTGAACATAAAGAAAGGCAATGTGAAAAAAGAGAGCAAGAGACGCCGATAAAATCACAGCAACATATTTAAAGAAATGTCATGAGTTACCAGATTAGATCAACCTGGAGATAAACCACGAAGGTAATCGAGGACGAGGATATACGACACTTCAAGCAAAAATAAATAAATAAATAAATAAATAAATAAATAAATAAAAAATAATTTAAAAAATAAGTAAACAACCCATGAAATCTTGAGACACTTTCAGGCTGGAATAGTCTGGAAGTCTGGTTGAGCCTGCTAAGCCCCTGTGGCTCACAAAAAAACCCTTGGCAGCCAATGGCGTGAGTGGGCGAATCTTGGGGGGGATATTGACGACTCCTGCCCCCCCTTGCCAGGAGTTTCCCCAAACAGCATCGGCACCCACTCGCACAGCACCGCCAGATGGGGTTCCTTAGGATGGTTTTGTCTTTTGTAAAGGACACCAAGGATGCTCACCTAACCTTTTCACCGCTCATGCCACACTTGAAAGATAATAAATTTTGCTAACTTCGGAGTAGGGGTTGGGGGGGGTTGGGGGGTTGGGGGGGGTGGGGGGGAAGTCCAGGAAATTCCCCAAACCTGCGAGAAATTTTCCCCACCCCACCTCTTGTAACGCATTCCAGTATCCCTGGAAAACTCCTCGAGACTTCCAGAGACCCGGGCTTGTTTGGTAGGTCTGCACGAGTGACTCTTGATGCGGTTGGTCTACTTTTTCTCGTGCTGGCGCGCTTGTGTTAGTGTATTTTATTACTTATTTTCAGGGGCGTCATTGCAGATTTTTGTTCGGGGGGAGGGGGTGCGGGAATGGGTGGCAAAGACAGTTTGTCGAGCGAAGCGAGCCCAATCAGTTGGTGTTTTTTTTTTCTCTCTCTCTATTTTGAGCTATTTTACGTGTTTTTGAAGCCACGCGAGCAAGGTATTTCAGCAAACATTGCATACTCCCAATACTGTTTGTTTATCTCATCATCAGTGGTAGCTAGTAGACAGACAAGAAAAAAAAATATTTCCGAGAAATTCTATATATTTATGATTGCACATTTTAAAAGAAAAAATGCTGTTACTTCTTGGGGCTTGGGGGGTGAGGGGGGCAAGTTGAGCCTTGGAGGGGCAGTTGACCCGCCAGCCCCCTCCAAATGACGCCCTTGCTTTTTTTCCCCAAACACAGTGTTACTGAGAAGAAATCAATCGACCTTCAGAAACAGGAACATCTCTCTCCCTTGATCCTTCACGTTTTTACTTTATCAATGTTGGTATCGCTTTTGTCGCAATTAGACTAAGCCGGTTTAGTCAAACATCTCGGGCTCTGCTACTGCAAGCGGCAAGTTAAGTCTGGTTTAACCCGTTTGTTTGTTTGTTTGTTTGTATGGTGTATTTACGTTGCATGGAACCAGAGGTTATCAGCAACGGGACCACGGCTTTACGTGACATACGAACCGCATCGAGAGTGAACTTCTATCACCAGAAATATACATCTCTCACACCTCAATGGAATACCTGAGATTTGCGGCCACCTAGGTGGCAGGCAAAGACTATACCAACCACGCCACTGAGGCGCTTGTTTAAGCCCGTGGAAAAAGAAAAACGGATCCTTGAAGAATTTCTTAACAGTGACTTTTCCGGAAAATGGTCTTTGGAAGACGCCCGAACCTTATTCCCTCGTGAAATGAACTTCAAAACATGGATAAATTTCTGCAGAAATACAACTTCTTCATTCCAGTACCTCTGAAATACTTCACGAGACTTCCAGAGAACAGGGCTGCCTGTCTGGGTCTACGTCTGCACGTGTGACTCTAGATGTCGTGCGTCTAGGTTTTGCCTTTACTTTTTTTTCATTCGATTTTAAAATCATTTTTAGCTTCCATTGAGCTACGGAATAAAAATAGAGACCTTCAAAAACAAAGAGAAGTGAACTTTTCGTCTTTATGTCTTTACAGGGTCAGTATTCTTATCGTTATTGTTGGCAGATTAAAAGCTAACTTTGTAAACCATCGCAATCTGTTGTTCGTAAATGTAGTAGTTTTATATACAAAATAAAACTGCTTTTTAAGAAGATTCATTACCAGTGATGTTTCTCAAAGAGAAAGACGATCTCTGGCAGATGCTTGAATCATTTTGGATTGCGTAATATAAAAAGTTTGTTTGTTTGTATATAGTGTTTTTACGTTGCATGGAACCAATGGCTTTACGTGACTCCCGAACCACGCCGAGAGTGAACTTTTATCACCAGAAATACACATATCTCACCCCTCAGTGGAATGCCCGAGAATCGAACTCGCGGTCAACGAGGTGGCCTGAACCTCAAATTTTCTGTACGAAAATGATATCATTAGCCTTTGGGTTTTTTCAAGACTTGAAAACACGAGCTAACCGAAAGCAAATGAAGCGCAACACATCCAGCAGAAAATAGAATTAAAATTTTTAATATCAAACCGTTACTCTCCAAATGAACGAACGATCCTTAGCCACACCTCACGAACCGGTTCTCAGTTACCAAAATGAACGAACATATTATGAGTTAGGACACTGTCCGTGCAAGGCTGCAGCGTTCGTACACCGAAGAATTTGTTTTTTTGGTTTCTGTTTTAGTTTTCTGTTAATGGAGACTATTAATACAGATATGGCTCAGTCTGTCCGTCTGCACTTTTTATTTTTTCTCTCCCCCCCCCCCCCCCTCCCCCCCCCCCCCCCCTCAGATCTTAAAAATTACTGAGGCTAGGAGGCTGCAAAGTGGTATGTTGATCATCCACCCTCCAATCATCAAACATACCAAATTGCAGCCCTCTGGCCTCAGTAGTGTTAAAATGAGAAATAATCGTAAGTATGGCAACGCAACAGCAAAGGCAGGCCACCACGGCCGGCTGAAAGTTTCATAGGCCGTGGATGAATGTTTCACGCAACATTGTACGCTGTACACTTCGGCGCATATTTTACTTGTTCAATTTCAGAATGGATTTTTTCAAAAGGAAAACAGTGCAGAGCCTATAAGTTTCCATGAAATTTCATACTGTACTGAGCCCTTTGATAGATCGTGGAAGACTTGCACATCAGTTTAGTACCATATTTGGTAAATTTGGGCCATCTAAGTGAAGTGTCTACTAGGTTTTATCATCGTGGCTTTCATGAAGTTGCTCTGGTCCTTCATGGTTTGAATTCCTGGACAGCCTTCATGATTACGCAGGTATATTCTCTTCTGTTCACTGCTTTATTCATTGGGTTCTTTGTAAAAAGAATGTGCATGAATTTTCAACGCAACTGTAACCTTCATGATCGCACCTGCCACCTTGAACAGAACGCACCTATTTCTCAGAACATGAATCACCTGAATTTATTTTAAGACTGGACTCCATTTTGTCTCCAAGTAGAACGCGCCTGGCCATTACAGAATGAGACATACTATGCCTCAATATCAATCCTTCAGCAAGGAATGCTCCATCAGGTTCCATTCCTTCAAACAACCCTCTTCCACTATGCATCAAAATCCAGTCAAGCAAAGAATACTCCATCAGGTTCCACTGCTTCAAACAACCCTCTCCCACTATACCTAATATCCAATCTTTAAAAGGAGTACCATCTAGGATTCCATCCCTTCAAACAACCCCTTCTCCCCTATGCCAATATCCAATCTTTAAGCAAGGAGTACTCCATCAGGTTCCATTGCTTCAAACAACCCTCCCCCACTATGCTTCAATATCCAAAATCCTTAAAGAAGGAGTACTCCATAGGTTCCATGTCTTCAAACAACCTCTCCCACTTGCTTCAATATCCAATCCTTAAGCAAAGGAGTACTCCATCAAGTATTCCATCCCTTTCAAACACCCTCTCCCACTATGCCTCAATATCCAATCCTTAAGCAAGGAGTACATCCATCAAGTTCCATCCCTTCAACAACCCTCTCCCACTATGCCTCAATATCCAATCCTTAAGCAAGGAATACTCATCAGGTTCCATTGCTTCAAACAACCCTCTTCCACTATGCTTCAATATCCAATCTTTAAGCAAGGAATACTCATCCCATTCCATCACTTCCATTGCTTCAAACAACCCTCTTCCACTATGCCTCAATATCCAATCTTTAAGCAAGGAGTACTCCATCAAGTTCCATCCCTTCAAACAACCCTCTTCCACTATGCCTCAATATCCAATCCTTAAGCAAGGAGTACTCCATCAAGTTCCATCCCTTCAAACAACCCTCTCCCACTATGCCTCAATATCCAATCCTTAAGCAAGGAATACTCATCAGGTTCCATTGCTTCAAACAACCCTCTCCCACTATGCCTCAATATCCAATCCTTAAGCAAGGAATACTCATCAGGTTCCATTGCTTCAAACAACCCTCTCCACTTGCTTCAATATCCAATCCTTAAGCAAGGAGTACTCCATCAAGTTCCACTGCTTCAAACAACCCTCTCCCCACTATGCCTCAATATCCAATAATTGAGCAAGGAGTACTCCATCAGGTTTCTAGTGCTTCAAACAAAAACTCTCTCCCACTATGCCTCAATATCCAATCCTTAAGCAAAGAATACTCCATCAAGTTCCATCCCTTCAAACAACCCTCTCCCACTATGCATCAATATCCAATCCTTAAGCAAAGAATACTCCATCAAGTTCCATCCCTTCAAACAACCCTCTCCCACTATGCTTCAATATCCAATCCTTAAGCAAGGAGTACTCCAAGTTCCATCCCTTCAAACAACCCTCCCCCACTATGCCTCAATATCCAACCCTTAAGCAAGGAATACTAATCAGGTTCCATTCCTTGAACAATCCTCTTCCCAATCCATTCCACTTCTCCAAAGAAAAATATAAATAGCAGAAAATTCCTTCGATAAAAGGCATCAAACCGATACTCCTTTGCAAATCATACACCAACAAACCTGATTCTTATTCGTGGCTAAGGGCCTATATCCTCCATAATAAATAGTTAAAGAAAAAAAAACATCACTTACAGCAGCAGAAGTATTTGCTTTATAAACTATAGTGTTATATTCATCGTGAAACTTGAATGTTATTGAAGTCTTTGCACTAAGCGTAAATTACACTCAATAGGATTACTTTAAATTACCGGGTAGACAATGAATCTCAGTATTAAGCCTGCTTCTAATTATGATGTCTGGTAGCGGAAAACGAACCTTTGCTATCATAAACATGACGAGGTCACGTTGCCGACCTGACCACGACAAGGATATAAGTCTATTGCTACTGGATATCATAAGTTCTTCATATTTCTTGCACTTGGATCTTAAGACTTTGTAGTGATAAGCGTATCCAAAAAAGCACTAAGAATTTGAGAAGTTATGAGGGCAAGAAAAACGACTGTGAGGATGGGCCTGTTCCAGATTTAATAAATGTATCTGGAAACAACAGGTATGTACTATGTATGAGAGGCAATAAACTATTATCCTTCTCATGGTCAGGTTAGCAACATGAAATCATCGTGATTATGGTAACCCCAGTTCGTTTCCCGCTCCTGGACACTATCATTTCTTCATATTTCTTGCAGTTGGATCTTAATGAAGGCTTTGGGGAGACAAGTGTATCCAAAAACAGGCGAAGAATTCGAGAAGTATAAGAGACCATTGTGGCTATTACAATGACTTATGTATCTTGTAGAAATAACCAGTAGATTCTACACACACACACGCATATCTATTATTATGTATGTATGTATATATATATATATATATATATATAGATATAAATATATATATATATATATATATAAGAGAGAGAGAGAGAGAAGAGAGAGAGAGAGAGAGAGAGAGAGAGAGAAAACGGATGTCATTGCAGTGCCTCGCTGCTACATGGTCATCACTACCAGAACCTTTTAAGATTACCGAGGTTGGAACCTCGGTAAGATCATACGTATATATATATATAGTATATAACTATAATATATATATATATAGTATATATAATATAATTATATATATATAATATGTGTTGTGGTGTGTGTGTATGTATATATAATGTGTATATGTATATATAGTATATGTATATGTATATATATGTATATATATATATATATATATAGTATATATATATATATATATATATATATATATATAGAGAGAGAGAGAGAGAGAGAGAGAGAGAGAGAGAGAGAGAGAGAGACAGTGGTGATAATCCACCTAAGTCTCATGTGAATATAATGCTACTCTTATGCTGGATACTAAGCACATCACCCCACCGCGCTCCGGCAGATGTGCTTCCAAGAAAATGAAGCAATCCACCTTGAGAGATAAGGAATCTGACCCACTGGAACACCCAGCCACAAGAACGGCACGTCGGGGTCCTTTGTGTGAGGTAGAGGGGGTGGGGGAGGGGGAAAAATCTCTTGGGGTACCAATGAAGAACGTTCGTATCTTTTGTAGGGGAGACAATGGGTTACCAATGAAAGATGCTGAGGTGTTGTGTAGAGATGCGGTTGTCCTCTGTATGGGGATACGAAGGAGGTACCAATAAGAGACGTGTGTGACCCCTGCAAGGGGATACTTTGGGGTCTAACCCAGCGCTTTCGTCCTTTAATGAGACATCGTCGAGGCACAAAAAATAAATAAATAAATAAATAAATAGATAAAAAAAAATAAAGAACGAAAGCGCTCGGTTTAGTATTACTGCCTTTTATTTTTTCCTGTGGTACTCTACTCTCTCTCATTTATATATATATAATCATATATATAAATAATATTTTATATATATATATATAATATATATATATATATTATATTACTTTACTTTATAAATGCTGAAAACCTAGGCTTAAATAAATTATTGCATAAATGAAGAGGACGCTACCTGCATCTCCAGCGCACACAAACAAATCTTCTCTCCGTGATCTCTCATGCCGGCTGGTTTTTCTTCCTACTTCCTCGCATGCATTCAAGTCTATGACTCACAGTAAAATGACGCAATAAAAGTTTCCAAATCAACTTACCATCTTTGGCCCACTAACGTCTTACCAGGAATCCCCCAACATCGCACGGAAACTCATTTCAGATGATCTCCATGTAATGTTAGTATTCTCAGTATCACGATGTACGACCACTTTAGAATCGAATATAAAACACTGGAACCTATGAGGTCATTCAGTGGTCCAACGACCACTTTAGTCTCGCGTAAAAGCTTTATTTTCATATCGTTTAGCTTTGAAACAGCAGCAACCCCAAGCAAATAAGAAAGACGATGCGAATATAGAGTTTCATTGCGGGAAGTCGCAACGTAGCTGAATATACTCAATAAATATTTCATACTTTATTCTCGAGTTCCCTATTCTATTTCTTGGCGTTAAAATGGCGACCTAATCTTGACTCACGAATCAAGTTTACGATCTGTCGTCAGAACCAAAGATTCTTAATGTCTCACTTAACCTGATTTTTTGCAAAATATTTCAATTTAAATGCAATATTTTTTTTCCTCTTTTTGATGACTGATTTTTGTTTAAAAAGTCATTTTAAAAATGATAAAATCTTTACCTATTGAAATTCCAATTTTAAAAATTATAAAGATTTTAATTATAAAATTCCAATTTTGAAAATAATAAAAAGTTTAATTATACAATTTCGATCTTAATTCTGTAGATACTGAAGAAAGTTAGCGTAAACTGATGCTTGTTCTTTTATCCTCCAAGCACGATCACCATCATTGACAACTGTGCTTTTTCTGCAAGGAAGTCCCTGGCATTGAAAAATCCAGGTACCTGGGAAAGGTGACCCATTTTTCCCCCAGCAATTATTCCGCTTTACCACCTGCTCTTTGTCCCACCTTCAGGCAACAGGTTGCATATTGCAATGAGGCAAAAATATCTATGTAGTTGTGCCAGTCTTACGCAATTACTCTCTGAAGGAATTTCCTAGAATGACGTAACTTTGGAGGTAGATGGCGCATTAGAACAGAAGGCGCATTAGACTCATAGAGCTGGGACGGACAGTTGATAACTTTTGGAGGTAGAAGGCGCTAGATCCATGAGGGCTTCAGATCAGTTGATTTTATAACCTTGGAGGTAGACTAGAAGGCGCATTAGACTATGATAAACAGACAGTTGATTTTATAAACTTGGAGTAGACGCGCATGGGAAACTCATTTAGACCTACAGACGGTGATTTTTTTTATAACTTTGGAGGTAGACGGCACATTAGACTTACATAGGACTAAACAGACCAGTTGAATTTTATAGAACCTTGGAGGTAGAATGGCACATTCAGACTCATAGGACTAGAAACAGGACCAAGTTTGATTTTATAACCTTGGAGGTAGACTGGCGCGAGTAGACTCATAGGACTAAAACAGGGACCAAGTGATTTTATAACCTTTGGAGGTAAGACGGCGCATTAGGACCTCAATGGGAACGTGAACAGACCAGTTGATTTATAACCTTGGAGTAAGATGGCGCATTAGGACTCATTTTAGGACTAAACAGAACCAGTTGGATTTGGATAACCTTGGAGGTTAGAATGGCCGCCAGTTAGACTCTAGGGGACTAAACAGACCAGTTGGATTTTATTAAACCTTGGAGGTAGACGGCGGCATTAACTCATGGACTGAACAGCACCAAGTTGGATTTTAACCTTGGAGGTAGATGGCACATTAGGACCCTCATGGGGACTTAAAACAGACCAGTTGATTTTATAACCTTGGGAGGTAGATGGCGCATTAGACCATTAGCGACTAAACAGACCAGTTGGATTATTATAACCTTGGAGTAGACAGAACATATAGACTTCATTGGGACTTGAACGACCAGTTGATTTTATAACCTTGGGAGGATAGATGGCACCATTAGGACTCATTACGGACTAAAACAGACAGTTGATTATAACCTTGGAGGTTAAATGGCGCATTAGAAACTCATAGACTTAAACAGACCAGTTGATTTTATAACCTTGGAGGTAGAATGGGCGCCATTAGACTCATTGGGACTGAAACAGACAAGTTGATTTTTATAACCTTCGGAGGTAGATGGCAATTAGACTCATTAGGACTAAACAACCAAGTTGATTTTATAACCTTGGAGGTAGATGGCGGCATTAGGACTCATGGAACTGAAAGACCAAGTTATTTTATAACCTTGGAAGGTTTTAGATGGCAACCATATTAGGACTCATAAGGACTTAACAGACCAGTTGATTTTATAACCTTGGAAGGTAGGATGGCCACATTAGGACTCATAGGACTAAAACAGACCAGTTCGATTTTATAACCTTGGAGGTAGATGGCGCAATTAGGACTCCATGGACTTGAACAGACCAGTGATTTTATAACCTTGGAGGTAGATGGCAATTAGGACTCATAGACTAACAGACCCAGTTGATTTTATAACCTTGGAGGTAGACGGGCGCATTAAGACTTCATGGGACTGAAACAGACCAGTTGATTTTATAACCTTGGAGGTAGATGGCACCATAGGACGCATTAGACTAAACAGATCAGTTGGTTTATAACCTTGGAGGTAAAAAGAACGGAGCATTAGACTTTTCATGGGAACTGAAACGGACCAGTTGATTTTTATAACCTTGGAGGAAGATGGCGGGCAATTAGACTCATAAAAAGGACTAAACAGAACCAGTTGATTTATAACTTTTGGAGGTAGAACGGCGCCATTAGGACTCATAGGACTTAAACAGACCAGTGGATTTTAACCTTGGAGGTAGATGGCGGCATTAGGACTCATTAGGGAACTGAAACAGACCAGATTGATTTATATAACCTTTTGGAGGTTTAGACAGCGCATAATTTTAGGACTCATAGGACTAAACAGACCAGTTGGATTTATAACCTTGGAGGTAGAACCGGCGCATTAGACTCCATGGGACTGACAGGGACCAGTTGATTTTATAAACCTTGGAGTAGACGCGCATTCAGATCATTGGGAACTTTTTGAACAACCAGTTGATTTTATTAAACCTTGGAGGTAGATTGGCGGCATTAGGACTCAATAGGACTAACACACCAGTTATTTTATAAACCTTGGGCTGTAGAGGGGCGCATGAGACTCATAGGACTGAACCAGACCAGTTGATTTTATAACCTGGGAGGTAGGAAAGGCGCATTAGACTCATGGGACAAAACAGACCAGTTTGATTTTATAACCTGGGAGGTAGAAGGCGCATTAGACTCATGGGACTAAACAGACCAGTTGATTTTATAACCTGGGAGGTAGAAGGCGCATTAGACTCATGGGACTAAACAGACCAGTTGATTTTATAACCTTGGAGGTAGAAGGCGCATTAGACTCATGGGACTAAATTTTATAACCTTGGAGGTAGAAGGCGCATTAGACTCATGGGACTAAACAGACCAGTTGATTTTATAACCTTGGAGGTAGAAGGTGCATTAGACTCATGGGACTAAACAGACCAGTTGATTTTATAACCTTGGAGGTAGAAGGCGCATTAGACTCACGGGACTAAATTTTATAACCTTGGAGGTAGAAGGCGCATTAGACTCATGGGACTAAATTTTATAACCTTGGAGGTAGAAGGCGCATTAGACTCATGGGACTAAATTTTATAACCTTGGAGGTAGAAGGCGCATTAGACTCATGGGACTAAAATTTTATAACCTTGGAGGTAGACGCGCATTAGACTCATGGGACTAAACAGCCAGTTGATTTTTATAAGCTGGGAAGGTAGAAGGCGCATTAGACCTCATGGGGACTAAACAGAACCAGTTGATTTTTTATAACCTTGGAGGTAGAAGGCGCATTAGACTCATGGGACTAAATTTTATAACCTTGGAGGTAGACGGCGCATTAGACTCATGGGACTAAACAGACCAGTTGATTTTATAACCTTGGAGGTAGAAGGTGCATTAGACTCATGGGACTAAACAGACCAGTTGATTTTATAACCTTGGAGGTAGAAAGGCGCATTAGACTCATGGGGACTTAAATTTTATAACCTTGGAGGTAGAAGGCGCATTAGACTCATGGGACTAAATTTTATAACCTTGGAGGTAGAAGGCGCGTTAGACTCATGGGACTAAATTTTATAACCTTGGAGGTAGAAGGCGCATTAGACTCATGGGACTAAATTTTATAACCTTGGAGGTAGACGGCGCATTAGACTCATGGGACTAAACAGACCAGTTGATTTTATAACCTGGGAGGTAGATGGCGCATTAGACTCATGGGACTAAACAGACCAGTTGATTTTATAACCTTGGAGGTAGAAGGCGCATTAGACTCATGGGACTGAACAGACCAGTTGATTTTATAACCTTGGAGGTAGAAGGCACATTAGACTCATGGGACTAAATTTTATAACCTTGGAGGTAGACGGCGCATTAGACTCATGGGACTAAACAGACCAGTTGATTTTATAACCTTGGAGGTAGAAGGTGCATTAGACTCATGGGACTAAACAGACCAGTTTGATTTTATAACCTGGAGGTAGAAGGCGCATTAGACTCATGGGACTAAAATTTATAACCTTGGGAGGTAGAAGGCGCATTAGACTCATGGGACTAAATTTTATAACCTTGGAGGTAGAAGGCGCATTAGACTCATGGGACTAAATTTTATAACCTTGGAGGTAGACGGCGCATTAGACTCATGGGACTAAACAGACCAGTTGATTTTATAACCTGGGAGGTAGAAGGCGCATTAGACTCATGGGACTAAATTTTATAACCTTGGAGGTAGAAGGTGCATTAGACTCATGGGACTAAATTTTATAACCTTGGAGGTAGAAGGCGCATTAGACTCATGGGACTAAATTTTATAACCTTGGAGGTAGAAGGCTCATTAGACTCATGGGACTAAATTTTATAACCTTGGAGGTAGACGGCGCATTAGACTCATGGGACTAAACAGATCAGTTGTTTTTATAACTTTGGAGGTAGACAGCGCATTAGACTCATGGGACTAAACAGACCAGTTGATTTTATAACCTTGTAGGTAGAGGGCACGGCGCATTAGACTCATAGGACTGAACAGACCAGTTGATTTTATAACCTTGGAGGTAGACGGCGCATTAGACTCATGGGACTAAACAGACCAGTTGATTTTATAACCTTGGAGGTAGATGGTGCATTAGACTCATGGGACTAAACAGACCAGTTGATTTTATAACCTTGGAGGTAGACGGCGCATTAGACTTATGGGACTAAACAGACCAGTTGATTTTATAACCTTGTAGGTAGAGGGCACGGCGCATTAGACTCATAGGACTGAACAGACCAGTTGATTTTATAACCTTGGAGGTAGACGGCATATTAGACTCATGGGACTAAACAGATCAGTTGTTTTTATAACTTTGGAGGTAGACAGCGCATTAGACTCATGGGACTAAACAGACCAGTTGATTTTATAACCTTGGAGGTAGATGGTCGCATTAGACTCATAGGACTAAACAGACCAGTTGATTTTATAACCTTGGAGGTAGATGGCGCATTAGACTCATAGGACTAAACAGACCAGTTGATTTTATAACCTTGTAGGTAGAGGGCACAGCGCATTAGACTCATAGGACTGAACAGACCAGTTGATTTTATAACCTTGGAGGTAGACGGCGCATTAGACTCATGGGACTAAACAGACCAGTTGATTTTATAACCTTGGAGGTAGATGGTGCATTAGACTCATGGGACTAAACAGACCAGTTGATTTTATAACCTTTGAGGTAGACGGCGCATTAGACTTATGGGACTAAACAGACCAGTTGATTTTATAACCTGGGAGGTAGAAGGCGCATTAGACTCATGGGACTAAACAGACCAGTTGATTTTATAACCTGGGAGGTAGAAGGCGCATTAGACTCATGGGACTCAACAGACCAGTTGATTTTATAACCTGGGAGGTAGAAGGCGCATTAGACTCATGGGACTAAACAGACCAGTTGATTTTATAACCTTGGAGGGAGAAGGCGCATTAGACTCATGGGACTAAATTTTATAACCTTGGAGGTAGACGGCGCATTAGACTCATGGGACTAAACAGACAGGTTGATTTATAAACCTTGGAGGTAGAAGGTGCATTAGACTCATGGGACTAAACAGACCAGTTGATTTTATAACCTTGGAGGTAGAAGGCGCATTAGACTCATGGGACTAAATTTTATAACCTTGGAGGTAGAAGGCGCATTAGACTCATGGGACTAAATTTTATAACCTTGGAGGTAGAAGGCACATTAGACTCATGGGACTAAATTTTATAACCTTGGAGGTAGAAGGCGCATTAGACTCATGGGACTAAATTTTTATAACCTTGGAGGTAGACGGCGCATTAGACTCATGGGACTACAGACCAGTTTGATTTTAATAAAACCTGGGAGGTAGAAGGCGCATTAGACTCATGGGACTAAACAGACCAGTTGATTTTATAACCTTGGAGGTAGAAGGCGCATTAGACTCATGGGACTAAATTTTATAACCTTGGAGGTAGACGGCGCATTAGACTCATCGGACTAAACAGACCAAGTTGATTTTATAAACCTTTTGGAGGTAGAAGGTGGCATTAGACTCCATGGGACCTTAAACAGGACCAGTTTGATTTTATAAAATCTTGGAGGTACGACAAGGCGCATTAGACTCATGGGACTATTAAATTTTAAATAACCTTGGAGGTTAGAAGGGCCGCAGTTAGGACTCATGGGAACTTAAATTTTATTAACCTTGGAGGTAGAAGGCGCATATTAAGGACTTCATTGGGAACTTAAATTTTATAACCTTGGAGCGGTAGAATCGGTCGGCATTAGACTCAATGGGACTATAAACATGACCAGTTGATTTTTATAACCTGGGAGGTAGATGGCGCATTTAGAAACTCATGGGACTAAACAAGACCAAGTTGATTTTATAACCATTGGAGGGTAGAAGGAGCATTAGACTCATGGGACTAAACCAGACCAAGTTTGATTTTATAAACCCTTGGAGGTAGAATGGCGGGGCATTAGGACTCATGGGACTAAATTTTATAAACCTTGGAGGTAGACGGCGCAATTAGGGGACATCATGACACTAAACAGACCAGTTGATTTTATAACCTTGGAGGTAGAAGGTGCATTAGACTCATGGGACTAAACAGACCAGTTGATTTTATAACCTTGGAGGTAGAAGGCGCATTAGACTCATGGGACTAAATTTTATAACCTTGGAGGTAGAAGGCGCATTAGACTCATGGGACTAAATTTTATAACCTTGGAGGTAGAAGGCGCATTAGACTCATGGGACTAAATTTTATAACCTTGGAGGTAGAAGGCGCATTAGACTCATGGGACTAAATTTTATACTGATTGTAGGGAACCGGAGTAGGACTCATTGACCTACAGGACCAGTTGTTTTATAACCTTGGGAGGTAGAAGGCGCATTAGATCGACTAAATTTTTATAACCTTGGGAGGTAGAAGGCGCATTAGACTCACGGGACTAAATTTTATAACCTTGGAGGAGAAGGCGCATTAGACTCATGGGACTAAATTTATAACCTTGGAGGTAGAGGCTCATTAGACTCATGGGACTAAATTTTATAAACCTTGGAGGTAGAGGCGCATTAGACTCATGGGACTAAACAGGACCAATTGATTTTATAACTTGGAGGTAGAAGGCGCATTAGACATGGGACTAAACAGACCAATTGATTTTATAACCTTGGAGGTAGAAGGCGCATTAGACTCATGGGACTAAATTTTATAACCTTGGAGGTAGAAGGCGCATTAGATCATGGGACTAAATTTTTATAAACCTTGGAGGTCAGGCGCATTAGACTCATGGGACTAAAAAATAACCTGGGAGGTAGACGGCGCCTTAGACTCATGGGACTAAACAGACCAGTTGATTTTATAACCTTGGAGGTAGAAGGTGCATTAGACTCATGGGACTAAACAGATCAGTTGATTTTATAACCTTGGAGGTAGAAGGTGCATTAGACTCATGGGACTAAACAGATCAGTTGATTTTATAACCTTGGAGGTAGAAGGTTTGCATAGACTCATGGGACTAAACAGATCAGTTGATTTTATAACCTTGGAGGTAGAAGGTTGGCATTAGACTCATGGGACTAAACAGATCATTTGATTTTATAACCTTGGAAAGGGTTAGAAAGGGGTGCAATTAGAACTTTTCAGGGATCTAAAACAGTTCAAGTTGATTTTATAACCTTGGGAGGGTTGAAGGCGGCATTAGGGAAACTCATTGGGCCTAAAACAAGACCAGGGTTGATTTTTAATTTATAACCCTTGGAAGGGGTTAGGAAGGGCGCCAATTTAAGGAATCACTGGGACTAAACATATCAGTTGATTTATAACCTTGGTAGGAGGTGCATTTAGACTCATTGGGACTAAAACAGATTCAGTTGATTTTAAATAACCTTGGAGGTAGGGGAGGTGCATAGATCATGGGACTAAACAAGACAGTTGATTTTATAACCTTGGAGGTAAGAAGGAGGCCATTAGGACTCATGGGACCTAAAAACGATCAAGTTGATTTTATAACGGGAGGTAAGAAGGCGGCATTAGACTCATGGGGACAAATTTTTAAACTTGGAGGTAGACGGCGCATTAGACCTCATGGGACTAAACAGACCAGTTTTTGATTTTTAAACCTTGGAGGTAGAAGGGTGCATTAGACCTCATGGGCTAAAACATCAGTTGATTTTATAACCTTGGAGGTATACGGCGCATTAGACTCTAAAGACTAAACAGACCTGTTTATTTTATGAAATTCAATACTATATAGAGTTCAGGCCTAAGGCCAAGCACTGGGACCTATGAGGTCATATAGCGCTGGAAAGAAAACAGAGCTTGGTAGGTTTGAAAAGAGTAAGAGGAGGAAAACGTCGCAGTTGCTCTACGAAATAATAGTTAGGAGAAGGTGGATAGCAAGATGGCAGAAAGATAGTAAATGAACGGAGGTGCAGTAAAAGGAATGAAAGGGGTTGCAGCTGGGCGTCGAAGGGACGCCGGAAGCCACCCCACCCCCCTACCCTACGGGGTGTTGATTTTATAAATAATAGATTTACCATGATGAATCATTTTTAATAGTGCACTGACGGTTGGGTAGTTCAGGTAAAGCCGGCCTTATGCCAACATGGTCTCGTGCATCAGAAACAGCTTATCGAAGGATGCGTTCTTGAGAGGAGAAAACTGAAAAGAGGCGAGGTTAAAGGTGCTCAAAGGCCAGTTTCTCTCTCTCTCTCTCTCTCTCTCTCTCTCTCTCTCTCTCTCTCTCGCTTCCTTTGAACCCCATTAGACACATGGCCCAATATCCATCAGTAATCTTATACATCCAGTTGTAGTAAAACCTGCTCCTAGAGATAAGTGAGCACACGATGTCTCCTCGAATGGACTAACAAGTCTTCGAGACATCCTAATCCTAATAACTCCTTGAACCTAAAAACCTAAAAATAGAAGAAGATAGGTAACGCCATATACACACGTGCACAAACATACACCCACACACACACACGCGCGCGCTAGAAAAAAAAAATAAAAAGACGAAAAACAAATACTACCACAGGATACACGTCGAGAATGAGCGAGCTCTAGGAATATAATTCAGCCACTCAGAATAGAGCCTTTTACACGTGTCTACCTGAAGCTGGCGCTTCCTCGAAATCCCTCAGTCCTTCGCTTGGTTAACAGGATGATTTGTCCTTCTCGACGACAACTTCTTAGAGTCGAGGACTAGTCCTGGACGAGTGCGCACAGTCTGATATCTGATTCCTGAAGGACTTCTTTCACGATTCATTTGACGTTATAGCGCGGAATGCATTGCTGAATGTTTCCGTGCCTAGGGAGAATGCGCACGAGGACGGCCCTTGGTTGCAAAATCGATCTTTGTTGTTGCACGATGATGTCACAAACAGCTCATACTGATGAAGTCTACAAGGTCACTTAGTAATCGCAGAACAAGCCTTCACAGGACGTGTGAAAAAAAGTATAAAAATGGCAATCAAGTATTCTGTACAGCGTATAATGCTGTATGAAACTCTCAGCTACGGTCCGGTGGTGGCCTATCTTGTTGACACCTATACCGTTGCCAGGCGCACGATCATGGCTAAATTTAACCCAAAATAAAATAAAAAACTACAGAGGCTAGTGGGCTGCAATTTGGAATGTGCCATGATTGGAGGGTGGATGATCAACATATCAATTTGCAACCCTCTAGCATCAGCGGTTTTTGAGATCTGGGCCAGACAGAAAAGTACGGACAGAAAAATGCAGACGGACAGAGAAACCCATCTCATAGTCTTCTTTTACATAGAACTGAAAACCAGAGAGAGCTAAATAACTAAAAATAAACGAATGAGGATCTACCAACACAGAGGTACAGGCAAATACAAAATATCTATACGTACTGTCGGCCAAAAAACTGGTGGCAAAGCTTCATAACTTTTCGTTCATCTGCCTGACGCACGATTCATGCCTTATTTATCGATTTGTCTTTTCAAAGATGGAAGAAATCATATGAAATGACGTTAAAAACAAAACTGATATCTTTAGAACATTATGTTTATTGGTATTGGTGTACAAAACTATTTTCCATATAGCAAAATTGACGTGAACGAAACAAAGTGATAAAAAACGTCATATCACAATAGATATACATTACCAAATAAATAGGAGACACCTGTCACTAGTAGTATCGCATAAACATAGTCCTTAAATTATCATTTCAATATTAAGTTGAAAGTAGTTGAACTATTCCATTTGTTAAATTTTACAGAAAACACTGGAATCTCACAAAATGCTATCAAATTTAAAAACCAAAAGAAAAAAAAAACGATATCTTAACAGTGTGAACCAGGCGACCTCACTGTATTGCTTTTGATGTTATGTGCACCGGAATCTAATGTCAATGTGTCATTTATTGGTCTAAGAAACATCCTCGATGAGCGAGAGACAATTATTGCACTGCATTCGGTGCAAGTTCCTGTTGGAGAGATATCAAGAAAGCTTAATAAACCGGAGAGAATCATACATAGATGAATCAAATTGTTTAAAGAACGGCAAAATTTAGAACATGGGCCTAGAGGTGGAACACCTCAAAGCACCACAAGAGAGCAAGTCAATACAGTAGTGTAAACGTTGCTGAGCAACATTCATTTGTGAACTTTGAATTCTAGTGCATCATCACGACATTGCTGAACCAGGAATCATGACTAGCTCTACGCTTATGACTGGTGTCTGATGAATACTTTAGAATGGATCAGGAAGCAGATTTTTAAATCTACACTTGAAATCTTTATTTAATAGTTGTCTAATGAAGTAAGTCTAATGAATAAGCAAACTTATCTTTGATGGGATGAGAGATTTCAGTTAGGCTTACTCTTTTTTGTTTTGTTTTTTATCGGTGGCCAGTGAATGCCACGGATAGGGAGGGAAACAGTTTCAATGATGCATGCATATGGTTTCTTCAAAACCTAAAGAATACATTTTATTGGGAGATACTTTATTAACATCGGCCTAATTACTCCATCACTCCTATACGCCACCTCCGCTCTCTTCTACATCTCAGGCGACTCGATCCGACTTCTCGCACGAACTCCATCGCGTGAAAGCACCAGTAATGATAACGGTTATTTCAAAATCCCCCGCACTGACAACGGACGCCTTAAAATGCATGTTTATTAAACTATTTTCTGTTCAAAGAAACATATGAAATAGACTTAAACGAGAACGTCACCTTTCATATTTATTATCCTTTTAGCTGCTTATAATATGCTTATGGAAGTAGGTCTAGGTATACATGTGAAACTAATTTGAATTAATTTCTATATAGAAGAAATGAAAGCTACAGAAAGATCAACCTAAGAAAGCATTAATAAAGTAAGCCTTTCTTAAGAAAGCTTTAAGGAAAGTAAGCCTTTCTTAATGTATTCGTCAGTTTTGACTCCCACAGCTTTCCAACGTGTCCAAATGAAACAGGATGATATGCAAGGAATTCAATGAAAAATAAGACTGAATTATATTCGATTGATTTTTTTATGGTTGCTTTTTGACTTTGAATAGCTAGGTCTGAGTTAATTATGTTAAGCAATTATGAAAAGAATAAGAAGAAAGGCGAACATGGTGGCATAAGACAAGAATAAACGGGAATAATCAAAAGCAGATTTAATTATATAATATATATATATATATATATATATATAATATATATACATATAACATATAATATATAATATAATTATTATATATATAATATATACATACATATATATATATAATATATATATATATATATAGTCGATAAATATTCATTATATTACATATCCGAGAGAGTATACTGCTGAAAATAGACCTAGGCTAATCATGTGAGAAAATCAGAAATCCAATTTAGGCCCACTATATGTGTCATGCAAATTATTTTATTGATCAAATGAGAACATTAGTTTAATTAAACATTGTTTTCAAAGAATGTTAACGCCTTGATGTTTTGTTTATCGGCTGTAGTGGACGAAATGACAACACCCCAGTGCAGTACCATACGTTGAGTCAAGACTCGAGCGGCAGCAAAGCCAACTTCAAAATGCTTCGGTATGCTATCTCGAAGCTAGAGTTGAGAATAGAATTAGAAATCGTGGACCCATCGGTATATATTTTCCTTACTTTGTAAAATAATTATCTTTAATATGTTGAATAAGTCTACTCTATTCTAATGTAATTTATTTCAAGTATAGCATCTTTGAAAGGAAATGTTATTTATTGTTAAGTAAATAATCTGGCACCTGCATATGGCAATATTTCCATAACGAACAATGAATTAAGAAATTACGCCAATTCTTCGTTGGCTGTCTGTACAATCTTTCAGTAAACAAACATACACGGACGATCATTAGTCACTGCTTTCGTTTCTAAAACAGGCAGCGGGGCCGAAGCACATATCAATTACAATTGCTTTGGGGCCGGCAAGGTATTCCGAACGTATAGGGAACTGGGTATTAGGGAATATTTATGGCTTAATATTTGTGATTCAATAAGGTCACGTGTTAGCTTTAAGGGAGCAGACATTTTTCGTCTCATATATTTATTTTTCACCTTGAATCCTCAACGTCATGTATGAGCTACAATATGTGATTTTATCTATCAATGATGGTTATATATTATAATTATAATATATATATATATATATATATATATATATATATATATATATATCTATATATGTGTGTTGTGTGTGTGGTGTGTGTGTGTATTTGTTGAATCAAGTCCACAGAAGGAAGGTCGAAAGCTTTAAGCTTTGTAAATATTTCTACAAATATATTTCGTCTTGCTAAACAAGAGTGTATTGTGGACCCTTCTATTGATAACCGAGAAACACGGTACGGTGCTTTATCACACACAATTGAATTAACACTGCAGCTAGTTTCAAAGTCTAAACCACTTCAGATATTAATCACGTTCTCCCCTTATCTGCAATCGGCAATGTCAGGCATATCCCTTCGAAAGAGAGAAACACTTCAAAATCTTCTCACAAGTCAAAGGGGAGCGTCAGCCCGAACGTCATTATGCTACGAGATATTTGGCGTCTGCAAGTAACAATACTACCAGCCGCAATCAGCATTCCAGCGCCTTGCTTCCTCTGGAAAACAGGTTTCCATAACCTGCAGTGAGGCTTGGTCATGGCCACATACTAAGATTAAAAAAAAAAAAAATGAATGAAGAATGCGAGCAGGTCTTGTTAGCTTATGAGAGAGAATTGGATTTTGAATATATATATGATATATATATATATATATATATATATATATATATATATATATACATATACATATATAGCCGATGGTCAGACTATGTATGTTTGTTTGTATGGTGTTTTTACGTTGCATGGAACCAGTGGTTATTCAGCAACAGGCACAAGGGCTTTACGACTTCCGAACCACGTCTAGAGTGAACTTCATCTCTCACACCTCAATGGAATGCCCGAGAACCGAACTCGCGGCCACCGAAGTGGCATGCCATACATCATACCGACCACGTCACTGAGGAGCTCGCCTATCCCATTTGGAGTTAAAAACAGTGACGTTCTCTCGTTTGGAAAGGAAGACGTTAGCCATGCTGTAAACAATCTGTGGAAGAGGTCTGACCATTTAAGCTGCTTCATTGTTAACGATTCCAAATCAGAGAGAATAATCGTTAGGTTCTTTTGGGCAACGATGTGGAAATGCTTGTATGAAAATGAGAACTTACACTTGTTGCAATGTTTTCGTATGTTACAGAATTCTTCGGTTTTCAAAGTACAATCACGTGTGCTACAGAAATAATTTTCAGGCTCGCTCCCAGATATTTCAACTGAAAGACAGGCCGCTGCCAGCTAAGCCGCACAAGTCATAAAAGAAGTCGGAAGAAGTTAGGAACCTGTCAACCACTGCACCTACGGCCCTCTATCTGGGTTCGATCCTGATGTGAGTTAGAGATTTATTTCAAATTTATTTCTGTTCCACACGTGATTGCATGCGAACATGATATATATACATACATATATATGTATATATATATATATATATATATATATATAGTATATATATATATATATATATATATATATGGTATGCGACGCGATTAGCCTGTCTGGTAAAGCCTTAGGTACAGTGGTGCTTTGGTTCCACCTTCTTTTATAGCTTGCGTGCTTAGTTGTCAGTGGCCTTGCCTTTGCAATTGAATGACTAGTGTTCGATCATGATATATATGTATATATATATAAAGTAAAGTACGTATATAAACTACATATATATTTATATTATTATTATATATATAAATATATATACATCTATTACACACACACACACACACAGACACACACACACACACACACACACACACACTATATATGTATATATATATATTATATATATATATATATATATATATATGATATATATATTTTCCTTGATAAATCGTATCATGTAATAGATTTACTATTTAATAAAAATCTATAAACATCGCTCATTCTATCTCAAATCAGTAGTTAATTTTCAGCTTCAGGCATCATAAACATTCTAAAATTTAGATGTTTACCATGAATCAATAAGGTCGCGTGTTAGCTTCAAGGGAACAAACATTTTTCGTCGTCATATATTTATTTTTCATCTCGAATCCTCAACGTCATGTAAGAGCTGCAATGTGTGATTCTAAAATTTAGCGTATATCTAGCTTCAATATTTGATAACGAACAAAATAATATAAAAAAGTGTTTGAGTCAGCAACGCCATGTGTTAGCCGTAATGTTTGATAAAGAGAAAATTATGGATGATGTTGAATGGTTAATAATATATGTTAGATACAACGTCTGGTAAAAAAAAATTAAATATTTAATAACGAACAAAATAAAATAAAAAAAAGTGTTTGAGTCAGCAACGCGATGTGTCAGCCGTAATGTTTGATAAAGAGAATATTGTGTATTATCTTGAATCGTTAATACCATATGTTAGATACGAAGTCTGGTAAAAAAAATAAAAAGAAAAACAGCACAAATCATAGCTGCTCATTCTCTCGTGATCACAAACGCCGACTTCCAACGTGAAAGAGAAGGGAGTTGCTCTTTTGCTTGTAACCTAAAACAAAAGCCGGGAGTTTGGCGCGAATGTGCAGCGGGCGGGCGCTTAAAGACGAGCTTTCACCCCCGCAATCACAACCCTCCTCCGACTCCCCCAACCCCCCTAACCCCAACCGTCCATTATGCAACCATCCTCGCCCTTGCCAGTTTAAGAGTAGGATGAAATTCCACTTGGCGGCGGTCTTCCGTGCTTGCGCCATTGGCGACCCTCTTGCTCTCTTCATTCTTTTTTTTCTTTCTTTTTTTCCAACAGGAAACGCTGTACAAAGTTGCCTCTTACAGAAGACGAGGAAGCCTGAAAGTGAGTTGCTAAAAATTGCTTTTGTTTGTTTGTTTTGTTTGTACGGCGTTTTGACTTTGTATGGAACCAGTGGTTATTCAGCAACGGGGCCAACGGCTTTACGTGACATCCGAGCCACGTCAAGAGTGAACTTCTATCACCAGAAGTACTACACATCTCTGAACCCTCAGTGGAATCCCCGAGAATCGAATTCGAGGCCATCGAGGTGGCGGGCAAAGACACCTGTTACGAAGAGAGGAACATCATGTTGGAAGACATACGATGGAAATGGAAGAAGGAAGAAAGGAAGGCCAAGAAGAGATGTTGTGATTGTGTAAGTGAAGGTATGCTGGGCTGTGAAATAGTACTAGTTTTTTTTTTTCACCCAGATCAGATGGAAGGCAGCTTTTTACAATTCCAAGAAGCAAAGGTAATCTGACTGTTAAAAAAAAAAATCATAAAAGGAACTAAATACTTATACAGCACCATCTATTGCTTTCAAAATCAAACTTCAATCACTGACAGTGATGCTTGTGAAAATCGCAGTTTCTTGATACATTTACATTTTACAACAAAGATTTTATGAAAATATGTTGAACAAACGTGCAGTTTGTAGTAAAGAAGGAAGCTTGACAGAAACTTTTCCATATTGAAGCAGATGGTAAATTCTTAGAGGAAAATCTGAGCTAAAATATGCCATGTATATATGTGTTTATTATCATATATATATATATATATATATATAATATATATATATATATATATATATATATATATATTATGAATGTATATGAAATATACATTATATATATACATTTTATATATTATATAAAATACGTATATATATTGTGTGTGTATACATGTAATAATTTTTGCTATTTTGGACAATGGCAAGACGGCCATACCTATAACAGTACATATATATATATATATATATATATATATATATATATATATATATATATATATCTATATATATATATATATATGTATATATATATTATGAATGTATATGAAATAAATATTTATATATACATTTTTATATATTATATACCTATATATATTGTATGTGTATACATGTTATGAATTTTTGCTATTTTGGACAATGGCAAGACGGCCATACCTATAACAGTACAGATCGTTGACAGTATTATACAAGCGTCAAAAACGACAAATATTTGTCGACGATGAAAATGTCGACACGACTGTAGTGACGACAGCAGAAGACCTAACGGTGTCCGCCGATAACAACAAAAACAATAACCGCTCTTCCCATCCCCACCGCCTCCAGCACACACGACCTTAACACGACCATATACCCACTCCAGGCGCCGCCCCCCCACCCCCCCCCCACCCCCCCCCTACCCCCCGGACCCCCTCTCCACGTCCCCCAAAGTCATTACCTCATAGTGACAAATCGTCGTTTACAAATTATTCGTCAGTTGACACAAAAGTCCAGCATCGCTCTTCAGACATCACGATTCAAGTAATATACATATAGTAGATTCATATCAAGCGTGCATCTGATGTCTAGGCCAATCCCTTACGACTCCTGATTGGCTGTTGAGAAGCCAATCACGGGGCTGGAAACTCTCAGTCTATCTCAAGAGTTCACATAGGCAGGATGTATGTTCCACTTTCCTGACGTATCCTCAGCCAATCAGGAGCGTCGTAAGGGATTGGCCTAGACATCAGATGCACGCTTGATGTGAATATACTAATAGAAGGAAACTCAGAAAGAGTATATTACTTAGTTTACCGGGACCGAAACGATATACACAAATTTGCGCATGCGCTTCGTATACCGATATATCATCGTGCAAGCTTTTCAACGATGCTTTCTGTTTAATAATAAATTTTTGTATTTAAAATTTTTATAAGTATTTTAATTTTATAACCAGTATATTGCATATGATTATGATTATATTTATGTTAGGTAGAAACATAGAGTGGTGATTAATCTGCTTTCCTTCAATTTACTTGAAGTGACTTAGAACCAGGGAAGTACTTAGACTTCTGAAATCAGGGAAATACTTACTTTTAAGTTGTTGATAGAGTGATGCCCTTTGATTAATTTAATTACTTACAAGATTACCTCACACCTGTTTTATGAACTTAGTCTGATTTTCTGCAATACTGTAAGTTGTTTTTTTTAAGGGATCACTGTTGCCTTTAGAGTATTCAGTCGTTTAGTACTGTGATGAGGGTTCAGGTGTCTGGCTTTCGTGAGGTAACAATAAATGAATGGTAAGTGTAGTAAGCAGATACTTGGCACTTCGTAACAATACACACACACACACACACAAATATATATATATATATATATATATATATATATATCTATATATATATATATATATCAAACGGAAAATCTATATATATATATATTATAATAATATATATATATATATATATATATATATATATATATATAAACGGAAAATCTATTATTAAAAAATATATATATATATATATCTATATATATATACCATATATATATATATATATATATATATATATATATAGATATCTATATATATATATATATATATATATATATACACGAGAAAATCTCTGAGAATGTCTTCGAGGATAACTAAATGCATCATCATTAATTTGAAAATCTAATAAAATTATGCTGCCTTGCATTTTGTCTTTCATGAAGTGAAGGATTCCGGACTTGTAGCCTTTATGTATACTTAAAAGACACCAAAACTTCCTGAGAGAGAGAGAGAGAGAGAGAGAGAGAGCCATTACATTAACCTAATTTCCGGAAACCTTCTAATTCTTCCGGTAATGTTAATACATTACCTGTTAGTGGAATACCTTGTTTCTCAAACCTTAGAGCCAATCGTGTAACAATCCATATTCAGTACAATTCCCGGAAGGTTATATTAGGAGGAGCTTTCTTTGAGTACACGAAGAGGCCGGTGCTGTGGAGCTTTGTGCAGAGGGAATTCATAATAACTGAATCTGTTGTGAAACGTTAATTGCAGCATTTACTACGAAGCCTATAGTAGATTCACATCAACCGTGCATTTGATGTCCAGGCCAGTCTCTCATGAGAGTTCTCATGGGCAGGAGCTATGTTCCACCTCTCCTGAGGGATACGTCTCTCAAAAGTATCTCTCAGGAGAGGTGGAACATATATCCTGCCTATGTGAACTCTCTCGAGACCGAGAGTTTCCAGCCCTGTGATTGGCATATCAACAGCCAATCAGGAGCATCGTAAGGGACATCAAATGCACGGTTAATGTGAAAGGGGTTGCAGCTAGGAGATGAAGGGAAGCTGCAAAGAACCTTTAGTAATGTCTACAATGCACCCCGTGAGGTGCACTGATGGCACTAACAGCCTATGGGGTTCTTGATATATCTTTAATACATTGCTATGCTGAAGCAGTTTATCTGAGCAGAACGAACATCAGATTGGGCACTTCATATAAAATCCGCATTTGATATGCCCCATCTCTTCGCTTCCTCTGGGCACATCAATTGTGAGAACAGTGCTAGATTCTATGATCGAAAAGAAGAACTGGCAGACACGCATCCTTGGCTGCACAACTTGCCTGTACAATTGCTTTGTGAATGGCTTGCAAGCAGTTAAAAAAGATCTAACCGACACTGGAGTGGGTTACTAAGTTCGTTTGTATGGTAGTTCATTGCATAGAACTAGTGGTTATTCAGCAACGGGACCAACGGCTTTACGTGACTTCGGAACCACGTCGTGGGTGAATTTCCATCACCAGAAATGCACATCTCTGACCCCTCAATGGAATATCCGAGAATCGAACTCGCAGCCACAGAGGTGGCGGGCCAAGACCATACCAACCAGGCCACTGAGGAGCTGAGTGGGTGACTGAGGGATTTAGTCATAGGGCAGACTCTCGTGAGACCAATCAAATCTCACAGTGGATTAGTCAGGGGTCGTGGCATGACAGATAAGTGTTCCTTATCTATGGGTTTTAAGTCTGAATCAGGGTGCTACTCTTCACCAAGCTATGATGGAACTTTCTGGGGTGACCTTTTGAAAAAGCGAGTAACAAACATGTGGATATGGGAGAGTCAAGGTACAAGTGTGGTGTTCAAGATTACAAGAAGTCAAAGAATGGCTTAAGCAGTACAATCCATTTAATTTCGTAAACTAACATCTGCATACTTTGTTTCTGGACGGATATCAATATCTGGTCAAGATGAAGTTAACCGTGAAAAATCAGAAGAGCTTGGTGCAATAATTCGTCAAGCAAAAGATAAATCAGAAGAGCTTGGTGCAATAATTTACCAAGCACTGGATAAATCAGAAGAGCTTGGTGCAATAATTCGTCAATCAAAAGATAAATCAGAAGAGCTTGGTGCAATAATCATCAGCACTGGATAAATCAGAAGAGCTTGGTACAATAATTCGTCAAGCAAAAGATAAATCAGAAGAGCTTGGTGCACTAATTTATCAAGCACTGGATAAATCAGAAGAGCTTGGTACAATAATTCATCAACTAATGGATAAAACAGAAGAATTTGATGCACTAATTTATCAAGCATTGGACCAATCAGAAGAGCTTGGTACAATAACTCAACCAATGGGCAATGGATAAAAAGAATCTGGCAAATGCGTGTTATACAAACGTCAGGGCTGTTTACGTCCCATTAGAAGTGCTTGGAAATGTTGCGATGATTGAGCAAGAGCCAGTTTACGTCAGACCAGTGATCTTCTTTACAAGACTCACAGCAACTGCTCAATTGAAAAGTACTTTGTATATGAGATGACTCCAAATCTTCCATCAATGATTAAGGATGGTCTTATGCGGAAGCCTGATAAACCTGCATTAACACGAGCATTTAATGCGTGCTGATGAGGCAATTTCTAAAAAAAACAGATTGACAAGTCGTCTTTCCATGAAGTTGAGGGAGGAGCACTTCATAGATTACGGTGGATCAAAGCATCAACATTTAAGGACTGACTCAGTTGTATGGATCTCATGTTTGCAGACACTGTGGTTCTACTTTCATTGCTTTTGACATATGCAAACGTCCTACAGGACGTGGAAAGAAGAGTCACAGTGCAGATATCAATGAAACTTAACACCGTTTCAGTTTCTCAAGATGGTTCTCTTCAATCAGCAAAAAAAAAAAAAAAAGAAAGAATAATAAATAAATAAAAAAAGCACAGTTTATTGATCTGATCGCAAGTTATTTGAAAGATGACGGGCAAGCTGTAACCTACTGTGATGGTGATGCAGACACATATGAAACTGGTGCATTTGCAATACGCCTTGCTTCATATGAATCAAAGACTGTTGTTGTTATAGCGGACGACACTAACACTGACATCGTATCGATGGTACTTTACCCCTGGAAAAACGAATTTGGCGATATTATATTCTTTCAAGAGAGAGGGCAGAAGGGATGGAATCTGAAGATTATCTCACCAAGATTAGAACCTATCCTTGAGTACCTTCGGTTCCTACATGCATGGTCTGGTTGTGACACAATTTCTGCACCCTTTGGTAAAGGAAAATCAAGTTTTCTTAACATTCTGAAGAAATCCGACGAACTTAGGATCTCCAAAACAGTGAATGATGTCCCGGCAAACCAAAATGAAGTTGGAAGTTTGGCAGAAACAGTCTTTCGAATTACTTATGGAGGAAATAAGGATGACACATTGACAAGACTCAAGTGAGAGTTAATACTGCATCCTGTAAAATTTCCAAAGTTTTCTAAAATAAAATACTATTGATAGTGTTACCATTACCATACTCATATAGCACGAAGGAATAAATGAGTGTGTGTCAGCATGGCTTATCTATGATATTGAGTATATCTAGAAAAATTGGGTATTTTCTAAATTTCTTCTTAATTAATATTTCAGGACAAACAAGGCAGGATCTGTCCTCCATCTTACTCGAGGCACGAGCTAAAATCTATGGTCAAATAGAGCGTTGTTTCACAGACGAAAATGAAAATAAATACGCTATATTTCATTAGAAATAATAATTGTTCTGTACTGTTTAACATGTACATTATTTCTAAAATTTTCATTCTAATAAATAAATCATAAATATCCTATCCTAAAATTCCTGTATCTTTAACTCAGCATTAAACACCTTTTCCACACTTTTTAGGCTTTTCCATAGGGTTTTCGTAACCCCCGCCCCCAACAACAACAACAAAGTAGGCTTGCTCCCCGAGTAAGCGAAAATACATGGAAATGGTAAGCAGTGGTATGTTGGAAATTGAAGCATACCACCTTCCCAGAGAGCTTCATATCACCATGGCCATCGTGCAATCTTCAGATTATGGCGTGGAAATTACTGGATACTGCAGACTTTCAGTTAAAGCCAGAAGATTGAGGCTGGCAAGTCGAGGATGTTGCAACCAGAATGTTTGCTGCATTTTGTCAGACGTAAATGTAAATCTCCAGAAATCCAGCGTAAATCAAACGGATGTTCATGTATGTAGTAAGGTCTAAGCTGTGGGGCAACATAGCAAGGTGGTTTGTGAAAAAATATTTTACATTGGCTTTTTGAAACATAAAATGAGCAGTTAAATTGCTTTAGAACATGAAACATGAGCAGTAAATTGGCTTTAGGAAACATAAACAAATTTGAGCAACTAAATTTGCTCCGGTAGAACATAAACATGAGCAGTAAAGGTTTGGCTTTAGAACATGAACGATGAGCAGTAATAATTGGCTTTCAGAACATTGATAAACAAATGAGTAAGTAAAATTAGCTCTAGAACATAAACTGAGCAGCCTAAATTGGCTTTAGAACATGAACATGAGCAGTAAATTGGCTTTAGACATGAACATGAGTAGTAATTAGCTCTAAACGAAACATTAGGATAATTTGCTTTAGAAAACATGTACCAGACAATAATTTGGCTTTAGAACATGAAAACATTGTAGAAAATAGCTAAACAACAAACATGAGCAGTAATTGGCTTTAGAACATGAACATGAGTAGTAAATTAGCTTTAGAACACAAACATGAGCAGTAAATTGGCTTTAGAACATGAACATGAGTAGTAAATTAGCTTTAGAACATAAACATGAGCAGTAAATTGGCTTTAGGAACATAACAGAACATATTGGCTTTAGAACAAATGACATGAGTATAAATTAGCTCTTTAGAACATAAACATGAGCATAAAGTTGGGCTTTAGAACATGAACATGAGCATAAATTGGCTTTTAGAACATGAACTGAGTAGTAAATTTAGCTTTAGAACACAAACAGAAGGCAGTAAATTGGCTTTAGAACACGAACATGAATAGTAAATTAAATTAGAACACAAACATGAAGCATAAATTTGCTTTGAACATGAACATGTAGTAAATTAGGGCTTTAGAACATAAACATGAACGTAAATTGGCTTTAGAACATAACATGAGCATAATTGGCTTTAGAACATGAAACATGAAGCAGTAAATTACTTTAGAACATTGAAAGCAGTATTAGCTTTAGAACTAAATTATGAACAAAGTATTGGCTTTAGATAACTATGAAACGGTAAATTGGCTTTAGAACCATAAACATTAACAGTAAATTGGCTTTAGAACATAAACATGAACAGTAAATTGGCTTTAGAACATAAACATGAGCGTAAATTAGCTAGAACATTAAACTGAACGTTTAAATTGGCTTTAGAACATAAACATGAACAGTAAATTGGCTTTAGAACATAAACATGAGCAGTAAATTAGCTTTAGAACATAAACAATATGAACAGTAAATTGGCTTTAGAACATAAACATGAACGGTAAATTGGCTTTAGAACATAAACATGAACGGTAAATTGGCTTTAGAACATAAACATGAACGGTAAATGGACTTTAGAACATAAACAATTGGAACGGTTTAAAGGTTTGAACATAAACATGAACAGTAAATTGGCTTTAGAACATAAACATGAGCAGTAAATTGTCTTTAGAACATAAACATGAGCAGTAAATTAGCTTTAGACCATAAACATGAACAGTAAATTGGCTTTAGAACATAAACATGAACAGTAAATTGGCTTTAGAACATGAACATGAGCAGTAAATTAGCTTTAGAACATAAACATGAGTAGTAAATTGGCTTTAGAACATAAACATGAGTAGTAAATTGGCTTTAGAACATAAACATGAACAGTAAATTAGCTTTAGAACATAAACATGAACAGTAAATTGGCTTTAGAACATGAATATGAGCAGTAAATTATCTTTAGAACATAAACATGAGTAGAAAATAAAAATGGCTTTAGAACATAACATGAGCAGTAAAAGATGGCTTTAGAACAAACATGAGCAGTAAATTGGCTTTAGAACTTGAACATGAGCAGTAAAGTGGCTTTAGAACAAACATGAGCAGTAAATTGGCTTTAGAACATAAACATGAGCAGTAAATTGGCTTTAGAACATAAACATGAGCAGTAAAATGGCTTTAGAACATAAACATGAGCAGTAAAATGGCTTTAGAACAAACATGAGCAGTAAATTGGCTTTAGAACATGAACATAAGCAGTAAATTGGCTTTAGAACATAAACAAATGAGCAGTAAATTGGCTTTAAGAACATAAACATGAGCAGTAAAATGGCTTTAGAACAAACATGAGCAGTAAATTGGCTTTTTTTTTAGAACAAACATGAGGCAGTAAATTGGGGGCTTTAGAACATAAACATGAGCAGTAAATTGGCTTTAGAACATAAACATGAGCAGTAAAATGGCTTTAGAACAAAGATGAGCAGTAAATTGGCTTTAGAACTTGAACATGAGCAGTAAATTGGCTTTAGAACATGAACATGAGCAGTAAATTGGCTTTAGAACATAAACATGAGCAGTAAATTGGCTTTAGAACATAAACATGAGCAGTAAATTGGCTTTAGAAAATAAACATGAGCAGTAAATTGGGTTTAGAACATAAACATGAGCAGTAAATTAGCTTTAGAACATAAACATGAGCAGTAAATTAGCTTTAGAACATGAACATGAGCAGTAAATTGGCTTTAGAACATAAACATGAGCAGTAAAATAGCTTTAGACCAAACATGAGCAGTAAATTGGCTTTAGAACTTGAACATGAGCAGTAAGTTGGCTTTAGAACATAAACATGAGCAGTAAATTGGCTTTAGAACATGAACATGAGCAGTAAATTGGCTTTAGAACATGAACATGAGTAGTAAATTGGCTTTAGAACATAAACTTGAGCCGTAAATTGGTTAGAACAATGAGCATGAGCAGTAAATTGGCTTTAAAACATAAACATGAGTAGTAAATTGGCTTTAGAACATAAACTTGAGCAGTAAATTGGCTTTAGAACATAAACATGAGCAGTAAATTGTCTTTAGAAACCATAAACCATGAGCAGTAAAATTGGCCTTTAGAACATAAACAATGAGCCAGTAAATTCTTTATAGCTTTTACACATATTTTCAGGCACTGGAAAGCGCTGAACGGACCTCAAGCAACGAATCTGCTGAGGAGAACAGAAACATTTGCAGTATTTTTT
>NC_087218.1:14590878-14608378 GCF_015104395.2 Macrobrachium nipponense
TGGAGTACGGTACGGTACGGGGTACGGTACGTTACAGGGTACGCTACGGTGTGGGTCCGGTACGATACGGTACAGGGTACGGTACGCAGTACGGTACGGGTATGCTACGGTGCGGGTACGCTACGAGTACGCTACGGGGTACGTTACGAGTACGCTACGGGGTACGGTACGGAGTACGATAAGGTACGGTTGATATTTAGTCTATTTGTACGGTACGGATACGGTACAATAACTTTACCAAATTATGGTACGGTACGATTCAGGCACGGAAAAATGGGCAAAATTCCTTACCGTACCGTACCTCATCATCATCGTCATTATTATTATTACCATTATCATTACCATACGATAAAAGTACGGAACTACAGTACATTATTTTTAGCGTACTGTACGGCACGGAAAAATAATTGAGGGTAAGGTACGAAATTACGGGACGGTATTTTATCCAGACACGAAGTAAGGAAAAACATTCCGTACCGTACCGCACTGCCAGCCTTGTTTCCAAACCACAAGTGGATTAGGATATGATCGTATTGTATCAAAAGTGATTCGTACCCACGAATGAATGTGCGCGCGCGCGCGTTTTATAACGGTTCATTTTCATTTTAAGCAACGTTTTTTCAAATGATCCCATGATGTTAAACAGTATCCACATATTTGTGTTGTGTGTGTAACTCCGACGATCTACGTACGCTGAGTGTCATACTTGGCTTTATAATAAAAAATCTTGTTATATTACAATATCAACAGTAAATTCTTTAATTAAAATATGAAAACATATCAAAGCCCACATCTAGATGAGCCATGTTTGAATTTATCAAAAATCTTTTATTAAAAGAATAAATATAAAAAAATATTAAAATATCTCGAAATCTATATAAAATATTTCAAATTCTTAAGCCCTAAAATGCAAAGAAACGACAATCTCGTATCAAAATATAAATAATAAACTATCAAAACTAAATATTAAAATATATCGGAATCTATATTAAAATATCTCAAATTCTCACAGACGAAAATTCAGTCACAAACATTTGATATAAATGCGATGCATTTGCGATATGACTTTAAACCCACGTCAGTTTTAATGGGACTGGTGCTCTAGTTGGCAAGATTAGACTAATTAATCCTTTCACAAACGTAGGATTCAAAGGTAGGATTCAAAGCTAGGATTCACAAAGGAAGGATTTCCTGCCTTCTGCTTTTTTTTTATCTTTTTTTATTAAGTCTATCATCAAGTCAGGCTTTTAGTCCTTCAAAACAACTGTGCGTAACTAAATCAAATTTCCTTCAAAACTACTGTGCCTAAATCAATCGAATTTCCTTCAAAACGACTGTGCATAATAAAATCAAATTTCCTTCAAAACGACTGTGCATAACTAAATCAAATTTCACTCAAAAAGACTGTGCATATCTACTAAATCAAATGTCAAAGTTATTGTTCTTCTCGTTTCATTTATTCACAAAAGTAAAGTGACTAATCAACATTAACCTTGGAACTGGACTGGAATATAAAATTTAGGCCACAAAGGCCCAAGCGCTGGGACCTATGAGATCATTCAGGGCAGAAAGGGGAATTAAGAGTAAGTAAGTCTGAAAGGTGTATAAGAAGGAAAACCGCGCTGCGAAACAATTTTAGAGGAGGTGGAAAGTCAGATGGAATAACGAGAATATGAATGGAGGCACAGTAAAAGGAAGGAAAATGTTACACCTAGCGGCTGGAGGGAAGCTGCAAAGAACTTTTTAGTAATACCTACAGTGCACTGCGTGACGTAAACTGATGGCACTACCCCTCTAAGGGGATCTTCCACATTCTGTGGCAAGTGATCAGTCTAACTCATGATACACAATGCATTATTATAAGGTGGGGGAAATAATTCAAAACGAAGCTACCCAGTTCTAAGAAGGTAGTTCGGAATAATAATATAATATATATATAATATATATAATATAATATAATAATATATATATATATATATATATATATATATATATATATATATATATATATATATATATACATACACGAGATATTTCTATCAAATAACGAGACTGTGATTCCACCTAATAAACAAAGCATTCGAAACCGGTCATAACTGTCTTATGGTTTAATATACCTTAGATGACTTTCAAGCGACAAATAGCATTCTCGTTATCGAGGGTTCTATCATTGACGTATTAGTTTATATATTAGATAGTACGGACGAGCAAAATATATGTATATATTCATATATATATATACTATATAGATATATATATATATATTATATATATATATATATATATATATATATTATATATATATATATATATTATATATATATATATTAATATATATATATATATATAATATATATAATATATTTCAAAATTCCACCTCATCTCCTCCCAGAAAATACATTTACATTGAAAATTTAGGCCTTGACTCGAGGACGAGGGGTTTGAACAAGAAAAAAAAAAAGGTTGAAAACTAAACTTCCCAGGCATAAGGCCAGGGTTACTGAAGAGGGGGGAATTTACATAAAAGCTGGACTCTAGTTTTAAAAGCACTGTGTTTACATAAATTTACAGAGGTCCAGGAAACACAAGGGTGGGAGAACTTCTCTCAGTCTACCCAAACACGTGGGGGAGCAGCCCGGTCACGTGTTTAAGAAAATTGCGCAACGGTGCAAAATTGCAAGCTTCGACTTCCAAGTTCTACCACAGCCAGGCACAGCGTTTGTCTGCAGTAGAGGGGGCAAGGCATAAAGCAGGGCACACAAAGGGAAACTTTACTCACTGTTTTTCTCTCAATCAAAAGGCCACTCAGGGGGGGAATGAAATGACTGGGAAATTTACACAGCAGGAACTATTTCGTGGCTTTAATTCACTAGGGGAATATTACTAGTATCACAGGGGAGTAATTACAGAATTGAGCCAGATGGGGTAGGGGAATGAAACACTGCACAAGTCGTCTTGGAAATGAAATGAAATACAGACAAAGATAAACAATTCCCTGGTTGAAATGGAATTTCCCGTACAGTACCTTTAGTGAGGATGCAGGATGTCTTCTTCTCTAAATCCTGGAGACTATGGACTTTATAAATGTACTTGGGCTTCCCAAAGCATGGGAAACTCAGGCCCCCAGGAGGGGGGGTGGGGGCAGCGGCGTCTGGTAAGGGGCCAGTGGTCTGACCTAGCCTAGGTCCCGTGGTCTTCTGAGGCTCTCTCCTGGATTCAAGGCCTTTTCAAGCTTTCTCCTGGATAGCTCCTCCCACTATGCCTGCAGGGGATATTCCAAGCACCAATGGGAGAAGAGGATAGCTTTTCAAAAGAAAAGGAGAATGGATTCTCCAAAGTCGAAGGGTGGGGCAACTCTTATAGATACATTAAACTTGGGTTAAAGATTATTTCTTTCCTTGTTTCTAGCTAAATCTTTGAACAATATAATATATATATATATTATATATATATATCAACGTAAAGTGCTTATCGGTATTTTCCCGATATGTCTCCACAGTGGCCGGTAATTAAGTCACAGGAAAAAATGTCATTACTTTATGGTGGCCGGCATAAAAGCAACGGGGGGAAAAATCACAATATTTCTTAATGGTCATTATCTTTATGATATTTACAGTCTTTTGTTTAGGTTTATACGGAAATCCCCAACGGGTTTTGTTAAGTATATATCTTAGTTTTTACCAAACCACTAAGCTGATTAACAGCTCGCCTAGGGCTGGCCCAAAGGATTAGATATTTTTACGTGGCTAGGAGCCAATTGGTCACCTAGCAACGGGACCTACAGCTTTATTGTGGGATCCGAAACCACTTTATCGAAAAATAAATTTCTATCACCAGAAATAAATTCCTCTGATTTCCGTGTCGGCCAAGCCGGGAATCGAACCTTCAACCACCGGATTTGCAGCCGAGCGCGAAAACGACTCGTCAGCCAACGGGTTTATATTACTGGTGTATACATACTAATATACCGGGTTAAACCCCTTGAATGTCTAGGAAAGACTGACATTTTTCATGCGACTTTTTTTTTCTGTGATTTTTTGTGACATTCTTTACGCGGATTCTTACCCACCTACGCGTCACCTACTCCGAATGTGGTAGTACTAATACATGGAGGACGCTCTATAGTACTAGCCCCTTGGGGATCAATTTAAAGTATTATAAGCACCCATTCGTGCGGCTGTCTACTTATTCAGCATGAGTTTACCATGGACTTCGACAATGGTGAATGCGGAGAGGTGGGTACCTACAGAGTTAAATACCATGATTATCTACCTCCTGAGCGTGGCATGAAGATAAAACGGTAAATCTGGTACAATAGCCTTCAACGAACACATGAGTTAACTTCAACTTCAAAATGTTACAACTTCACTGGTTCCCTAGGACGGGGAAATAGCACTAGTCTCATTTATATATTAACCAACATCATCAACTAATGACCTTGCTCTAAAAACACCAACTGGTATGAAAGACAGAAGGCTGGCTGGCTTAATCTATACCAGAAAAAATATAAACCTTGGCTCACAGACAGACATTTTCTAATGATCAGTTTCCAAGCAATATGTCAATAGTAAATAACAGATATCGTCAAATAAGTGTACAACAAAAAATAATTACCAACGCTACACAATGATAACTATTAATGAATAATCCTTGATTCCTCAAATTATTGTACAAGAAAAATTACCAACGCTACACAATGATAACTATTAATGAATAATTAATTCGTCTGATAATTGTACTGCAAAAACAATTACCAACGATACGTAGGCATGCTAGTCGTCCAGCACTCGTATATTATCAGATGATTACTATCAACACCAGATTACTCCACGTCACCCAAATAATTGAGAAACTGTAATGATTATCATAGCAGACCATAACTGATTAACTATACAACACTTATAACTTACGATATCAATGAACTTCATGGCAAATGTCGGTAAATGACCAATAATTATTTCAGCGAATGAAATAAACAACGAATTACAATGTGGATGGTCAATGAACTTTTATTATGATAGAGAGAGAGAGAGAGAGAGAGAGAGAGAGAGAGGCAATCTCACCAACATAATTGTCAGTGCTGATGAAAAGTCTAACACTAATCAGAACCAATGCAATAACAATCCAGTGACCATTAACAATTACTGAACACTCACCGCGACAATGCGTTATTCTTGGTTCGATCGTGCTGCGTCGTTCGTCCTACGTCATTCTGTTCTTGCTGCCGTAGATCTTAATACGTGAAGGATATAATAACTTATGACAATATTCATGTAACTCATCACTCGTCACAGGTGCGTCGTTCCTGATGATCTCTTCCCGAAGATCCTTTTCCTATTGCGTCGTTCACGGAGCGTCGTTCCACTGCGTCATTATTACAAAATGGCACACTTCCATTGACGTCAATTTCTTGTTTTGAATTGGGCTCCTCAAATTAATATTCATTCATTAAACAACAGCCGCACAAGCAGTCTAAAACTGCACCTGGACTAATATAGTCATCTTTGGCTTCGTCACATTTTCAAGTTCAATATTCCCAGCTTTCCTTGCGATGCAATTTCATCTGAGGTAACATTTCTTAAATCGCCATATCAAGTCAGAATTTTCCCCGCCGTAAGGAAGTGGTGCCGTCTGTGTACTACCTCATGTGGTGCACTGTAGTCATTACTCAGGGTGTCTGCAGCGTCCCTTCAGAAACTATATATTATAGGTACAACCGTTTTTTATTCTCTTGCTTTAACACTGTTCCAGTTAACTTTCTTCCATCTTCCTGTCCAACAATTCGATCTCTCCCTTTGCACTGTCTTTAGCACTGACTGGCTCTAAGTTCCCCAGCGCTTGGCTTGGCAGCCTCATTTTCATGAATCACTACGAATTCCGACTACGAATGCTATAAGAATTTCTGCCTAAAGAATTCTGAGCACTGACGGCCTTAAAATCTTAACGTATTGCCAACCTACCGCCTGTTTATTCACGGTTCAATATCACTTTTCACGTCTGTAAAATAGAAAAAAAAATAAATAAAAAAGTCATCTGGCTGCACTAACTTCGAGTTCTGGTCTTCACGCAAGTGTCAGCTTGAAAAAGCCACCTATTCTTGAAGTAGAGTGGGAACTTTGTTCGAGACAAGGGGATTTCCGACTAAACGGTCACAGTTCATAAGGGCGGGATCACTATACGCTACACTATCACTCGCGACTGTCCATTCCCGCCCACCGCACAGAGCAAGGAGGTTTGCACAGAACGGTGCTCACACCGAGACACCAAAACAATAAGTGAAACGGTTGTCAAAGGCAAGTCATTCAATCTATTGCATTTTACGCTGGGCTACCCAAGACTTGGAGTTGTGTGACTCAAGGTTTCAAAGCTACTAAAGCAGGGAACTAAATGCTTAATTTTCAGTGTTTACAAGTATCTGAAATATTTTCTGATAATAGCAATGACAGTTGTTATGTTTTGATACCTAACGCTTACCTTTTGTCGGTGACTATATACTACGTTTGACAACGATAAAGAAGTCGCCGTAAATGAATTAGAGAAAGTCTCCTTAACGTTCAAATTGTCTTAAATCCGTCTTGGAGGGCGTATTCTCGTGCCTCATAAGTTTTACATACGACTAGCTTCAATAGTCATGAAACCGGTTAAATATTCAAAGGAAATAGACGCTTTGCCTATGCGCTATTTTGTGTGAATTGTTCGATACAATTTTCCTTTCCCAAAAACCTACTGAAATGTTAAGGAATTGCGAGGGGGGAGGGGGGGGGGCCGTGAAGGAATGTTTTTACTTGTGTTTCCCTTGTCATGAAACTACTGAATTATTAAATGAAAACAGACATTTTTCCACGCGCTATTATATGAGCAAATTATTCCGTATTTTCTTTTCCCATAAACCTACTGGTATGTAAAATGGGTTTAGGATCGGGGACAGGTGTTTGTCATTAGCGCCCTGACTTCATGAAATTCATTTTTAAAAATAAAAGTGAGGAGCTGACAATACTTATGTTTTAATCCCTACATCAAAGATTCTGTTCATGGTGTGCTCACAACTTGGTCGTTTTACCAAGATTTAGTATTAGTTATTTTTCCCGTACTCGTCCAATACCATCACACTGCAGCTTTTGGCGTGTACGCTTTGGCAACAAACATGAAGTGCTAGTTACTGTCCCCTTTCTTAACCAACGGCCATCTCGCACTCACTTGAGCGTGCACGCCTAAACAAAAAAAATCTCCGTAGACCGATAGTTGCCGCGGACTGCCTTTTCGTTGTGCGTGTATACGTAAAATGAGATGTTTTCATTGATCGGATATGGGACAGGTCACCAGGTCAGTGAACTCCGCTTCTGCTTACGTAAAGAAGTTTTGAACCGACAGGTCAATAAAGACAGGTCTCACGAAGAATACCATGAATGTGAATTCCTTTAGTCCTACTATTTTTGTGAACGAGCCGAAACCTTAAGGTGATTCTTTTATTATTATTATTATTATTATTATTATTATTATTATTATTATTATTATTATGGCCACCACGCATAGAAGTGGAAACGTTGGTGGGACTAAATGCGCTGTCACACTAGCGAAATTTCCGTCGACTTTTTCTGAGTTTGTCGTCGACTTTCCAAAGAAGTCGTCGTCATTCCGTACTCACACACGTTCTTCTTCATACCGTGGTTGTCGTCGTTAAAAACGCAAACAAACCATCTGAGCTGTGAATTCTCGAATGATAAAACAACTATCCTTTATAACACAAAGCAATTAGTGGGTCGTGGCTTGCACGTGTTTAATGATGCTGGCGTAGAATTTAAAAAAAAAGTCCTTTGGGTTCGGTCCTGGTTAAAAGATATGAAAAGAAAAAGTTTTGTTTAAAAAAATAAGCTAGGCCTAGCCTAGATTGGCTATTCTTAACCTTTTTACACAACCACAGTCAGCCTGTATTATAAATTAAGCTAGAGAAACACTGCAAAAGTTTTAAAGATTTTTGTTTATTATTATTTGCTAATGCAAAAAAAAAAAAAAAAAAAAAAAAGAGCAGACCTAGGCTATATAACAAACTGATATTCCCGATAAATCATGCTTATCTGTATAAAGATCAGCAAGTTCAGGAAGTTTTCCCTGAGTAGCATGGTGATCTCTTGGTAATTTTTCATTTAAGACCCATTTTCATAAAACTAAGATGCTTATGGTCCCATAAGCATAATCTCTCCCTCATATCTTCGACCAAAAACTGTTCTGGCAATCTTGTCCACTGTACCAAGAACTCCATCTTGCATCTGATGGACTTGAAATGCGCGCTCCTCCGAGATATACACACACAATAAAGTCGACGGTAGTGATGGATTGAATTCGATCGGTACCGTTTTCAAATTCATGACGACGACACCCAGAAAGTCATCGTCAAAATCAAAAGTCATCGAAATTTCGCTAGTGTGACAGCGCTTTAACTGTAATTGTTACAGAATTACATAATTACAGTGCCTGCATAATATTGATTTACCATAGAGGAATTATACACGAGTGCCATGCGTTCATCATTTCATGATGATTGTATATCACAGACCACTGCCTTTTCTTAAAATCTAAAATTCCCATGTACATTCGCAGAAGTACCCTAACGGCATTAGGCTGTATTCGCAGAGAACGAGGAAACTACCAAGCACAGTGGTAGGATATCTCAAACGCCAATACGCTAAGGTTGGTCAGATCACTAATACTGGATCCAATTTATATATATATATATATATATATATATATATATATATATATATATATATATATATATGTATATGTGTGTGTATATATATATATATATATATATATATATATATATATCATATATAATATATATATATATACACACATATTGTATATTTAGAATCTATTGGTCACTTTGAGAAGTTAAGTGAGAGCACTTGATCGCCGAGGGGCTCTAGTAGATTCATGTCAACCGTGCATTTGATGTCTAAGCCAGTCCCTTACGATGCTCCTGATTGGCTGTTGATAAGCCAATGACGGGGCTGGAAGCTCTCAGTTTCTCTCGAGAGTTCACATGGGTAGGATCTATGTTCCACCCATCCTGAGGGATACGTCTTTCAGGAGAGGTGGAACATACATCCTGCCTATGTAAACTCTCTCGAGAGACTGAGAGTTTCCAGGCCTGTGACTGGCTTATCAACAACCAATCAGGAGCGTCGTAAGGGACTGGCCTAGACATCAAATGCACGGTTCATGTCAATCTACTATAGTACTAAACACGGCAAAACAATTTCAGGGATTTCGTGAAATTCCTGGGTTCACAATCTTTCTGTAGTTCTGCGTAAGTTATATAGTATGATGGTCACATTCGTAGAGAATTCATACTTAAAGTGAATATTATACAATAGTTTTTCAATACTAAGTTAAGCCTTGTCACTCCTAAAACAGAAACGAAAAGCCACCAAACGATGCATTGGGGATAAACCTCGTCCATAACATCAGCTGTTTTGTTCACCACACTCTACTAATCAATACTTTATATATATATATATATATATATATATATATATATATATATATATATATATATATGTATTGATTTAGTAATATATATATATATATATATATATATATATATATATATATATATATATATATATATACTATATTATGTATATATATATATATATATATATATATATATATATATACTATACTATATATATATATATATATATATATATATATATATATATATATATAATATATATATATATAGTATATGTATATATATAGTATATATTGTTTACATTTATTGATCTCCTCATCTACCCAGCATTTTAGTTAAATATTTTGATTGCTAGAAAAGTAGCCCTTTTCCCCGAATCAGCTGACTTTAAAGGGGAAAATGCCAGCCAGAGATAGGAATTTCCTGTGAGAGAGGGGAATAAAGACTCTTGTCAGCCTTAGGGACGCATCCCAAAGGGAGTGTGTAGCTAGCTAGGGACTTAATAGGCCTACGTCTTATTAAGCTCCTTTTTCCTGTGAACCCTTTGCTGGCAGTATGTTCTGCTTCCAGGATGCCCTGCTCTTGGGGGGATAAGCTGAACCCATCCCCCATGAAACACACCTGCATTTGATCTCAGTCCGCTCCAAGCCGTGACCTCGGACGGATGTCCCAGCCATCCCAGTAGGCCTTCCACGGCATTACTGGGCGCCCAGGCCTGAGACAAAGCCGACACCACATTCTACAAAGGCCCGCTTACTATGGCATCCAGGTACGTCGTGTGAATCAGTCATATTGCCAGTTCTTTCCCTCCTAGACAAGTAACTACTCCCTATTTTCAAAATTCAAACTCCTAATTCTCAATGAACATTCCTTTGTTCCTTTCACTGCCTCGTGCCACATGCCTCCCTTTGTCGTCCCAGATAATGAAATCATTGAATATTTCATTTAACACTAAGAGTTCCTCCCCAGTGTGTTAGACAAAGTGAGTAACTGTAACTTGTGTGAAAATCTTTAATTATTTTGTGTCTAATCTGGGATTTCTTCCAGATTTGTGGAGTCACGTGTCCAAGTCTTCACGCCCGCAAGTGCTGCATTACCACAAGATAATATGAATGATTTTGAAAACCAGCTTTTACATGAATCTCATTTTAGCCAGCTATCCCTTCCTTTCAGAGATAATATTGTTCCCCGTGCAGACAAGCTGCATTTACTCTTTCTCTCCGAGCCATTAAACGACATCTTGTAAATAAATGTATGTAAAGTAATTAGCTGAGTTTTTCTGGCGACCTTTTTCTCTAAAAATATAATACCAAAATCCCCCTTTTTAAGGTAAGTTAAAATCCAGTTACCTTTCATTTCCATATAACATTTTCCTTTACGTTTTGGGCCACACAAGGCCGGCCCGATACGTAAAAATATATGTATATATATATATATATATATATATATATATATATATATATATATATATATATATATATACTATATATATATGCTTAAAAATAACAGTAGATGCAGTGACTTCATTATGTAAGCAATACCACAGGAAAATGATAAGCAGAAAGTCAATGGAAAGCGCTTTCCCCTTTATTCAGGCATTTTCATTCTTTTTTCTCTTTTTCGTTTGTTTGTTTTTGGTGCCTCGATGCCTGATAAAGGCGAAAGCGCTTGCTATTGGCTCTCTGCCCATCATTTTCTTGTGCTATTCAGCGAAATATATATATATATATATATATATATATATATATATATATATATATATATATATATATATATATATATATATATATATATTATATATACTCTATTTATTTATTTATATATATATATATATATAATATATATATATATATATATATATATATATATATATATATATATATATATATATATATATATATATATATTTATGTAGGCGTCCAGGGAAGGCATTCGATATAATTGAAGGTTTATTGCTAATGCCGACGTTTCACAACTACATTGTTGCATCTTCAAGGCCAGACGGGAGTTATATATATATATAATATACGATATATAGGTATGTATACGTATATATATATATATATATATATATCGATATTATATATATATATATATATATATATATATATATATATATATAATATACGATATATATATATAATATATATATATATATATATATATATATATATATATATATATATATATATATATATATATATATATAATATATATTATAATATATATATACATATATTATATATATATATATATATATATATATATATATGTATATATATATATATATATATATAGAAAAAATTGGAGCTGCACTCTCGAAATCATACTTGTAGGCGTCCAGGGAAAGACATTCGATATAATTGAAGGTTTATTGGTAATGCCGACGTTTCACAACTACATTGTTGCATCTTCAAGGCCAGACGGGAGTTAACTCCCGTCTGGCCTTGAAGATGCAACAATGTAGTTGTGAAACGTCGGCATTACCATAAACCTTCAATTATATCGAATGTCTTTCCCTGGACGCCTACAATATGATTTCGAGAGCTGCAGCTCCAATTTTTCAGTATATATATATATATATATATATATATATATATATATATATATATATATATATATATATATATATATATTATATAAATATATATATATATATATATATATATATATATATATATATATAAATAGAGAGAGAGAGAGAGAAAGAGAGAGCCAGATCATGTAAAACCTGGAGCGTGTATCAACATATTGACATGACACTGGATGTTTGACACTCAGTTCAACAAACACGCTGAATCGTAATTTGTTCAGTTCATGTAGTAATCAATACCTAAGTCTTGACACACTTGCCCATGAATAAGATCAACTGTAGGAGCGTCTGTCTCTTCGTCTCATCCTTCCATTTATCTTTGTTATTCCTTTTTCCGTATCCCTGGGTTTGATTAATCTTCTTTCTTATTGTCAATGATTAATTTTTGGTGCGAAAGTGTAAATGAAGGCATCTATAAATGACAGAATGTTGAATGGGAAATTTTAATATACATTTTTTTCTGCCCAATTTATTTATCTTCAATTTCGATGACCTTAGTCGTTGCTATCCAAGACTACACGAAAGAATCAAAGCAAATATTTTCAATGGAAAAAATTGTGAAGATTTTAGGCTGTCAAGCCAAACACTGGGCACTTTCGGCCATTCAGCGCTTAAGATAGTGAAAAGTAGTCGTTAGAGTGGTTGGACAGCGAGATATAGAGATCCAGAGAATGAAGGAGATGGGGTACGAGAAGTAATAGTTAGAGAGGCTGGACAGCTAACCTGAAGAAAGGAGGCGGGATTGGAGTTAAAGCAAAAATCTCCAAAGTTGGTGCCAGAGTTATAAGAAAAAATTTAGCGATTCAGGAAACACAGAGGAGGGTAGAGAAGTCACTTCACAGTCTGGCAGTAAAAGGTATGCAAAGATGGATCAAACGATTGAATCTTGTGTTGGCGATTTTCACTCCCTATCTTCATCAAGATAGCGCTTCTTGTCTTTAATGAAACACCATGAAAAATCATTTATACATTTACATTGTGCATTACAAGAGTACAACGATTATACATACAGCAAATATGATTGCACAGAATGCAAACCTATCCATTTTAATAAAATTGAAATGGTTATTATGGAGAGCGAATAGCGTAAGGAGTCCTTACTATAGCAGATTCACATCAAGCGTGCATTTGATGTCTAGTCAGTCCCTTGCGATGCTCCTGATTGGCTGTTGATAAGCAATCACGTTGATTGGCTTATCAACAGCCAATCAGGAGGAGCGTCGTAAGGACTGGCCTAGACATCAAATGCACGGTTGATGTGAATCTACAATAAACCAGTCCAAGTTAAGTCTCGACATTGCCTTCAGCAAAGTTCGGTCTAACAGCTTACGCATCCCACGCCCTTTCTGGTAACTTGAGTGAACTTGGCTAATAAGAGTAATTGAATAACTTGAGTTACGCTGGACTTGCACATTGAGCTGGATGAGATTAGAGGACTCTACGAGGAGGCAGAAGTTAAGCGGAAGAGTTTGGCACTAGTGCCCGCTGTGAAAGAATGAGGGGGAGAGAGAGAGAGAGAGAGTGTGAGAGAGTCTGTGAGTGTGGGTGGATGAGAGAGAGAGTCTGTGTGCAAGTGTGTATGTGTGTGTGAGAGAGAGAGTGAAAGTGTGTGTGTGTGCGCGTGTGTATATGAGAGAGAGGGTGATAGTGTGTATGTGTGTGTGGAGAGTCTGTGTGTGTGTGTGTGTGTGAGAATGTGAGAGAAAGTGTGTGTGTATGTGAGAGAGAGAGAGAGAGGGAAAATGAGTGTGAGATGGAGCGAGAGTGAGAGAAAGAGAGTGGAAGTGTGTGTGTGTGAGTATGATCGTGAGAGGGAGCGAGAGAGGGAGAGAATATCAAACATGAAATGCTCTATAAAAAAAGCATAGCTTTCTAAAACACCATCCTCTCTCTCTCTCTCTCTCTCTCTCTCTCTCTCTCTCTCTCTCTCTCTCTCTCTCTCTCTCTCGCTTGGGATTTCAAAAACAAGCCGACGATAAGCGCGATGACTTACCCCGGCTAATTAAGACGCATTATTTTCCCCTTCCCCTGTTATCTCTATCTACCTCCTCCATTGCGAAACCGAAGATAATTAGCGATCGTTTCCCAGGATTTATCTGCTCTCGATTGCAAGCACAGGCGAACAATGAGAAAGGGTACAAAGCATAACAATCGCTTTTTAATCCGCTATTGAGGACTTCTGTGTTTTATCTCTCTCTCTCTCTCTCTCTCATCTCGCTCTCTCTCTCTCTCTCTCTCTCTCTCTCTCTCTCTCTCTCTCTCTCTCTCGCTCTCTCGTCTTTCAGAAATTCTCAGAAGGCGCCATTGTGACCGAGGGTTCCGGTTCTCTAATTCTTAATGACTCTTCTTTTCCAAATGTTTTTTTTTTTTCTTTTTATTTTGAGATCTGGCTGTTCATTAGTAAATGCTTTCTTTCACCAGGAGAGAGAGAGAGAGAGATGTGAGAAATTATTTATAAAAATTATTTTCATGCACACGCACACACACAGACATATATATATATATATATATATATATATATATATATATATATATATATACATATATATATCGAGCTACAATGTCCTTTAATATCTAATTCGCTCTACCTCGGAATTAATATATTTTTCATATATGCTTAACCGAAGGGGAATTTTTTCTCGATAATAGATTTACCTGTACTTGGGCGCGAACACAGGTACATTATAAATCCAGGAACGTCAGTGGAAGCTATAACCACTCAACCACCGCGAGAGTTATAGCTTCCACTGACGTTCCTGGATTTATAATGTACCTGTGTTCGCGCCCAAGTACAGGTAAATCTATTATCGAGAAAAAATTCCCCTTCGGTTAAGCATATATGAAAAAAAAAATATATTAATTCCGAGGTAGAGCGAATTAGATATTAAGGACATTGTAGCTCGATATATGTATATGAATCACGGTAATGTGATATGACTTATATACATATACGTATAGTGTATATATATATATATATATATATATATATATATATATATATATATATATATATATATATATAGTATATATATAATATATATATATATATATATATATATATATATATACATATACATATATATATATATATATATATATATATATATATATATATATAAATTGTGAACTTACTTTCATCATATTGCATGGGAGTTGCTCAAAGTATTTCAGTAATAATTGCTTGCCAATATTCCTGTCGTCTGCGGTTCTGAGAGGTGATCAAGGCATCGGAAAACACTTAAAGGATATTTCCAAATGGGGAAACTAAAGCTCTCTCTCTCTCTCTCTCTCTCTCTCTCTCTCTCTCTCTCTCTCTCAGTGAGGGCGGTCTTACGAGACTAAAATAAATATCGTTGGTTGCAAAAACCAATGACGTCATTCAAATGGGGGGAAAAAAGACACATATATTAGAACTATCTCTCTCTCTCTCTCTCTCTCTCTCTCTCTCTCTCTCTTTGGCCGGTCCTACTATACTCCAGAAATTGAAGTAACATGTTGCCTTAACCAAGTTTTTAATAATAGTGATAATAATACCCCGATAAAACATTTGGAAATAAAGAAATGATGTCGATTCCACCAGTGTTTTTTTACGATGAAAGACGAAAACTGGTAGAAACCAGATAAGTGGCGCAAATGCAGTTAAAAAGGAAGACATGTTTCGGGTTTAATGTTTGTTTAAGAACAGCTGTTGGTTCTATATTAAGTCAGAGAGGAGTTTAATTGCGTTTAAACTTGAAACGCTTGTTTGTGCATAGGTTTTAGACGACTCATTTCTGAACGACAAGGTAGATTATATATAAGAAAAAGAGTGCTATGCTGAACTCCCCAGTTTTGTGAACTCGCTATTGAACGCGTATCTATACTCGGTTTTTTCCATCTGTCCATCCGCCTGTGGTGTTTGCGTATGGTAACACTGCGTCCCGGGCTTTAGATAGTTACATTCAGCTTACATTCAACAATAATAACAATACCCTATTTCGAATATAACGGCGTAATTCGCATACAGTAAATTATTAAAACACTTTTCAGTTGCAAATGTACACCCAGATATCCTTTTATTTACCTAAAATTTACACATACCGTAACTATTCAAAGCCCGGGACACAGTGTTACCATACAAAACCACCACAGGCGGATGGACAGATGGAAAAAAACAGAGTATAGAGACGAAGAGCATCATCCTGAACTCCATAAGAAGCTAGAAACAAGACAAAACACGTATGAAATGCGCGATCGAATATTCTGTTCAGCGTATAATGCTGTATGAAACGCTCTGAACCGCCCGTGGTGGCCTGTGTTGTTGCGGTGTCGGACGCACGATCATGGTTAAATTTAACCCTAAGTAAAATAAAGACTACTGAGGCTAGAGGGCTGCAATTTGGTACGTTTGATGATTGGAGTGTGGATAATACCATACCAAATTGCAGCCTTCTAACCCACGGTAGTTTGATTTTATGTAAGGTTAAAATTAGGTATGACCGTGCGTCTGGCAACGTTTTGTGGCTGAGAGCTGCCCGCAGCCAAGGTCTGTTCTATGGACCTTGCCTACTGCATTATACGCTGTACAGAAAACTCGATTCGGTGCTTTTTTTTACTTGTTTAAGATCTTTAGCAGGATATTGAAAAAGGAGTCAAGTCTTAATTGGCAATTACATAAAAAAAAAACGCCTGAAATGCAAACCAGAACTCCACGTGCAGGATCCATGAGCGTAAATCGTTTATGAAGAAAGTTCCGAAGAAATATCATAAAAGATTTATTCTTTACTGAGAGTTATTGCAAAATACTCGCTCTGTCTATTACGTCCCCGATTCAATTACGTTAGAAGCGATGGGTCTTTTCTTTCCGCTTCTGGGATCTATAAAAAAAATAAAAAATAAAACAGCAATTATCAAGATAAAAAAAAAGACAGTAAATTGAAAACAAAACAAATTGAACAGAAATCGTCAAGATAAAAAAAAAGACACTAAATTAAACAAAGACAAAGTTTGAGCAGATATCGTAGATGAAGAAAAAACACAAAATGTAAAAAAAAAAAAGAAATGAACAAATCGTCATATATATATATATATATATATAGATATATATATATATTATATATATATATATATATATATATATATATAACATTAAATGTCAAAAAGACAAAAATTAAACAGAAACAGTAAAGTTAAAAAAAAATTACAGTAAAGATGAAAGATTACACAAAGTAAAAAAAAAAATATACAAATAGAAAAGAGTTACAGAAATGACGCTAAATCACAACCGCCCTCCCTCCCCGCCTAAAATAAGACAAAAAGAATCGTAGATAAAACAATGACACTAATTTCAAAGAATCAAAGACAAAATTAAACAAAAATTGTAAACATAAAAGAATGACAATGAAATATCCAGGGATTTATTTCGGTGACTAGTTATTTTTCATTTAAAT
>NC_087218.1:14613378-14635878 GCF_015104395.2 Macrobrachium nipponense
GGAATAGGGGAATTGGTAGTCAGTACCTACGATACACCAGACATGTGGGTGCCATTGCTGCATGTCATCCGGGGAAGGTTCAAGATGAGATTTTGTACCCCCGGCAGGAGGGTAATGCCGTCAGTGCAACTCATTTGGTGCACTGTGGACATTACTTACGGGTCTTTGCAGCATTCCCTCGGCCCCTATACCCTGTTTTTTTCCATCTGTCCATCCGGTTGTGGTGATCACGCATGGTAACACTGCGTCCCGGGCTTTAGATAGTTACGCTAAGTGTAAGTTTTAGGTAAATAAAAGGATACCTTGGTGTACATTTGCAACTGAAAAGTGTTTTAATAATTTACTGCACGCGAATTACACCGTTAATATTCGAAATAGGATATTATTTAAAGCCCGGGACGCAGTGTTACCATGCGCCAACACCACAGGCGGATGGACAGATGGATAAAAAACAGAGTATAGTTGCAACCTCTTTCATTCCTGTTACTCTATCTCCTTTCATGTTCTTTCTTCCACTTGACTTTCCACCAACTTCAATAATTTCCCTTTCAGCGCTGAATGACCTCACGGGTCCCAGCGCTTAGCTTTTGGCCTAAATTCTATATTCTATTCAATTCTAAGAGATTTTACCGTTGCTGCGGAGTTTGGTTGGACCTCACATTGCTACAGGTTCAATAAATAAATCCTTTTACTGTACCTCCGTTTCATATTCTCTGTCTTCCATCTTGCTGTCCATACCTCTCGTAAACAAATGTTCCATAATGCAACTCCTTTTAGGTTTTCCTCCTGTTACACCTTTGAATCCTTTTCACTGTCCATTTCAGTTTCAGCGCTGAATGGCCTTAGCTGCCCCGGTGCTTGGCATTATGCCGAAAATCTATATAAAATCAAATCAAATCAAAATAAATAACTTACCGCAGTACGCATTTTTTCCATCTAGCTATTATTGCTCGAATAACAGCAGTAATATTTTGTGTCGATTTTAATAAAATTTTAATAAAATCAACGATAAAGACGACACAGACAAGACGTCTAGAGCTAGCACTCAACAGTGCCAAGTTCTCGCTTCTGTGCCAAGAGGCATATAATTAGAACCTGGGTGATAGGCCTGTTCGGTATACAATGAATGGATGTTGCCATTAGCAATTGCAGACTAATATAGAATCTAAAAGAAGTTTTTTCATGTCTAATTACAATAGAAAAGAGAATTTAGCCATCAGTCACACATATTTAATGTATGTATATATGATAATGTAGTTATTATATAATAATATACAGGGTGTCCATAAAGTCCCAGTACCATTACAAGTATTTATTGATCAGGATGGTACTGGGATTTTATGGACACAGGCACCTCTCTCTCGTCTCTTTCTCTCTTCTCTCTCTCTCTCTCTCTCTCTCTCTCTCTCTATATATATATATAAAAAATATATATATATATATATATATATATATATATATATCATTATATATATATATATATATATACATCTAATAAAAGGAGCCCATAAAAAAAACACATATATATATATATATATATATATATATATATATATATTATATATATATATATGTTAGTGTGTGTATTAGGAGAATGGCAGCAATAAGGGTTTTGGAGATGTTGGATGCTGATGCACTAGAAAGGTTAAAGTTGCTGAGGTGAATTATCTGCATAGAACGCGTAGTGTAAGAATGACCGGAACATGAGAAGCGCCTCTCAGTGGCGAGTTCGATTCTTGGGGATTCCATTGAGGAGTGAGAGATGTGTATTTTTGGTGATAGAAGTTCACTCTCGACGTGGTTCGGAAGCCACGTAAAGCCGTTGGTCCCGTTGCTGAATAACCACTGGTTCCATGCAACGTCAAAACACCATACCAACAAACAAAACAAACAAACTGGAACAAGCGATACATGAATCTCACGAGAAGAAGCCGTAGAAGCTCGTAGGAGGATTTAACAGATAAATCAGAATATTTTGTGATGCTTTGTTTTGTTATGTGAAAAGGATGGAAGACGAAAGGTCGAAATAAAAACTCCCGCAGGGGGTTGTGCCTTTAGTGCACCTCACACGGTGCACTGTAGGCGTTATTACTTAAGGTTCTTTGCGGCATGCCGTCGGAAGGCCCATGGCTGCAACCCCTTTCGTTCCTTTTACTGTACCTCCTTTCATATTATCTTTATTCCAACCACAATCTCCTGGTAATTGACTCATAGTGCAAGTGCGAGGTTACACTTTTCACACATTTTTACTGTCAATTTCCGTTTCAGCGCTGAATGACCTCATAGGTCCCAGTGCTTGGCTATTGGCCTAAATTTCAAATTCAATTTAATTCGATATATAAACGTTTGGAGGAAAAGGATACATGGACGATAAAAATGTATGGTACAAGTGTCTGGGGCCTCGACACGCTGCTGATGAGCCTTTTGTGTGAGTATCTGTACCTGAAGCATTCAAGCGGTTACTATTCGTGAAGTTTTCTTCAGTTATCAGATGGATGTAACATTAACTGTTGACTAATGTTTTGTTTATAATCTCATTATCTTGTTGGCACTGCTGTCTCCCCTACCACACCCGGGGCGGACAAACAGGTTTGCAGGAGGAGGGTGGTGTCTCCCCGCCCTTCCGTTCCCCTACCTACCCGTCTCCACCCGGGGTGGACAAACACGTTTGTGGGAGGATGGTGGAGTCTCCCCTACCCTCCCTTTCCCCTATCTGCTTTCCCCACCCAAACTAGGGCGAGTAAACCTGATCGCAGTTAACGTTAGGTGGTCGTGTCATGCCTATCCAACCGTCAACTAGGGAAGGCCAACAAGATCCACTCAGATATAATTATAATAGATTATGATTGTTATCAGTATCATCGTTTCTAGTGGCACTCCTAATAGGATGATGATAAAGTTTACTAACTTTCCTTTCAAGTTATGCTTTTTTATGCCGAAGAATAATTGACTATATCGTAAATGTTTTTACTACGCACGTCTTTAATTTTTTCCTCAGTATTGAAAGTAATCTCATACGAAATGCGCAATAGTACATTATTTGCTGATGGAACGTAAGACATAAAACCAACAATCTGCCAATGTTCACAAAGTATTCATTTACAACAATAGTCTCTACCGCTTCGCAACCAATCAGACGAGCAACTTGGAAAAAACAAAAACACAAAACATCACCGAGCGCCGTAGAGGCGAACGTCTCAACCTCATGTAAACAATGGAAGGCGGAAAGTCCATAACAGCCCTATTATCAGAAGTACCTCGCTAGTCGGTATTAAACGACCCTAACATCTTAGAAGCCTTGTATCTGCTTGGCATCAAGATTCGACTTCGAGAGTCTAATGAGTGAAGTGTTTTACGACTCGTGTCGAGCTTGTCAATAATATAGCTCCAGTTGGAGGTAAGAAGTCTTAGCGCGAAGTGTCTTTTAATCGGTGAGTGTTTTTGCCGTGGAATTTTTATTTTATTAGTGATTGGTAAACTGCTACTTAATTGTAGGAGTTATAAGGGCGCAATTTGTGAGTCACAGCTTCCATTATCGTGGATGTGCCTAGGACTGATCCATCTTAAGTTAAGTAATATCTTAGTTTAACCAGACCACTGAGCTGATTAACAGCTCTCCTAGGGCTGACCCGAAGGATTAGATATTTTTACGTGGCTAGGAACCAATTGGTCACCTAGCAACGGGACCTACAGCTTATTATTGTGGGAGCCGAACCACATATCGAGAAATGAATTTTTATCACCAGAAATAAATTCCTCTGATTCCACGCTGGCCGGGGGGCATATTTCCCAAGTCTGGAAGAGTTTAGGGATGGGGAAAATTAGGACCAATCAAAGTGCGTGGAGCTGATCCATGACGCCACAAGCCACGCCTTTTAGCTACACTCGGTCTCATAGCCATTACTGCCAGTCAAAATGCCGAAGAAAAACTTAATTTCACAGTTTACGGCTTGTATGACCTATATATTTTAGTCAGATATATCTAAACATAATGCAACACTAATTCAACAAACAATATATTCTTCAAAATGAGATACACCGTGAAATATATTAAGCGTTATTGGCTGCTCCCTCTTGGTAATAGTGCTAGGGGCCTCTTAATTCCTGCTCGCAAAGTCTATAATATTTTCATCGGGAGTTGCTAAATTATATACTTGAAAATGCGTGTTTAATGCCATTTAGAAAGAGTTGCGATAACACATGGAATGAATCAAACAATGTACAAGATAGTAAAATTGATGGTATGGTAAAAATGATGGTATATGACCTGCAATTAGCACTACAGACTACAGCCAGGAGGCCAAGAACTTCGCGGCACTTCGACTCCCCTCAAGAATCTTGGACTTTGAAAGTGACGATTTTAAAAGCATGGAGCAGCATGGAACGTTTTTCAGGCGTTAATGCCTGTTGTTGCAGGTTATAAAAAAAGGTATTATGTACATAACTGAAATAATCAATTGCCCTATGCTCAAAAGAAATGTGGAGGATACAGTTTTGATGACAAATTTATGCAGCCCGTAGGGGGATTGTGCAATATAGGCATTACTTAAGTTTCTTTGCAGCGTCCCTTCGACGCCTAGCTGCAACTACTTTCATTCATTTTACTGTTACCTCTGTTCATATGCTCTTTCTTCCATCTTATTGCCCACCCTCTCCTAACAATTACTTCATAGTGCAACTGTTTTGAGGTTTACCTCCTGTAACACCTTTCAAACCTTTTACTGTCAAATTTCCGTTCCAGCGCTGAATGGCCTTAGTTGCCCCAGTGCTTGGCATAATGCCAAAAATCTATATGTAGAAATAATATATTAAGCACTTAATTTTAGGCATACATTTTGCCATTGAGTGTGAGCTTGGATGAAAATAGTCATATACTCATATACTACCGTTATCCCTGGCTTTAATTAATACATGTTGAATATTTGCATAAAATTTTCTGTTGAAAGAGTTGGAAAAAAAGTGACATCCAAATTTACTTTAAAGATATCGCAGTTCTAATAAATTTTTGCATCAATTCTTCTCGAGTTCTGCTTAGTAAAAAGTCTACTGTACTCCGTAAATAGGTAGTATTCTGTACTCCTATAATTCTAAAAGTATTACATACTAATGAAATGAGTAATCATTTTGATTCTTTGCACACAATGAATGACAAGTACGAAAGGGTTGCTAAGAATATTAAATAGATTAAATAATCAGTTTTTTCTTTGTACACAATGAATTTTAAACAAAAATCCCATAAGGGCTTGCTAAAAATATTCAATACTGAATTTTGTTGTCACTTTTTATTTGTTTGTACACAATGTATGGAAAGTAAAAAATAAAAAGCAAAATATTTTCAATAAAAACTTTTTATATATTTGTACACAATGAATAACAAGGACCAATCAGGTAAGGACATCTGGAAGGTTTTATGAAAACGGAATCCACCTCAAAAAGGCAATTTTTTACTACAACTTATCAAGTGCACCTTGAAAAACAACCGTATTCAGATTAGCTACTGACAGGATGAGGTTGTCACGTAACTATATTTGGTTACATTAGGCTAACTTAGATCACCAAAACAATACCGTAGGTTTCCTTAAGGGCACATTAGCTCTTGGAATTATTTAATGAATGAAGCTGGAACTGTGTTCCTGTAAATAGTAGGGACTATATCAGTCTGATAGTTGTTCATGGCCTAGTTATGACCAGTATATTGCTTTTAAACAATGCGCAGTAATGTGCATTACTACGAAATAGCATATGTCAATAGAAATCCATAGTGTAAGCCTACTCCCTCTCTCTATTTTCCCCTACAAACAGGTCAGATGCCATCATTTTTACCATCTTGTATATTGTTTGATTCATCCCGTGAGTTATCGCAACCCTTTATAAATGGATTTAAACATGCACTTCCAAGTATAAAATTTAGAAATTCGCGATGTGAAAATATTTGCCAAGAGGGAAAAGCCAATAACGCATAATATATTTCACGGTGTATCTCATTTGAAGAATATATTGTTAAATTAGTGATGCATTATGTTTAGATATATCTGACTAAAATGTATTGTGTCATACAAGCCGTAAGCTGTGAAATTTAGAAGAAAGTATTTCTTCGGCATCGTGACTGGCTGCAGCAATGGATATAATAGCACTGAGGATGGAGCTAAAAGGCGTGGCTTGCGACGTCATGGATCAGGTCCAAGCGCTTTGATTGGTCCTAATTTTCCCCATCCCTAAGCTCTTCCAGAATTGGGAAATATGCGGCCGGGCCGAGAATCGAACTTCGGTCCACCGGACTGGTGGCTGAGCGCGAAAACCACCCGTCCAACGAGTGGTTTTCTTAAGTCAGTGGTCTGACTTTGATTTATGATTTTATGAAACTTCGGCTGCCAAATGACAACGAATAGAGGGAGTTTGAGTGGTTGAACAAGCGAGTTAATGAATCCAGATGATAAAGGAAATGATTGGAGTACAAAGATCTGACGGTGAAACGGGGGAGAAACCCTCACAGTTATGCTAAGAAAGGAAAGTGGAATGAAGATCGAATAAAAGGCTAAAAAGTTAATGCAGCTGAGGGCCGAAGTGACGCTGCCAGCACCCTCTGGCAATGCCTACTGTGCACCATGTGAACTGCACTGACTGTAATAGTGGCTGCCATTCAGTTGTGGTCACCCATCCAAGAAGTGGCCCTACCCAGTAATTTTATTCAAGTGACTAGAAATGCTTGGAAATATTTTGCAGTTGGCATGTTTTATGGGCACCAATCCAATAAGTGGCCCTACCCACTGCTCCTTAACTTAATTCATCAAGACATTAGCAATGCAGGGAAATATATTACCGTCTGGCATGATTGATGGTCACCCATGCAATAAGTGGCCCTACCCATTACTCCTCAACTTAATTCATCAGAGTAGCAATGCAGGGAAATATTTTACAGTTTAGCATGTTTGATGATCACCCTTCCAATAAGTGACCCGCCCCTGTGCTCCTCAACGTAGTTCATTAAGAGATTAGCAATGCAGGGAAATAGTTAACCTCCTGGCATGATTGATGGTCACCCATCCAATAAGTGGTCCTACCCATTGCTCCTTAACCTAATTCATCAAGAGACTAGCAATGCAAGGAAATATTATAGTTTAGCATGTTTGATGATCACCCGTCCAATAAGTGACCCGACCCAGGGCTTCTCAGCTGAATTCATCAAGAGACTAGTAATGCAAGGAAATATTTTACCTCCTGGCATGTTTGATGGTCACCCATCCAATAAGTGGTCCTACTCATTGCTCCTTAACCTAATTCATCAAGAGACTAGCAATGCAAGGAAATATTATAGTTTAGCATGTTTGATGATCACCCGTCCAATAAGTGACCCGACCCAGGGCTTCTCAGCTGAATTCATCAAGAGACTAGTAATGCAAGGAAATATTTTACCTCCTGGCATGTTTGATGGTCACCCATCCAATAAGTGGTCCTACTCATGCATCCTTAACTAAGTTCATCAAGAGACTAGCAATGCAAGGATTATAGTTTAGCATGTTTGATGATCACCCGTCCAATAAGTGACCCGACCCAGGGCTTCTCAGCTGAATTCTATCAAGAGACTAGTATGACAGGAAATATTTTACCTCCTGGCATGTTTGATGGTCACCCATCCAATAAGTGGTCCTACTCATTGCTCCTTAACCTAATTCATCAAGAGACTAGCAATGCAAGGAAATATTATAGTTTAGCATGTTTGATGATCACCCGTCCAATAAGTGACCCGACCCAGGGCTTCTCAGCTGAATTCATCAAGAGACTAGTAATGCAAGGAAATATTTTACCTCCTGGCATGTTTGATGGTCACCCATCCAATAAGTGGTCCTACTCATTGCTCCTTAACCTAATTCATCAAGAGACTAGCAGTGCAAGGAAATATTATAGTTTAGCATGTTTGATGATCACCCGTCCAATACGTGACCCGACCCAGGGCTTCTCAGCTGAATTCATCAAGAGACTAGTAATGCAAGGAAATATTTTACCTCCTGGCAAGTTTGACGTCATCCAAACAGCGGTCAGGCTAGCAAGTGTTGCTTATAAATCTAAAGGAATGTGACAAAAACGTCCTGGGCAATTATTTTGAAATCAGGCGAAGACAAAATGGACTACAAAGGACGCAAGAATAGCCCCGCGATGGATGACGCAATCCACGATGACGCAATGAGAGCGACGCGGGTGGTTGGTGAGTGTTGAATTGTTGTTATGGTGAATGGCTTGTTTTCATTTGTATTAAGGTTTTATTTGTGTTGTTATGATTGTTATTACAAGTTAATCACTCGGGAAGTGCCCGCCATAATACCAGTTCCATCATAGTCGATTCAACCATAAACAAATTACTACCAGGCAGTGTTAAGCTATAACTTCATTTTGGATGTTGGTCCGTTAAAATATTGAACAGTCTGTTTGAATGAGTAAAATAAATATTTAAAGGGTTTTAAACAAATGTTGTATATATAAATAATTATATTTTTTCATTACTTTAGATTTACCAGATTAACTACGAAAATTTTAGGCTTTTAGATTTTACCATTGATATATTTATCCTTGGTAAATTAACGGTCGAAAAATTAACACGCTTAACGAATCATGTCCACTTCCGAAATATATAAAAAAGGAAAGACTTCATAGTAAATAAAACATTTGACAAATTTGGCAAGCGTGATACCAGACTCAGCCTGAGTGAAAGTTATTGAATTGAAAAGCTTCTTTCTGTGTGCTATTAAAAAAGAATATTTCCAGCTCCTGATGTACTTATTTATATCCTTTATATATCTTATTTTATGACGTTTGAACTTTTCTCGCACATTAAAATGCTAATAGTTCTTTACCTGTTGAAATGTAGAAATATTATTCTATTTTCTTATCAGAATTTCAAAGGTTAAAGATTCTGCAATAATTTTTTTTTATATTCTGTCTAGCGTTACACAGTTCATTTTCAGGAATAGATGTATAATGTATTTTTAATAAAATAAATATCAATTAAAGGGAGATTGAACGAGTAATTGAAATGATACATTTTTTATTTTGTAATTATTCACCCAAGGACAGCCACGTGGCAGAATAATTAACCTACACTAAAGTAAAGACAGCTCAATTATTAGTTCAGTTTTACTTGGTTCAGTTGATAAAAGATACTTTCCATGTTAATGCAGTTTTTGTTCATTAAAAAGTGTCATAGATTATCTATCTACAAAATTATATTTTCAATGCTCAATTAGGTTTTGTTCACCAAATGCCAAAGATCGTTCTAATACTTTTCAAGATTAGCTGTAGAGAAGTACATACTAATTTTAAATATATAGAATTATATAAATGTATTTATATAATTGTATGTGCGTATATGTATAAGCGTACTATATATTATAATATATATATATAATATATATATATAGTATATATATACATATATATATATATATATAGATATATATATATATAATATATATATATATATATATATATATATATATATATATATCACCTATATATATATATATATAATATATATATATATATATATATATATATAATATATTAGTATATTGTTACTGTATAATGTTAGGTACGAAGATATGGTAATTCAATTATATTCCACATAGGAAAATGAAAATGGTTTATCTCAGGAAATGCCCAACAGTTTCGTCCTCCAATGGAAGAGGTCCATTGGAAGGCGAGACTGTTGGGCATTTTCTGAGATGAACCATTTTCATTTTCCTATGTGGAATACAATTGAATTACCATATCTTCGTACCTAACATTATACTTACTTACATACATACATACATACATATATATATATATATATATATATATATATATATATATATATATATAATATAGTACATTTATGCATATACGCACTACAATTATATAATCATATTTATAATATATATATATTAAAATTAGATTGTACTTCTCTATAGCTAATCTTGAAAAGTATTAGAACGATCTTTGGCATTTGGTGAACAAAACCTAATTGAGCATTGAAAATATAATTTTGTAGATAGATAATCTATGAACACTTTTAATGAACAAAAACTGCATTAACATGGAAAGTAGCTTTTATCAACTGAACCAAGTAAAACTGAACTAATAATTGAGCTGTCTTTACTTTAGTGTAGGTTAATTATTCTGTCACGTGGCTGTCATAAGGTGAATAATTACAATATAAAAAATGTATTATTTCAATTACTCGTTCAATCTCCCTTTAATTAATATTATTTTATTAAAATACATTATACATCTATTCCTGAAAAATGAGCTATGTAACGCTATGTGGAATACAATTGAAATACACACACACACATATATTTATATATATATATATATATATATATATATATATATATATATATATATATATAATATATATGTATGTATGTGTGTGTACATAAATATATGTATATTACTAAATATATGTACATGTTTATGCATATACGTACATACAATTATATATATATATACATTTATGTAATGATATGTATTTAAAATTTGAATGTACTTCTCTACTGCTACTCTTGAAAAGCAGTAGAACGATCTTTAGCACTTAGTGAACAAAACCTAATTGAGCATTGAAAATATAATTTTGTAGATGAATAATCTATGACACTTTTTAATGAAGAAAACTGTATTAACGTGGAAAGTAGCTTTTATCAACTGAACTAAGTAAAACTAAACTAATCATTAAACTGTCTTTACTTTAATGTAGGTTAATTGTTCTGCCACTTGGCTGTCATAGGAAGAATAATGACAATATAAAAATGTAATATTTCAATTACTTGTTCTATTTCGCTTTTAATTAATATTTTCAATTCAAAATGCATTATACATCTGTTCCTGAAAATTAACTATGTAGCGCTAGACATGATATAAAAAGAAATTACTGCAGAATCTTCAACCACTGACCTTTGAAATTCTGATGAGAAAATAGAATTACATTGCCACAATCAAAGAACTATTAGTATTTTAATGTGCGAGAAAAGTTCAAACGCCATAAGAAAATATATAAAGGATATAAATCCATCCGGATCACAGATACATAAATTAGAGACCACTGTGTATTTGTTAGTGATTTATATGTTAACCGATTTTGTGTGTTAATATACAACGCTTTATGTTCTATATGATATGGCTTAATTGATCCCTGTGGACGTCTCTCTCTCTCTCTCTCTCTCTCTCTCTCGTGTACTAAACAGCTTATTCACCATCCTCGTTGTTTTTATATTGTATTGTTATTTATATTATGGTTTTTTGTCTTGCTAGCATTGATTTTTGGCGACGTTAACAATATGCAGTTAGTTATTACTTCTGGATATATTTGGTTTTGATAGTCAGTGACCTTGGCAGATGTGATGCCCAAATTCTTCCCAAAAATGTATATGGTGTCAGTGACCTTGGCTGATGTGCCGCCCAAATTCTTCCCAAAAATGTATTTGGTGTCAGTGACCTTGGCAGATGTGACGCCCAAATTCTTCCCAAAAATGTATTTGGTGTCAGTGACCTTGGCAGATGTGACGCCCAAATTCTTCCCAAAAATGTATTCGCCGTCAGTGACCTTGGCAGAGATGTGACGCCCAAATTCTTCCCAAAAATGTATTCAGTGTCAGTGACCTTGGCAGATGTGACGCCCAAATTCTTCCCAAAAATGTATTTTGTTTCAGTGACCTTGGTAGTTGTGACGCTAATAAAGGATTTTAACCATTCAGTGCTAGTGACCATGGTAATTGTGACGCCAAATCATTAGTCTGCAATTGTATGAAGTTTAATAGTGCATAGTTTATCTAGAAAAATTCCCTTAATCCGTATTCTTTCAAGATCAATATCGTAGTTATTGGGTCTGGCTAGTTGTTGTATGGGTCACCATTCATAAAAAACTTAGTGACTTTCAGGAACATGAGGTCAAGTCTGTATAGGGTTGGGTTATACGATCTGAAATAAGTTAGTTATGCAGTTCTCTGAATTGTTTCAAATATATTTAACGAATTTTTAAAATTACTAAGAATCTCATTTGAATTTTGGATTAATTTTTTTTTTGAACTTTGGTCTTTCGGGACCTCTGCTCTTTAAAACTTCTGGGCTTTCGGACTTTGGACTTTTGGACTCGTGGATTCTTCGACTTCTGGACTTCCGGACTTTCTGACTTAGACTTTCGGACTTATCAATTTTTTGGGACTTTTGGACTTCTGGACTTTCACACTTTTGAACTCTTAGTCTTTTGAAATGTCGGTTTTTTGGTCTTTCGGACTTCAGGTTTTTTGGACTTTCAGAATACTGGACTTTCGTTTTTTTGGACTTCTGTAGTTTCTGGATTTTAGGGCTTTTTGAGTTCTGGCCTTTCGGACTTCAGTACTTTTGGACTTTCGGACTTCAGTACTTTTGGACTTTCGGACATCTGGACTTTCGGGCCGTTGGACATCTGGACGTTCGAACGTTTTGGCCATCTAGAATTTCGGACTCTTGGAATTTTTCACTTCTGGACTTTCGAACTTTACATATTACAGTGGGTTTCCCGGGTCCAGGATCCATCTAGGTTAGCCTAGGCCTAGTCGCCACCCGAATTGAGTGGAATAGTTTAGTGTACCTTATCATAAAAAAAATATCTCCATATATACGGACATATATGAGCGTACATTCATATAGGTCTAGTTTAATATTGTGATGGCTGTATAGAGGTTCTCCATCATCTTTGAAGCACTCATTAGTTTTTGATCAGTTCTCTTTCCCGAGTGTGGAAGGGTCTTTCTCTTTTTCGTGCACAATGTAATGTAAAAGCTCTATTCTACTCCTCAATAATGAATAGATATTTGCTGAACAAGAGGAAAAATGCTATACTATGCTTTTCTAGTCATGCAATTTAGTAATAGTCAAGGGAAGCTACATTACCTCCAAATACAGTGGAAATAAGGGAATAAAAGCTTGTTAGGAAAAAAAGATATATTTCGGAGAGAGAGAGAGAGAGAGAGAGAAAGAGAGAGAGAGAGAGATAGAGAAAGCAGCTTAAGACTGGTTTACACCTACGCACTTTCGTAGTGCGGGCTGTTACGGCCTGGGACCGCAAGAAACCGTTACAAACCGCACTATAAACACACCAAAAGCGCGCCACCTCAGCTGGCGGGGGCAGGCGAAGACCGTTAAAGCTACCCGACGCCGCCCAGATTTTAAATTATTTCAAATATTTCCACGGCGTCTGGCGGGTTGATGAAGTGGCACGAGCCGTATGCGGTGTGTCGCGGCCTCGCAACAAAAGAGGTAAGAACCTGCATGGTTCCGTGCCACACCGCACGTGGTGTGACGTCGTACCACCTGCAAGGGAGTGTTACGGCGTGATGTTAAGGGGCCGTGCGGTGCCGTCATACATGATTAATACATGCCACGCACATGTTGCGGGGCATGCGGCATGTTACGGCGTCTCCCTAGGTCGATTGGATGTAAGGTTGGCGCGCATTCTGGGGAGGATAAAAGGGGCCTGACTGACCACTGGGGCATCATTCTCGCTGCAACTGCCTGACTGAGCAGCCGCTCTGTGACCCAGCCTCTCTCGCCCAGCGACACTCACCCAGCCTCTCTCGCCCAGCGACGCTCACCCAGCCACTCTCGCACAGTGACGCTCACCCAGCCACTCTCGCCTAGCGATGTTCACCCAGGGACGCTGACCCATGCACGCTGACCCAGGGACGTTCACCCAGCGACATCTACCCAGCAATGTTCACCCACGTGTGCTCACCCAGGGACGTTCACCCAGGGACGTTCACCCAGGGACGTTCACCCAGCGATGTTCACCCCACGTTCGCTCACCCAGGGACGTTCACCCGGGGACGTTCACCCACGTGCGCTCACTCAGGGACGTCTACCCAGTGACGTTTACCCAGCGACGTCTACCCAGCCACGTTTTCCCAGCCACGTTTCCTAGCCACGTGACACGATGCCCCATAACGGGAAGACCACCCCCCAGGATACCAAGCAGTCCGTCCCAGGACAGCCAGGACAGCCAGGACACCAGGACAGGCAGCTTCTCAATGGTCGGAGACCTCTGAACACGAGGAAGAGCTGAACGTTGAGCTGACCATATCCATTGTGGAATCCCAGGACATCACAGGCCCGAGTGGTATCGTCGTGCAGCCGAAGAAACGATACCGCCCCAGCAAGGACATTCAAGACTACCCGTTTACGCCAGAGGACAAGGAAGTCATTGTGGAATTCATCAAGGGCCACCCTACCTTGTACGACAAGCGGGACAAGCAATGGTCGAATCCCAGGAGGAAGGAGGAACTCTGGCGTAAACTGGCAGCAAGTTTCATCGAATGCAGATTCCAGCAAGTCCGCAAGTTCTTCAAGGCTTGCCGAATGGACTTCGGCAAGATCGAGAAGCGAGAATACAAGAGCGGGTCGGCTGCACGCAACAAGACACCACGAGAGGAGGAGGTGATGACCATGGGGGCATTCCTGGGAGGACACATCACCCACGAACCCACAGTAGCCAGAGATCGGTTCTCGCCTCTATCGTTGCACAGAACCGACGCAGACGATTCCTCTACCGACATGTCAGGCCTATCAGCTGCTTCAGTCCAGTGGAGGAGGCGGCTGAAGCAGAAGAGAGCGACGAACTTGCCAGAGGACCGATGGCTATCCACCGACATGTCAGCTGACTCTACAGAAGGTCTGCAGACTCAACTGACCCAGATTATGACGAGCATTAACACACTGATGCCCCAAGCGCAGGACAACATGCACCATGACACCGCTGTGTTCGTGTAGTACTTGACGCAGCGCTTGGAGTACGTGTGTTGAAGATACCAGAAGCTGTTCTTTGAGCAAGTCATCAGGCTTTGTCATAGTTTGGAGCAGCCCGAGGAAGAGGATGTGACGACGAAAGAGGGCATGGCTCGTGGCGGTTGTTCCTACTGGACACCCCTGCAAATTGATAAGGAGACGCAGACGAAACCTGTAACTTCGACACCTTCTGCAGTGCAACCGGTTCGGACATCACCACAGCAGTGGTTCGCGTCTCAACCCAACCTGTGTGTTTTTATGATCCGCACCTTCAACAGCAGCCTCAGCCGCAGCAGCAGGTAGTTCATCATGGGTACACAACTCCGGCACCAAGGCTAGGCACACCGTCATTCTTCCCCAGTGGACGTTCGACACCACTGAACTTCTCTCCTCGACCTTTCACTTCTTCGATGTCGCCGTTGGTCAACAGTCTCTTGGTAGACTTGCAGCCCCCTACCCCTGGCGCCAGTATTTCGACACCAAAACCTTCTGTCGCTGAGGATCCACCCACCTACTACTTGACCATCTCCCCAGGTGATAAGGAGGGCATTGACTCAGAATCAATTTAGTGAATTTGTAAATATTGTAAATAAACATGTTGATTTTTTAGAATAAATTGTATTTTAGTTATTTTCGTAATATTCAATTATTTTTGTAATTTTTATAATTAATAATTTTTCTTTTTGTAATAAATATGTTGAAATAGTGACTTGCATTTACATTTTCCTTATTGATGCTTAATTTATATGTCCTGACAATATATATGATATGATTGGGTGAAATGAGATTGAATAAAAAAAAAGCATGGCCATAAAGAATAATAACACGAAGAAGTATAACAGGAAATATTAAATGAAATATGTGAAATATGAAATGAATAGAACTCGGAAAATAACTTGAAATATAAAATGCAATTGAATAATGAAAGAGCATGGCCAGAAAGAATAATACCATGAAGAAATATAACAGGAAATCTTTACATGAAATATGATATATGATCTATGAAATAAATACAACTCGGAAAATAACTTAAACTATAAAATGAAATGTAATATGAAATAAATATGGTCATCAAATGATATAATAACATACAAGGTAAGAACAATAATATCATATTGAGAACATGATCAAATGAACACATACAAATATGATAATGAAACAGTAATTAACATTGACTGGACATAGTTATTTACAGGGGAACAATGAAAAATCAGTAAGATACTAAATACACATTGGCCTCAGTTGATAATATATGATATTTGCAGTTAAACATGTTATGGTAAAAACCAAGTCCCAGTTTCAGTTTCTTACATTCTATACGTTTTATTTTAATTTTCTTACATTCTATGCTTTTTATGTTGATTTTCTTACATTCTATGCTTTTCATGTTTATTTTCCTATATTCTATGTTTTTCATGTTTATTTTCTGATATTCTATGTTTTTCATGTTTATTTTCTGATATTCTATGTTTTCCTTGTTTATTTTCTGATATTCTATTTTTCATGTTTATTTTCTGATATTCTATGTTTTTAATGTTTATTTTCTTACTTTCTATGTTTTTTTATGTTCATTTTCTTATATTCTATGTTTTCATGTTTGTTTAGTATAAGTATTTTTGTTATGTCCATCATTTGCTTCTCATTTGTCTCATTATTATGAATTATGTTTTTATAACTTTCATTTAATTATTTTCCAACATAATTTTTATATGTACCAATTATCATACCAATATTATTTATTGTATTAATATTGTTATTAGGACAATACCAACGTATGGGAGTATAAAACAGTGAGAAATATATCATGATGTTTATTTACAATTATTTACATTTGTTTGGTTACGTTTTATTACAGAGTTCTTTGGGTCTACTCGTCAGTAGCTGATCGTCCTCGAGGAAACACCATTCGTTCTTGCCATTCCACTGCGCCTGCATCTGATGAGTAGTACTTGGCCAGGTAATCTCTGACGGCCTTCGCTCGACGTGTGTAGTTTGGTCCCCTTCTTGCCATGAGTCGTTCCATGAGGTTCAGCGACTTCTCCCTCCAATTACCATGCTACGACGTTATGGTGTTGGTCTCATAGTCGACGTCGGTGCCAGCAAATGGGTAGCGTTGCAGTTCCAGGTTGTGCATGACTCATGTGCACAAAGTTATCTTCTTGCACACCTGTACATCCTGTTGCATCGTCGTCCCGAAGACTCGCCATCTCATCTGCAGCAGGCCGAATGCGTTTTCCACCACACGACGAGCGCGAGATAATCTGTAGCTGTATATTCGTTCGGTGGGATCATGTATTGAGAGCGAAGGCATCGTCGGCGACTATGTGGAAGGGGATGGGTTCGTCGTCGTTGGGCAGATTTCTGTCTTGTGGGAGTCCTGCTCAGTTGTTTGTGATGGCCCTGGCCAGGTTGCACTTCTGCCAGGTTCCTCCATCCCCAGAACCTCCTTCTGCACCGATGTCGTCGAACAGAAACTTGTACTTTGCATCGGAGAGGGCATGATGACGATGCTGTGAAACTTCTTGTAATTGAAATACAGTGATCCTCCACCTTTGGGTTTCTTGATCGCGACGTGCTTCCCATCCAGGGGTCCCACACAATTGAAGTAGTTCTACTTGGAGGCGAATCGTTTTGCTACGTCATTCCATTCTTCTGGTGTCTTGGGGCACTTCATCACTTCTGGTTTGTATATGTCGATAATGGCTTGGCAGACTACTGGGATAAATCGGCATATGGAACTCTTGGAGACTCTGAAGCTGTATTGCAGGCTTGTATAGTCGTTCCCACTTGCCAGGCGGCGGAGAGTGACCGCCAACTTGAGTCCCACCTCTTGTGCACGCTGCATCTTTGTGTCCTTCTTCTTCAACAGGGGCGTCAGCCTTTCGACCATCTCCTCGAACAATTCAGGGTAGATTTGTAGAAAGTTCTTGTGTCCTTTGCTGTCCTTGTTCAGTTCTTGTAGTAGCTAGTCGTAGTCCCCATGTAGTTGTCGCTGTGTCAGCCACTCCCGAGCCCAAATCCGCCCTGCCCTGCCGCCCTTTCTGCGTGGTGCTGATGGCTGTGGCACTCTAGTACGTCTTCTCAACCCATCGATGACCTGGACTGCACATAGACACAGGACAGCTAGAAAAAATCTCTGAGTCTCCTGGGGTGAGAGGCTGTTGAGGTCCATATTGCATGCTGGTTGGGCGTGGAATGAAGGATGTGCTTGGCAGGCCTCTATATATACCCAAGGTTCATTTCTGGCATGGTGTGGCACAGTGCATGTGCCACAATCATGCAAATTTGTATGTCGAGACTTGTGCGGATGTGTGCGCACCCCACAACAACACCACAACCCACCCGTAACACACCGCTACACGGAGCAACAAAGCCGCAAGAGCGAGTGGCCTGGCATAGCAACAACGACCATAACACCGCGCCAACTCCGTAACACTCCGCTAGGCACCGCAGGAACACACCGTGAGGTACCCGTAACCCACCGCCCGGGTCCGCCCCACGCCGCCCAATAACGGTCATTTTTTCTCCCCACCGCGTCAATTTTGTAACGGTTTCTTGCGGTTCCACGCCGTAACAGCCCGCAACACGAAAGTGCGTGGGTGTAAACCTACCTTTAGTCTGAATGGCCGCCAGAGATTATATGTGGTAATGTTAGCTAGTGTTCTGGTGCATGATCCTCCCTCCCCTAGGGTCATCATTTGGCTTTCTTGATCGAAATACATGTGAATAGCCCAGTGTTACCTATACACGAAAATATGAAAAGAGTAAAACAGATCTGACATTTCGTACTATGGAGGAGTTATGAAGTTCCATTTGACAACGTCTGTGTGTGTGAGAGAGAGAGAGAGAGAGAGAGAGAGAGAGAGAGAGAGAGAGAGAGAGAGAGAGAGAGTATTGCTGTATGGATGGTTAATGGCTGAATTGGTTGTTGGTAGGTTCTGGGCTGTCTGCTGGTCCTGTTGATTGTTAGAGTTCTGTGTTTTGAGTGTTTTTGAGTCAGTCTTAAGCGAGTCTTTGGTGAGAGCTGGTGACAGTAGTGTTGACAGCTGTTATTGGAGGAATTAAGTCAGTTGAGTTTTGTGTGTTTTTTATTGTTGTGTAGTTCTTGCTAAGTTTGATGTTGTTTGCTTAGAGTTGTTGTGCCTGTGTTGTTGTGATTTCTTGGTGTTGTTAGTGGGTGTGTGTGTTGCCCTTTTTGTGTTTTTGTTGTTGTTTGTGCTGTGGTCTTTTGTTGTGTTTTGTTGTTATATGTGAGGTTGTGTTCCTTCTTTGGTTGTTGTGTTGTTAGGTTGTGGTTATGATCCTTGATTGTTGTTGTGGTTGTGTTCCTTGGTGGTGGTTGTGTTGTTGTTGAGTTGTGGTTGTGTTCTTGGTGGTTGTTGTTATTGTTGTCCTTGGTGTTGTGTGTTGTTATTGGGTTGTAGTCCTTGGTCGTTGTGTTGTGTTATTGGGTTGTGGGTTGTGATTTTTTGTGTTGTTGTTGGTATTTCTGTGACCTCAACCAGCGGACAGCACAGGATAGCCCTGAGTAACTGGATTGATTGGTAAGTAGGTACATGTGTTTTGTTTTTTCATTTGTTTTTGTATAGTGTTGGTGGGTACATGTGTTTTGTTTTTTGTTTTGTTTTGTATAAGTGTAGGTCAATTGTCCTGCTGTATTTGTTGTGTAATGAAGAAAGTGTGATTGAGGGTGGATTTTGGCAGCTGGACTGATTAGGTATATGTGGGGGGGATTCGGCAGCTTGTTTTTTCCTAGCTTGTGATCCCGCCACATTATTTTTTGGCGCCCGAACAGGCTGCGTTTTATGCACCGTACACGTCGTCGTCTTTTTTTTCCTGTTCAAATGTTTTAAAATTAAATTGGCTCTTGGGTGGTTGAAAAGAGTACGTTTAAAGCTACATGAGTCGTAAGAGAAATCTTAAAAGATCGTAGATAAAAACTCAAGCTAGACGCTAATAGGCCTAAGATTACCCAACCATAGAAGCTTGATAGTACTACTCTACGTCTTTTTTAAAGCTTCGGGTTTTAGACCTATAAGGAAAATATAGAAGGAAATTGAACACATTATCAGAGATAGATGACCTTAGATCGAAGTGGAATTCAGAAAGTAGACTTCGTTCTATGCTTTCGAGATCGAAAGACGGAAGGAATTAACTTTCCAAGCAGTGAGACCTGTCGTAGCCTTGCAAAGCATGTCACTTGTATTTGACAAGAGCCACAATCAAGCAGGTAAAATTTTATTGATGTAAAAGCACCAAGTGCCACAATCAACAAGGTAAAAGTTTATTGATGTAAAAACACCAATCATAAGCGATGCAAGTGGTACTAGATGCTTCAACCTGGGAATACTAAACCGTTTGGCTACTCCAGAAAGATGGTTCCAATTCTTTCACGCCAAAAGGCAGGAAATTCATTGCTTAAAAAAGGGCATTAACGGTTTTCGAGGAATATATTTAAAAATTAGATGTAAAACTCAACTGAACAAACCTTTGGTTCACGTTAATGAAGAGGATAACTTGACACTTGCGAAACATGTGCGTTGTCAGTCTCGCATCCGCCCGCTACTGCAAACCTCTCAAGGCTAATGATCATTCGTGACACGCAGTTATGCCACATTTCCACACTACTGATTTCTACGCTCGCCTAGTTTTGATATTTATTCGACCATCGATCAAATTTAACATATATAAAACAATATATGCTTTCCTTTACTGCCTAAAGATAATTTCTGGTAAAGATATGTTAACAAGAAAGCATAAATATGTATCATTACTTGGGTTTGACATGCTACAGCATAAATGATAATGAGACTATTACATAGGTCTAAACATTCAATGCATTTACAATATCACTTTGCAAAGAACTTTCCTTATCAAGCTAATCACATTAATTCTTTTACCTGATTAGATTTAAATTACCTTAATTAGATGGAACCCTAAAGCTGTCACATTTATCATCTGCATTTTCAGTTTGAATCATGACAGTGCTTCCGACTGATTTCCACATAGTGGAATCCACTGCTTCATAAATTGGCCGCGGAAACAACCGTTTATTGATGGTTCTTTATTCTGAACTTACTATATAAACATTAATATAAGTATGCAAATGGCCGAGAATAAAGGTCAATGAATCACATAATATAAGAAACTAAAATATCTGAAAACAATAACCCCCTGAAAAGTGTGGTACATCGTAAAATGAAGACACCTTTTCTACACCGATTATCTGGTGTATGAAAACTTCCACACCGGAGGCCATATTTCAACTCTAGATAAAAATAATTGTTAAGCAAAGGGGCTTGTTAATTATATTATCTTTCCAAAATTTTCTAGTCACGGAAATATAATGATGGAAAAGTGAGACACATTTGATTCTCATCTATATATAAAAAAGTGGTACGTAAGGTAACTGACGAATATAGACGTAAATTTTAGTTCAGGAACGAATCTTGTGAATACTGAAAAGACCGGTAAACACTACTATTAATTTTGATATATGTTCCTCATTATTTACGGGAGTGACAGTTATTTATACCCAATTTAATCATCCGGTTCTTATATTTAAAGCATAAAGTAATTCAGGTTTTAGGTATAGTTTTGTTAGACCTATGTGGCTTCTCCATGATTATGGTCAGCTCATCCTGTTGCTGCTGAATATATATATATATTATATATATATATATATATATATATATATATATATATATATATATATATATATATTATATATATATATATACACGTGTGTGAAAACATTCCAACCGTTGAATGTCTTTATTTAGGCCTAGTAGGTCAACGATCGTGAAAACCAAAACCGCGTACGTAAATTCAACTTGTGTGATAATTTTTAATTACGATAATTGAACGTAAGTCAGCTTCTTCTCTTAACACCACTTGATATTAGCGTCTTAGTGGTGTGGTTGGTTTGGTCTTGGCGTGCCACCTCGGTGGCCTCGAGTTCAATTCTCTGGCATTCCATAGAGTGGTCAGAGATGTGTATTTCTGATGATAGAAGTTAACTCTCGACGTGGTTCGGAAGTCACGTAAAGCTGTTGGTCCCATTGCTGAATAACCACTGGTTCCATGCAACGTAAAAACACCATACAAACAAACCACTTGCTGTTGTGAGCAGTCGGTATGTATCTGAGCATCAGTAAGTTTGAATCTTGGCGGGAAGTTTGAATGGCATACTGTAACTTCAAAATTTGATTTTTGGATCTCTGGTAGTGGTGCCGTTTTTTCTTCACAACATTGGCTTTAGCAGTGTTACCATATGCAGTTCATCTGATTTTTTTTACGTTATTTATGATTTAATGTTTAGAGTGCGTATTTTCCGATGTAGAATTATTTTCCGTGATGATAGAAAACTACACGTCACTAGCTTAACATAAAGTATTTTTGACGAAGACAAATAAAGGATTTCAATAATATTCATTCGTATAAGTAAGCAGGATATGTTTTATAGCTTTATTTTCATAATAAAACATACAAAGGCAAAGTGAAGAATTTTATTCTTCAGTGCCGTGGCCTGTGGTCGGAAAAGCCACGGGGGGTTGCCAGATGTCACCAGAAAGCCACACTAAAAGACGAACGGCAACCCTGATTCTCTGGCACGGCTGAACGGATTTCAGTGAAATTTGGAATAACGAGTAGAGACCTTGGTTTGAAACCTCTAAATTCAGTGTTCCAAAATGACAAAGGTCCAGAGTT
>NC_087218.1:14640878-14680818 GCF_015104395.2 Macrobrachium nipponense
ATGTCACTCTATAATGTCTTTCATAAATGAATAAGTGTGATTTTTAGCATTTCAACTGACTGAATGCTAGATGGGTTTACATAAATTAGTTTCATGCACCTAGTACTCAGTTATCCTGAAGATGACTTTTGGAATAAAAGTTGAAAGTCTTGCCACCTCCGTCTTTCATTTTCACGTGGAATTGCAAGACTGTATTCCATAATAATAATAATAATAATAATAATAATAATAATAATAATAATAATAATAATAATAATAATGCAGAAGAGTGTGATCCTAGAAACGGCGGACATAGTAAGAAAAGTGATGGACTCCTAAGGAGGCAGGATGCAACCCGGAACCCCACACTCTAAATACCACCCAGTCGAATTGAAGCACTGTGATAGACAAAAAAATTAATTAATAATAATAATAATAATAATAATGACAAAGTCAAGAAGAAAGTATCACTCATTGATGTCGCAATATCATGGGACACCAGAGTTGAAGAGACAGAGAGGGAAAAGTATCAAGATCTGAAAAATAGATGTAAGAAAGATATGGGATATGCCAGTGGAAATCGTACCCATAATCATAGGAGCACTAGGCACGATCCCCAAGATCCCTGAAAGGAACCTAGAAAAATTAGAGGCTGAAGTAGCTCCAGGACTCATGCAGAAGAGTGTGTTCCTAGAAACGGCGCACATAGTAAGAAAAGTAATGGACCCCTAAGGAGGCAGGATGCAACCCGGAACCCCACACTATAAATACCACCCAGTCGAATTGGAGGACTGTGATAGAGCAAAAAAAAAATAATAATAATAATTTTCATTCACTATATAGTGCAGCCTTTGTTGCAAACTGTGTTACCCGGTAAGTGATTTCTTTGTTTTCGTCTTGGTACCTTTACCTCGTTTTTTTTTTGTCAGGTTATTGCCTCCTCCTCCTCTCTCTCTTCCTCCTCCTCCTCCTCCTCCTCCTTCTCCTCCTCCCTCCTCCTCCTCCTCCTCCTCCTCCTCCTCCTCTCAATCAGTCGGTAATTCCTTCCATTATCATTTCTTGCGAATTGGTCGCCATTGTACACCTCTGAAAACAACGAATGAACCATCCTTAGCCGCCTTAATTGGACGACTAATTAAGGGCTGTCGTTTGTCACCTGCTTACAAGTCATTACGCGGCTGTAATTAGCGAAATAATTGACTTCTCTCACTGATGGATTTTTTCTTAAGTTTTTTTTTTTCTCTCGGAAGCTGTGGATTGAGTTTGGTCTGGTATGAGCTGCTTTTTGTACCGAAGTAATGAACTGATACGCTAGATTTCAGTGTATTATTTTAATGGTAAACTAATATGCTAGACGTCAGTGTATTTGATTGCTAATATGCTAGACTTTAGTGCAATAAAAACATACTAATTTACTAGAACTTTAAGTGTAATAAATATACTAATTTACTAGACTAGTGCAATAAAATATACTAATTTGCTAGACTTTAGTGTAATAAAATATACTAGTATGCTAGAATTCAGTATATTTAAATAATAGACTAATATGCTAGACGTGAGTGTATTTGAATAATAACGCTAATATACTGGACTTTAGTAATAAGGAATATACTAATATTGCTAGACTTCAGTGTATTATTTGTTTAAATGATATACTAATATGCTATACGTCAGGTGTATTTGAATAATATGCAATATGCTAGACTTAGTGTATTAACATAATATACTAATATGCTAGACTTCGGTGTAATAAATTAATATACTAATATGCTAGAATTCAGTATATTTAAATTACATACTAATATGCTAGACTTCAGTGTATTAAGATAATGTACTAATATGCTGGACTTCAGTATATTTAGATATATTGATATGCTAGACTTCAGTGTATCAAATTAATATACTTATATGCCAGACTTCAGTATATTTACATAACATACTAATATGCTAGACTTCTGTATTTTAAATATACTAATATGCTAGGCTTCAGTGTATTTAGATAATACACTTATATGCAAGACTTCAGTAAAATTTAAATAACATACTAATATGCTAGACGTCAGTGTTATCTTAATAATAATTACCTAATATGGCAAGACTCTGTGTAATTAAAATAATATACTAATGTGCTAGACGTCAGTATAGTTGAATAATATGCTAATATGCTAGACTTTAGTGGGAATAAAAGAAAACATAGTAATAGGCGAGGACTTAAGGGTAATAGAATAATATAAAACTAATATGCAAGACTTGAGTGTAACATTTAAATTATTAACAATGAACGAAATTTAGTTTAAGAAAATAAAATAAATTCTTAAAGATGCTAGATTTTAGTATATTTAAATAATATACTACTATGCTAGAGTCAGTGTAATGAAATATAGTAATATGCTAGACCAGTGTAATAAAATAATATACTAATATGCAAAACTTCAGTGTATTACTATTCTATATTTCTTCTTCTTACAACAAAGGTGGAGGGGCATTTCAAGTCGAGTTTTCTGTATAGCGTATGAAACTCTCAGCCGCGGCCTATGAAACTTTCAGCCACGACCCTGTGGTGGCCTGTGTTGATTCATCTACTGTGGTTCCAGATGGCACAATCCTGGCTAACTTTAACCTTAAATAAAATAAACACTTCTGAGGCTAGAGGGCTGCAATTTGGTATGTTTGATGATTGGAGGGTGGATTATCAAGATACCAATTTGCAGCCCTCTAGCCTCAGTAGTGTTTAAGATCTCCGGACGGACAGACAAGCCATCTCATAGTTTTTCTTTACAGAAAACTAAAAACTTATATTTACGAGCAGATTTATTAGACAAGAGACTCGTTTAAGTCAAAACAAGTTTTAAACTGGTTTTTCTTTTAGAGGACTGTGCTATTTAAAAAGAATTTTACTATTGCTATTGTCCATGGCACATCATTAGAAACAAAATGTTAATCACTGGACCAGGTATGACTTAGGGTAGACTGTGTAATTATAAGGCATATGCCGCGTTTTCTGCCAGCGAGGATGGCTGGCGTGTTGTACTCGTTATTTTGGATACAAACAAACACATAGACACACAGGTGTACACCTTTTACGCATATGTAGCACAGAGCAGTTGAAAAAATACTGTACGCTTTGACAGAAATGTTATTTGAAAACAAACACCGATACACACCCAGAAATGTTCTTTGAAAACAAACACCGATACACACCCAGGAATGGTTCTTTGAAAATAAGCACTGATACACACCCAGCAAATGTTCTTTGAAAAATAAACACCGATACACACGCAGAAATGTTTTAGAAAACAAACACCGATACACACCCAGAAATGTTCTTTGAAAAACAATCACCAATACATACGCAGAAATGGTCTTTGAAAACAAACACCAATACACACCCATCCCAGAAATGTTCTTTGAAAACAAACACCGATACACACACAGAAATGGTCTTTGAAAACAAACACCGATACACACGCAGAAATGTGCTTTAAAACAAACACCGATACACACGCAGAAATGGTCTTTGAAAATAAACACCGATACACACCCAGAAATGTTCTTTGAAAACAAACACCGATACACACCCAGAAATGTTCTTTGAAAATAAGCACTGATACACACCCACACCAGGTAGAAAAAATATCGTACGATGTTGATAAGACAGTCCTTTGAACACGTACGCACCCGGGTATACAAAAGATATATACTCACATACACTTATAGAGAAGGTGGAAACATACTGTACAATGTTAAGAGAGTCTTTTGAGTATAAGTACACAGAGAGAGAGAGCTATACGCAAGATAACGCATATACACGCACACAGCAGGTCGAAGAAACTGTACGATGTTGATAGGAACGTCGTTTCAGTTCAGACACACAAACACACCCAGGTATACACAGGATACATACGCATTCAAACGCACAGCGCAGGTGGCAAGAACGACCTTGATTACATTCGGGTATTCTGCCGAGGAGAAAATCGTTGACATTACTCCTCATGCTTGCAGCCTTGGGTTCGGGTCATAAACATTTTGCTTCCCCGAGCGACCAACATGGTAACCAGCGGTGGCCTTCAAATAATACCTGAGAGAGAGAGAGAGAGAGAGAGAGAGAGAGAGAGAGAGAGAGAGACTTGCCGCCTTTACTGGATCTCCGATGGTCGAAAGAAGCGTTCATGCATTTTCCCCGCTTCAATCTCTCTCTCTCTCTCTCTCTCTCACACACACACCCTGGTGGTACTTTAGACCACCTTGTGACCCATTGCCGTCTAGACTGTCTATACAAACTTGGTGTAAACTGGTTCGCATCTTGTCAGCGGTTGTCGAAGGCAGAGATAACGAATAATTTAAGTGATTAATTGAAACGCCTTAGAGTATACTACTTTGCTAGTTTTTTAAACCACCTTTTATGATCTTATTTACTTCGCGGTATCGTATCGCTTACTCTCATCGACTGAAACGTATAGGCCTACATGATGAAAACTGAAACGCAGAACTAAGCAGTGACCTTAATAGACTAGCACCCTCAGGGGGCTAGTGCCGTCAGTGCGCTTCATGCGGTGCACTGTAGGCATTACTTAGGTTTCTTTGCAGCGTGCCTTCGGCTCCTAGCTGTAACTCCTTTCGTTCCTGTTACTGTACCTCCTTTCATATTCTCTTCAATCTTACTCCACCCTCCCTTCCTCCTAACAATTGTTTCATATTGCAACTGATTTGAGGATTTCTTCCTGTTACACCTTACAGACCTTTTACCGTAAATTTCCGTTTCTGCACTGAATAACCTTATGGGTCCCAGTACTTGGCCTTTTGGCCTAAAATTTGATATTCACTTCAGTTAATAAACTTGCTTTCACAGACTAAAACTACAAAAAGTATTAGAACGAAATAAAATAACCGCATTGAGCAGTGATTTTGAAAGGCTTGCTTTCAAATGCCATAAACTACAAAAAGTACTAGAACAACGTTGGAGATCTGCACATTGGAATTCTCGTGGCATATGCTTTTACATTCTCGAAACATCTGCTTTTGAAAAGCTGTCAACACACCTTTATTTGGATTCGTCAGGTATCCAAATTTATATTCTCGAGACATAAGCATACCAGGGAATATTTTAAGTATTGATTTACATATCATGACCTGTTCCCAACTTCACGTATGCAACCAAATCATCCTTATTTAGTCTGGGGTTTTGTCCATGGACCACCCTAATTAGTATGGGGTTTTTTCCATGGACCACCTGTATTATTTTGGGGCTTTCATGGACCACCTGTGGAATAATGTATATTTTACTATTCAATTGCTGTACTATTCATTTCCATGTATTTAATAAAATTGCCTATTGTGAACGCATTCGCATGTGTCTCCCTGTATGCACCCCGCACATGTGCATGATTATTCTTCTTGCTGCTCTTGGCACGAACTGCACGCCCTGCAGAGCCTCTGTACCTATTTACCTTTTGCTGCTTGGAATAAACAAATCTACGACTCGGGATATCATTTCTCCCATCCTGCAATCTTGCGTCTTCTAATGTAAGACATCACCACCTATCATCATGGCGCAGTGATGAAACCCTTCAGCATTTTCAAGGATCACCGGAATCAGCATTCAAACCCAGCCGCCATTACCCCTCGATCACCTTTGGATCTTACAGTGCTAGTGCGGTGTTTGTGCTACGTTCATGCAGTGTTTGTGCAGTGCCAGTGCAGTGTAATGTCAGTGTTTTGATTTTAGTGGGCTGTATTTCTCTTGTGCCTTACCCCAGCTCTACGGGTACCCTTATTTCCATACCCAGCTATAGAGACCGAGGCACGTCCACCAACGCTCATCATTTGCTCACTGCCGACTCATTCAACGGTGGTGGTCGCTCCCCAATCCCCACCCGACCGCCCAACCCCCAGGAGCCCACCCAGCCCACTCTCCACTGCTGCAAGTATTCACCACACAGTTAAAGAATTATTTACAGAAACTTTTTTAATAAAACTTTAGAAAGTCTTCCTCATCGTTCTTCTCTTCCTTTAAACTGTAGTTGATATTGCAGAAAACTGCTTATAATGGCTTCTGCTTCACATCAAGACGATCCTGGAAACCCACCTTTGCTCTCACCACACCTGAGTATACAGCCTCCCACAGCTCCAAATACGGAGTTAAGGCTCCTCATCAAGTACCTGGAGGAATCTCGACAGGCCGAGTTGCCTTGCATGTTGGAGAGAGGAAGAAGAACAATGTCGTCATGAAGAGTAAAAACAACGCGTCATGAAAGAGGATCTACGCTGCAAGAGGACAACTTCAAGAAGAGAGGAGGAAGCTCAACGTTTTCACCGTATTGTTTCAGCTACTTAGCGTCAATTCAGCCCAGCAGCAAGCAAACACCAGCGGACTCACAACAACTTCCCACACAATCCTCAGTGCCATCGTTTCACCCAACCACCACCCCCAACAGAAGGCCATCGCCCAGACCCTGCCGCCCTTACTTCCTGATGCCACATACCAAGTGTTCAGGGAATGGCGTAGACGCTGGGATGACTCCAGTGTGATGGTGGACCTAGGGACATTACCACCAGGAAACAGATGATACAGCTTCGTATGTGCCTCAGCCGGAGACCCGCCCAAAATACTCGAGCATCACTCTCAATGTACGCCACCCAGCACGGATCGGAGTGTTGATGAGGTCTTGAATATTCTCCAGGAACACATCACGAACCTGTGGAATGAAGCTCTATGGCGCAGGGACCTACTCTCCTGCAAGCAGAGGGTAGGGGAAAGCTTCAGCAACTTCTATGTCCGACTGAAGCATGTAGCAGAGGAATCAACGTCTGTCTTGGTTCCCTTCTGCTGTGTGCTAGGAGACTCGGCTGAAGATGATCATCATCAAGGGAGTCAGGGACGAGGAGCTCACTCAGAATCTCATTGCCCTGGACACTGCAGCTTCATTGGCCACCATGGTTAACGAATGTCACTCCTATGAGGCCACACGGACAGCCACTACCGTCTCCACTTAAAAAAAAATCAAAGGACATGACAACAGGGGTTCTACCGCTACCAACCCTAACAAGGACACTTTATGCCTTCCTGCACAAGGAAGCACAACTCAAACAGGAAAATGCCCAGCCAGCTACAGTGTATGTGTAACTGTGGCTGCAAAGGACACTGGCACAGGACCCCCAAAGTGCCCCCCCAACAAGGCCACATGCAGACACTGTGGCCGAGTGGCCACTATGACAAGTACTGCGTCAGCAGATTAACGCCAAGCAGGGCGGCCCACCAATTGCCACGGCCCCCCCTTCTAGCAAGCCTGTAACTGTCGCAAGGTCGAGACCCCTTCTTCAACTGACTCCTCATCATCACCCCTATCCATTGCCCTCACCTATAGGGGTGAGACATCGAAGATAATGATGCTGCCTGACACAGGAGCTGATGTATCAGTAATGGGCCCCCAGCACTTGGAACTCCTTCACATTCCCAGGACTGAGCTACAGCCCCCGCCACATCAGTGACACTCACGGCAGATGGGGGTCAAAAGATGATGCACGGCTTTAGGGTACCTTAAGGCCACCCTGTCCTTGGCCAAAAAACGGTCCTGCCCTCGCAACGATTCAAGTCCACGAACGCGTCCAGATGCCACTCCTGTCCTATGCACTCTGCAAGGAGTTGGCCATCATCCTGCCAGGCCTTCCACGGCCCATCCTACAAGTCACCCATGTTAATCGATGTAAGGAGCTACCCCTGCATGCTGGCACGACCCCTGCTGAGGCCCAAGAATATTTTTTACAAACCTTTCAGGATATACTCGTGTCAAAGGAAGACCTTAAAGCAGCTCCACTGAGGCCGATGGCAGGCCCTACCATGAAAATCCACCTTAAGGAAGACGCGGTCCCTTTCGCCATCCATACCTCAAGGCAGATACCCTACGCTTTCCGTGAACCTGTCGGTGCCACCCTCTAGTCGTCGTCCCTAAGGCCAAGGGAGTTTGAATCATAGTGGATCTCGCCAAGCTGAATGTACAAATCTCCCTTCCAGCCCAGCCTTCACCCACACCCTTAGCTGCTGTCTGTGCTGTCGACTCCACTGCCAAGTTCTTCACCACCGCGGATGAACTACATGGGTACTGGCAGATGGAGCTAGCAGAGGAGGACCGCCACCTCACCACTTTCATTACTCCTTACGGACGCTTCCAGCATTGCTGGGGACCTAAGGGTTTCGCTGCCACTGGTGATGCCTATTGTTACCATGGCAACCTAGCTCTCCAAGGCATGAAGAAGTGTGTCAAGGTTGTTGATGACATTCTCATCTTCGACGATGACCTACTGACACACTACCACGAACTACTCACCCGCTGCCGCAAAAATGACATCATTCTCAACAAAGAAAAGTTCACAGTGGCAGAGACCAGAGTGAATTTCTGTGGCTTTGCCCTTTCTGAAGAAGGAATTGCTGCTGACCTAGGACGAGTTGCTGCTCTACAAGACATCCCTACACCATCCAACCTGACGGACTTACGTTCCTTCATAGGATTAGTAAACTAGTTGGCAGAATTTACCCCAGATATCACCCTGACTGCACAGCCCCTTCAACCACTCATGAGCCCCAAGCGCTCTTTTCTTTGGACACCTGACCATGACCAGGCCTTCAAACGTGTGAAACAAGCACTTTCAAGCCCGCCTGTTCTTGCATCTTTTGACCCAACCCTGCCGACCATTCTCCAGACCGACGCATCTCGCCTCTACAGGATAGGCTACGTTCTCCTCCAGGACCATGGATCTGGACATCTCCGCGTAGTCCAGTGCGGATCCCGCTTCCTCGCAGATGCCTCTCCGGCTGGCCTGTGGTTGTCCCTTGCAAGGGTGACACTACTGCCTCTTCGACCATATGGCACTTCTGCCGCTACTTCAGAGAGGTGGGTGTTCCCATACACCTTTGCACCGATGGAGGACCTCAGTTTACCAGCAAAGAATTCGCTGACTTCACAGAAAGTTGGGGTGTACACCTCGTCGCCACATTACCCACAGTCTAATGGACACGCTGAGGCCTCCGTCAAGGCTGTCAAGCACTTGATCCTCAAAATGGCCCCTACAGGAAACATTGACTGCGAGGATTTCGATCGGGGTCTCCTTGAGTTAAGAAACACACCCAACCAGTCTGGTCGCTCTCCTGCCCAGGTACTGTAAAGGTCACCCTCTCTGTACATGTCTGCCTGCCCATCCTCAGTCATTCATAGAAGATTGGGAGAAAAACGCCCATGACTGTGGCTGCTGGAGCTGCTGCCAGAGCTGCTCAGGTGCAGCGCAACTATGATGCCCATGCCTGCACCTGCCAGGCTTAATGTGGGCTAACATGTCCGCTCCAGGACCGACTCCCACAATAGGACACAGTTGGGATTGTCATGGGTGGTGCACGATCACGCAAGTATGAGATCTGCCTCCCAAGTGGTTGGTCGAGTGCTACGTCGGAACCGTCGCTTCCTATATCCAGTGACCAGCCCCGATCAAGTTCCCAACTCTGATCTCCCTGTGGTCCCTAGCTCAGACATGGGAAAGTCATCAATTCCCTTCAAAGTCCCTCGCAGGTCTCAGAGATTAAACAGGCCTACATAGTGTACAAAGCCCACGTGCATGTATGCAACTTGCTTTGTACATGCATACATGATAAATTTACATCAGTTTATTTTTGTTTAGTATGTTCAAAATACCTCTTTGAACGCCCAAAAGGGGAAGGGGAATGTGTGGAATAATGTATATTTTACTACTCAATTGCTGTACTATTCATTTCCATGTATTTAATAAAATTGCCTATTGTGAACGCATCCGCTGTGTCACCCTGTATGCAACCCCACATGCGCATGATTATTCTTCTTGCTGTTCCTTAGCACGAACTGCACGCCCTGCAGAGCCTCTGTACATATTTACCTTTTGCTGCTTGTAATAAACAAATCTACGACTCGGGATATCATTTCTCCCATCCTGCAATCTTCCGTCTTCTAATATGAGACATCACCACTATCACCAACTTCCACTAACCGCATTGAGCAGTGATTTTTGATAGGCTTGCTTTCTCAAATGCCAAAAACTACAAAAAGTAATAGAACGAAATCACAAGGAGTATTGTGCCTTCCACTAACCACATTGAAGAACGTTGGAGATCTGCACATCGGAATTCTCGTGGCATATGCTTTTACATTCTCGAAAACATCTGCTTTTGAAAAGCTGTCAAAACACACCTTTATTTAAATTCGTCAGGTATCCAAATTTATATTCTCGAGACATAAGCGTACCAGGAATATTTTAAGTATTGATTTCATATCATGACCTGTCCCAACTTCACGTATGCAACCAAATCATCCTTATTTACGTCTGGGGCTTTGTCCATGGGACCACCCTATTAGTATGGGATTTTTTCCATGGACCCACCTGTATTATTTTGGGGCTTCATGGACCACCTGTATTGGGTCTTTGTCCCATGGACCACCTGTATTAGTATGGTACTTTGTCCATGGACCACCTATATTAGTATGGGTTTTTTTGTTTCATGGACCCAGTATTAGTAGTGGGGCATTTTCTATGGATAATCTGTATTAGTATGGGCTTTGTTCATGGACACATGTGATAGTATGGGGTATTTCAGTTGGATCACCTGTATTAGTATAGTGCTTTGACCATGGGACCACCTGTATTAGTTTATGGGCTTTGTTCATGGGCCACTTGTGTTATGGCGGCCATACACATACGCGACTGGCATGGGGTTTGTCCTGCCGGGATTAGCGCGCGCTCCAGTCCACTTGGGTATTGCCCATACACGCAGAGGACTTGCTCTACGCATATTTTGAGAGGGCAGAGTTATATGGAGTGGCCGTGTTCCTTTTAGTCCTGTAGTGTCCTGTATAGTGAGTGTTTTTAAATCATGGCACCACGTAAAAGGAAGATAAGTGCAATAATAATAATAGCACTCCTGCAAAGACGAATACGAGCATGAAATATGCAAGAAAAATCGTAAAGTATGGGTATAACCATGGCTAATAAAGAGAGGTTTTACCATATGATTTAAATGAAAAATAATTAAAGGAAAATAACCCAGAAGATTATAGAAATTATTTAAGAATGATGATGATGACTAGGGTGTTCCTAATTTTGATTGCTGCTTTAGGTACAGTGATCGGGTAACGGAATCCATTCATATAGTTTAGGAGGACCTCTGATATACAATATGCTTTTCAGCTTTTTCATTTTATTTAACCTACCCAAAGGTTTACCTGCATTTCAGAATGTTTCTCACTCTCTCTCTCTCAAGGTGATATAACACGAATCTAAGTTGACTCTGAGATGAATGATTTGAATATCGATGAAAGTGTGATATGGATCACTATGGACATATTTTCCTCTTAAATGTTTTACTAGTGAAATTCACAGTCGTTTAAGAATGTTAATGTTTTTATCGCCACGTTTTATCCTTTAAAATGTTTTACAAATTAATTGTAAAATAAAAACTAATTTATATTAGTCAAAAAGATACCATGAAAGGCTGGCAATTTTGGCTTCACAAAAGCTGTTTGCATCTTTATCTATTTTTTTACTTAATTCGAGTAATTGGTCATAAGCTGCTTGTCTTTTTACTTAATTGAATAATCGGGACTTCGTATTTTCCACAAGCACGTTAGTGCTCTGTACAGGTCAAAAAAAAATCACGAATGAAATCGTGAGATAAAATACTTGACTGACTGCGACATCCTTTCACAACAGCAGTACTGCCCTGACTCCCACGAGGAAATAGGGTATTGTACATGTTGAAACTTTGCCTCCCTCCTTCCAACACCTGTAGTGCGAGTCGCGACACGCCAGTCAGTTCAACATGCTGAAAGGACGACGGGACAGGACTGGCTCGACAGGACTGGCATCAATAGCCCCCATACAGGATAAAGACTGGCCGGTTCGTGCCAGTCGCTATGAAACAGCGTGCCAGTCGCGTACGTGTATGGCCGCCTTTAGTATGGGACTCTGTCTTGGACCACCTGTATTATTATGGGGCATTCAGTGGCCACCACCCATATTAGTATGGGACTTTGTCCATGGAAAACTTCTTGAATAGAAGCATTAAGAAATGCCCTAGAGGAGAGTAGGGCTGCGAAGTATGTAGTACAAACGTATCAAGTACAAAAATAAGATGAATGCGAAGTTGTAAGGAAACTGAAGCTTTATTTCGGTGGGTGAAGCTGTGTACAGATCCTATTTCCAGTTCGGTTTACCTCTTGCGCAAGAGTTTGCACCATGAGTATAGTCTTGCATGAGAACTGGATCCTACATGAAAGTTAAACTCTGCTATCGAATTGAAGCAATACTTATATTGGTTGTTTCTTTGCGGCGTGTCTTCGGCCCCTAGCTGCAACCCTTTCGTTCCTTTTACTGTACCTCCTTTCTATTCTCTATCTTCATCTTACTTTCCTCAACCCTCTCCCAATGATTGAATCTTAGTGCAACTGCGAGGTTTTCCTCCTGTTACACCTTTCAAACGTTTTGCTGTCAATTTCCGTTTCAGCGCTAAATGGACCCCATCATAGGTCCACTGCTCGGCCTGTGGCCTAACTTCTGTATGCAATTCAACACCTTTTTGTTAAATACTGCCATGTCCACACACTTTCTCGCCATGTAAAGTGATGCATATCATTATCTCATTAGGTAGCATTCAAGAACAGGGTGATGAATAGCATCGTGTACACAGAACTTAATAATACTTGCTGTCAGCCTTCCTCATCCCATGACCTTTTCCAAGCTGACTACTCGTATGGCGTGACCCACACCACAATGAAACATTTATAAACAACGTGGTAACTTATTGTATACATATTGCAAACAGGTTGAAAGAAAAACGAGTCAACGACTGAATGGTGGAAACGAATCTGGCAAGTGCTGGGTAATTGTATGATATAATCGTTAAGACTGCTTGCAAGTTGTAAAAATTCATTCTTGTTAGTTTGTGAATGAGATACGTTGCCACGTGTGCTACGATATTTTACTGCAGGTTAGAGGTGGGGAAGCCCAAACAATGCATTAAGTAGGTCTTTTTATGGTATGGGAGGAATCGAGAAACATACACGTGGTTCGCCTGGGGTCGTTGTCCTTTGTGAAATCCATCGCTACGTGGAGAACTCTGAACTGTTACGCAGAAAACTGGGCCTCCAGTGTCGTGTTAGAGGTTCTCGTCAGGAATATGCCTTTCCAGTGCCATGTCAGAGGGCCTCATCAGGATGCTGGGTTCCAGTACCTGGTAAAGTTCGGTTATCAGGAAGATGCCTTCCAGCGCCGTGTCAGAGGGTCTTATCAGGATGCTAGGCTTCCAGTTCCCTATTAAACGTTCTTATCAGAAGATGCCTTTCCAGTGCCGTGTCAGAGGGATTTATCAGGAGGCAGGCTTCCTTAGTGGCCCTTCTCAGGCCTCAGAACTGATCTTTATCTACCGTTATCCCTTAAAGAGGAATGGACAGCTGATTTTTGAACAATGCTGCCAGTCTTGAAATGGAAAAATAAATCTATACAAAGAGCTTTCTGGAATCTGTTTTGATTCCCCTTTTCAGTCTTTGTACCTATACATAACTGGATTTGTTTCTCCAATACTGTCAGTTAGTTTTCTGTAAAAGAAACCATTGGCATGGCTTTGTCTGTTCGTCCTCACTTTTTCTGTCCACTTTCAGATCTTAAAAACTGCAGAGGCTAGAGGGCTGTAAATTATGTTGACCATCCACCCTCCAATCATCAATCATGCATTTGCAGCCCTTTAGCATCAGTTGTTTTTATTTTAAAGTTAAATTAGCATGATCATGCGTCTGGCAATGCAACACACAGGCCACCACGGCCGACTGAGAGTATCATGGGCCGTCCCTGAGAGTTTTATACAACATTAAACGCTGTACAGAGAACTCGATTGCGCCTATGAAACTTAGGCGCACTTTCTACTTGTTTTATTAGGCTAAGATTTGGAATGCAGAGACCATACGGCATCGAACAATCAAATGTTAATAAATCTACTGAGTATTTTAGGGACTTGAGTGAAATGTTTTTGGTAGAAAGCAACCTAAGTGGGAAAACCAACTTACCTCTGTAGCTGATTTGACTTTGAAAAAATGGCATGAAGGATATTGTCTTGATAACTGCAGTGACATATTTTGCATAGGTTGTCACTTCAGCTACTTCTGTTTGATGAAAATTATCGTGGAAAAAATTTCTAATTCACTTCTAACAGGTAAGTAGGATTTCACACACGCACACATATATGTATGTATATATCTGTATATATATGTCCATATATATTATTTATTTATATATTTATATACTATACCTCTATATATATATATATATATATATATATATATATATATATATATATATATATATATATATATATATATATAAGTTTCATCCACTGACATACTGTTATCCTTATTATTTGTGAATTCTATGAAGAACTGTTCTCAGCGGTATAATTGCCTCATTTCTCTCTTCAGTTTCCTTATCAGACCTCCCCGCTTTGTCTAACATCAGAATTTGATCTATTTTTGACAAAAATATCATCATGTTCTTATTAATCATCATTTATTTTCATGATGTACTGCTAATGTCGCCGTTATGAATTCTCTGATCTCTCTCGTCATGTGTCCTCATTGCCTCGACTTATTGTTTTTGTGTATCCCTGAACAGTTAAACTTTGCTGTGATTGTTTGCCTCTTTTCGAGGGTTCAGAAGTCTTGTATTTTCTTTTGTTTGGGGGGGGGAGGGTTTTGGGCTTCTCATGGGTATTATAAGTCTTCCTTTGCAATGTCTGCCTTCTTATCACCGCCGTCTGGAGAACGTTGCTAAAATTCTATTAAAGAACCCGAGGTCATTCGTCTTTTGACTCTGGTTTGTCGAGCGTCCTTTCCCTTGACGATGGCGATCACGTGAACAGAGGGAAAGGTAAATGAATGCTGAGGAGGCGTCGTGTAGCTTGCCCAAGCATCAGTCAATGTCTACTGCATGCATGTGTAAATTGATGCTGTTGTCGTATTGCATCATTTGTAATGAATGCGCCAACTTCATAGGAAAGCCAAGTTTGTTTTTTCATGCTCGGGTGTTGTTTGTGGTCTGTCCTACTAACAGAATTCCATTTTTTATAAATACGTACTCATTACTGATCTGTTAATTTGTCTTTTTTTTTTCTAACAACATTTCTTTCTGTATTTTCCATTATCTTCTGTTACTTCTTTTGATGGTCACCTGAGTCTTTGTGAGCTTCAATTTCAAGTCGGTGACCCCAGCGGGTTTGTTTCGTGTAAATAGGTGTTTATCTTCTGAATTATAATAATAGAGAAACGAATCCACACTATGCGTATGTGCATATATTTAAAGGTAAATCTGTGCAGGAATGGTAATAATAATAATAATAATATAATAATAATAATAATAATAATAATAATAATAATAATAATAATGAGAAACAAATCCACAGTTACGCATATGTACATATATTTAAAGGTGAACTCTGTACAGGAATAATAATAATAATAATAATAATAATAATAATAATAAAAATAATAATAATAATAATAATCATAAGCATAGGACCGAACAATTTTCCAGAAGCTTTCTGTACAGATTTATCTTGAAATATCCTATATACACATACCTACATACTGTGGTATTATTATTATTATTATTATTATTATTATTATTATTATTTTTATTATTATTATTATTATTATTATTATGTGGAAGTATTTATAGACCTAGAAAGTAAGACCTAGATTGATGGTGTGAAAGAGATATTTGAAGGAAGGGCCATATCATATGGGTATTGTTAGTGCCTGGGAAGTACGAGTGAATGATCTAATGTGTTTTAGGGGTACGAATCGCTACTGATGAGCCTCTATGGGAGTGGAATGTTTCCGCACAAGAACCTCAGCCACGATTCAGCCAATTAAAATATGGATATAGCAGTGACTGTTGCGTTGGTTTATTTCGTCTCGGGTGGAGCCCCCCCCCCCCCCCACAACCTTGTGGGTGAAAATGATTAAATTTGACAATAATAAGAATAGTTTTTATGGTATTATTTTACAGCAGGTCCAACTTATTTTCTATAATACATATGGTATTATTAGATGCATTTGGCATAAAAATAATTAAACTTCGTCTCAGAACAGTTTTTTGGGAAATTTCACCTTTCTGATATGGATATATATATATATATTATGACGGAACGTCATAATTATTTGTAAAAAAATAAAAACTCTGTAAATAATTGTGTAACTATGAAATTATCGAGTGTTTAATGTTCAACGCCATCTATTATCAGTTATGTTAACTATTCTACATTATCCTGGTTGGTTTTCTTTTCCTTAACTTAGTCATACAGATATTTTGCATTCCTTAGCTTTCGTTCACTTGTAAATTGTATTTTTCGTTAGAGAACTATTCAGTGCAGTGTTTGAAAACATCTTTTCTTTTGCTATCATAATTAGTGTTTTTTGTGATATTACGTGTGAAAGTAATTATATTGGAATTAAAGTTTTTTATTTAAGTATTAAATTAACGATAGTCTTTAGTGTTTAATTAAGATCCTGCTGGATTGGAGAGGTAATTAAAAGTGGTTAAAATAGAGGTGTAAAATAATAATACGTGAAGCAGACAAAAAGAATATTTTTGTTGGTGGTGATATTTTAAATTTATGGAGGGATAATTGAGTGATTACAGACCAGCAACATACCCCACACCTAGCCACCAGGTAAGATTCACTCAAGTACCGTCATAAGTGGGGGCCTGTCCGGGATGATCTAGTCTTTTGTTTGTGACTATTAAAGTGCAAAGAAAAAACTTGAGTGCGTTGTTTACAAAAGTGATTAGTGTTTTATTGACTGTTTTCTTTGTTATTTTCTTAACAATCCAATCCAGCATTTCATATCTTCACAGTACGCTGAATGGTTCTCTCACTCAAAATCGGTATCTGTAAAATAAAGGATAGACGAGTAATTAAGTATTAATTGGTTGGGTTCTGTGCTATGTAGCCCTTCTACTCAGCCGCCTTATTTTACGAGCCAAAATCAAGGTTCTCTTCTGCCATAAACTACTTCTTAAATGCATATTGTGCTAATCTAGATATAATGTTTGTGCGCTATCGTGAGACCTTCGATCACTAACTGATCTCGGCCCCTTATGTGGCCATCCAATTTCAGTTAATCTATTTTCAGACTATGTATTCTATTTGCGGTCTCTTTAAAATTGTCTTGAGAAATTGTTGTAAACTTCATTATGTTTTAAATTAATGACATAACCTACTGTGAATATAAGACATTGATATAAACTCGCTCTATTAACATTAGTTGGGTAATCCTTCAGAATGTCGTTTTAATTTGGAGAAATTTATGAACGATATAAAAGGGGAAATTTTGAGTTTACGTTATGCCAAGAAACAGGAATTATTGTCTGTAGCCCAGAGATGTGGTCTTGAGGTCGATCCAAAACATGTGAAAGCTGTCATTATTGGTAAAATCCTGCAATTCTTAATAGATAAGGGAATCATCGAAGATGATGATGAGGACGTCGATGAATTGCGATCCTTATTGGAGCATATGCCACCCCTGGGAATAGATCCAAATATTGAAAAGTTGCGTCTTCAAATACATTTGCAACAAGAACAACAGAAAAACTGCTGCACTAGAACTTCAAGCAACAGGTAGAACTTCAAAAGCAACAGTAGAACTTCAAAAGCAACATGAGAACTTCAAAAGCATCAGGAATTATTTGGCGTTTTGGAGTATGAAAACACAAGTGTAAAGTTGACTGAACTAGAGATACAAAAACGGCAACAGAAGTCGGCAAATATACAGATTAAGCTGAAACTGATGGAGAGATACCCAGTAAGTTCGACATACTCAAAGCTAAAAGCTACTTCCGGATTGATGAAAAGGACCCAGAGGTTTTCTTTACAACGTTCGAAGACACTGCTAAAACCTTGAAGTGGCCTCAGGAGCAATGGGTAATGGTTGTCAGAAATCAGTTCAAAGCATACTGTTCCTACTGTAAGCAGGAAGGGCCATCCCATAGAGAACTGTCCTAATCCTTCGTGCAAGAAGCTGATGTTGGAAAGAATTCTCCGAACCCTAATAGGAAGGATAATAAGAAAACATTTCATGTGCTGCTCAAGAATTAGATGAGGACGTCTTCAAACCTTTCACTTGTAAAGGCACCGTGAATGGTATTCCAGTGACTTGCTTACGGGATACAGGATCCTCACAAACTGTGGTAGCTCTGACCCTCACAGGACTTTCAAACTGAGACATGAGTCCTCCAAAGCACCAACCACACATGGTTTGACTGTCATCAACTGTTGTACCAATCTCTCTAGTTCCAGCTCTTCTTGAATTAGCCCACTCTCATGAACCACTTTGGAGTCAACAAGACTTACTCTACCTTGGCTGAAGACTTCTTCTGGCCTGGGATGAAGAAGGACATTCAACAATTTATTAAAGCATGTCATCATTGCCAGACTACAGGCAAACCCCATGAGAGACTTCCACCAGCTCCTCTTCAGCCCATATCCGTACCAAAGTTTCCATTTGAGAGGATTATCATAGATTGTGTTGGCCCAATGCCTAGGACTAAGCAAGGTATGAGTATTTACTTACTGTTCTTTTGCCCAACAACTAGTATCCCATAGCAGTACCAATAAACAAGAATATAATGCTAAACTATAATTGGTTCAACTTGTCAAAATTTTCACAACCTATGGATTTCCAAAGACATTGCAATGTGATAGAGGCTCAAACTTCACTAGTAAGCTTTTTCAAACAAGCTATGAGAGAATTCAATATTCATAACATATATGCTTCTGTTATCATCCCCAAAGTAACGGTGCCCCTAGAAAGGGTTCACCAAAACTATTAAAAAATCTACTTCGGAAGTACATGCAGGAAAAACTTCAGAACAGTGGGATAAAGACATTGATCTTCTGATGTATATTATACGAAGTTGTACCACAAGAGTCCACTGGAGTGTCCCCTTTCGAATTAATGTTCGGAAGAACGCCCCGAACACCACTCAGTATGGTGAAGGAAAATCTAATTCACAACAAAGGAAGAGGAGGATTACAACATTTGTCATATTTACAGGACTTAAAAGATAAAATTGTATTCACTTCATGTATTTGCTATACTAATCTTTTGCATTCCCAGGAGGAAGATGTCCCGCTTATATGATAAAAGGCAAAGCTTAGTGTCTTTCAGCCAGGAGATGAGGTTGCTTGTCTATCATCCATACCCGTTTCCCCTTTACAGTGAAAATTTATGGGACCTTACAAGTTGCTTCAAAGAATTTCTAAGGTTAAACTATGTTCTCTCACTCCTGATCGTAGACGATCAAAGCAACTAGTGCATAGTGGGGGGGGGGGGGGGGGGAATTTGTTGAAGGCATATCAAGCACCTACTCAAATGGTAAAGCCATCATCTCAATTTCTCTGAGGCGAAAATACTACCACTAGAGGAAACTCCACAGAATTGCTCCTAGATCTTCCTGAAGATGATCAAACTAATTAACTGGGAAAGACAACACCAACAGTCAGATTCTAAAATCCTTGCCCCGTTATTTTACAGGAATACCATCTCCTCAGAGAAAATTACTATCTCAATTGCTCTCCAGGTTTCATGATGTATGTTCTGACAACTTTCAGGGAAGTCAAACCATTCAACATGGACATCGTCATCGAGTCAGGTGTTACTCCCTTACGCCAGACGTACTACCGTATGGTGGGCAAGAAGTTGGACTCGTTGAAACAAGAGGTACAGTATTTACTAGATAATGACCTTGCAGAACCAAGCACTTCACCATGGGCTTCACCCTGTCTCCTAGAACCTAAACCTAATAATCAACTAAGACTCTGTACTGATTATCGTAAGTTAAATAGGTAACCGTAAAAGATTCATTCCCATTACCTAGAATCAATGATATCCTTGATAGCATTGGTAATAAGAAAATTCTTACACGGATAGACTTAATGAAAGGCTATTACCAAGTACCTCTAACTCAATCTGCTAAAGAAATTTCGTCATTTATAACTCCATTTGGGTTATTCTCTTATAGGTCATGCCATTTGTTTAACTAATGCGCCTGCCACCTTTCAAAGGATGATGTCAGAGGTAATAAGAAATATGAAAGACACTTGCGTATATATGGATGACGTGGTGGTAGCCAGTGACGACTGGGACGAAGAACTCTTCCATCGCTTCAGATCTTCAAGGTTAACAGTTAATTTGGCCAAGAGTGCCTTTGGAGAGCTAAGGTAACTTATCTAGGGCAATACCATCGGAGGTGGAAGTATAATGCCCAAAGACGCCAACATTGCAAGTATACTGATTATCCAATTCCAACAAACAAGAAAGAGTTAAAATCTTTTCTAGGAATGACATCATACTATTCTCGCTTTATAAGAACTACTTCTGAAATTCACAGCTGCTTTATATAATTTAACATCTCCAAAGATCTCTTTTTTATTGGGAAGAAAAGCATCAAACAGCTCTTTATTTAATAATCTTAAAAAGAGGTATTTGATATCTAAACCTATTCTTAAAGCCACCAAACTTCAATCAAGATTTTTACTCCAGGTAGATGCAAGCAATTCGGGATACGGTGCAGTACTACTACAGATGTCATCAGCTTGCAAATCTGGAGATGAGCCGCCACTGGACTACTTGTTCCAGTATCTTATTTCTCAGGCTCATTCAAAGGTAGGTTCACAAATTAGATGGGCAACCATAGAAAAAGGAGCTTTTGCCGATCATAGCTGCTCTTCGTCACTTTGCTCCATATTTAGAAATGCAACCACAAGGTCATACGTCTATACAGATCATCGACCTTTAACCTTCCTGGATAGATCACGACTACTGAACGACAAATTGTTTACGCTGGTCAGTACTATCTAACAAGATATAATCTTGAGCTTCGACCGATAACCCAGGACATCCAAAACAAAACAAATTGCAGACGCATTATCCAGACTTCCCGCCGTCTCTCATCCCAGCCATCCTAAGTAGGATGCTCTTTGGGGGGAGGATCTATGACGGAAAGTCACAATTATTTGTAAAAAAATAAAAACCTCTGTAAATAATTTTGTGTAACTATGAAATTATCGGGTGTTTAATGTTCAAACGCCATCTATTATCAGTTATGTTAACTACTCTACATTATCCTTGGTTTTCTTTCCTTAACCTTAAATTAGTCCATACAGATATTTTGCATTCCTTAGCTTTCGTTACACTTGTAAATTGTATTTTTCGTTAGAGAACTATTCAGTGCAGTTGTTGTAAAACAACCTTTTCTTTTGCTTATCCATAATTAGTGTTTTTGTGAATATTACGTGTGAAAGTAATTATATTGGAATTAAAGTTTTTTTATTTAAGTATTAAATTAACGATAGTCTTTAGTGTTTAATTAAGATCCTGCTGGATTGGAGAGGTAATTAAAAGTGGTTAAAAATAGAGGTGAAAATAAAAATAAATACGTGAAGCAGACAAAAAGAATATTTTTGTTGGTGGTGATATTTTAAATTTATGAGGGATAATTGAGTGATTACAGACCAGCAACATCCCCACAACCTAGCCACCAGGTAAGAGTTCACCTCAGTCCCGTCATAATATATATATAATATATATATACTATATATATATATATATATATTATAATATATATATATATATGGTATATATATGTATATATATAATCACTATCCTCGACAAATTTTTAAGTGTTTTGTTTACTTTAACACTGGCGCAGTCTGTGACTCTGATGCGAGCTTTTTTTCCTTTAAAATTGCATTGTGGTTAGTTACGTTCGTGGTTAGCTTTTACGTCGTTTATCCAGGAGTCACTGGACCAGGGGAAAATCTTACAGTTGTCAGCCATTTTCTTTTGTCATTTGGTCAAGTCTCATGGAGTGAAGAAATATGTCCAGTTTATGTTCTTCCTGCAATTTTGATTATTTTCGGTTAATTTACAATTTTTATGGAAATGAATCAAAATGCATTGACTTTTTTAAGGCACGTCGAGTGTTACCTGCAAACAGTGGAATGTTGAAAGGTGTAATTAAGCAAAGGAAGTTTAGAGAGGGAATCATTTTTCTGATAATGACGGCGACGACGCGGCGATGATGCTGTAGGGGAGCCACAACCATCTGGTTCTGTGGATATAAGCCATCGAAATGTTTTTGTCCATCCAATTCAGGTAATTTTACAATTTTCTTGTAGAGTGACAGTTAGGAAGCATACAAATTCAATGGTAGGGTCAGCAAAGAATGTATAGGAGATATAATATTGCAGGGACAAATTGCTTAAATAAAGTCACACAAGGAAGGCAGGGATAAAACTAGCAAAGGGAAGCCGTTCAAAGCAACAAATCCCTTGGCTGCCTCCTCCTACAACAAACAACTTTCTTTATTTCTTTATATCCTGTTTTTTTTTCCTTTTTTAAAATTTCTGCTTCTGTGAGTAGATAAACTGGTCATTTTTTTTGGGGGGTAGATCTGTATGTGCATTGCTAACCTCTTCTAACCCCTGTGGATAGCGCTCGCAGCGCAACATTACCTCTTGCCAGTACATACGAGCTTGCCCAGAATCTTTAAAATTGTGGCGGCGGAACCCCCACCTTTACAGCTTGGGGATGTTAGGCTACAGTACACTAAGCTACGTTGCCGTACTAATGCTTGATAGGTGTGCTATGATTGTCTGACCTAATTTTATTCATTAATTCAAATGCGAGGGTCCTTGGATGTCGTAGGGGCGTATGGTACCTCAAAATCAACTCATTTCTCCAGTGCATTACTATCACAATCCTTCAAAATACATTAAAACACACATGAAAATACATAAATACCTTTGAAAAATGGAGTTGGAACTGTTGTAATCATTTACCCTCTTTATTTCTTTTCATTAATAATGATAATAATAGTCTTTATTTCTTTTCACTGATAATAAAAAGTCTAATTTTGTTTACTAAGAACAGTAGTCCATATTTATTCTTTTTACAATTATGTAAAGAATGTTTGCTTCTCTAGACTCTAGATAAACAATTTTGCAGAATTGATCGCACATCGAAGTGGTCAGATCACGAGTCCAAATCATTTGCCCGAGGACTTACTTACGGCACATTATAATGATCTTTTTTCCTATTTAAGACCCAATGGGTCCCAGTGCTTTTGCTTTCTGCTTAAATTCTCATAATCCATTTCATTCAAAGTTTTTCAAATTAAGGCACGAATATGGTTTACACATGAACACACCAGCACAGAGTGGAACAGAATACATTTTTTTTCTCGCTTGTCTTATTATTATTTTTTTTGTAACTCGGCAACAGTTATGAAAATTATTGATCTCATTTAGTTTGTTTCACTATTTTCAGAAGACTTTCAGTGCAATCTATTACTTGGCGCCTCAGTGGCGTGGTTGGTACGGTCTTGTCTGCCTCCTAGGTGGCGGCGAGTTCGATTTACAAGCATTAGATTGAGGGGTCAGAGTTGTGTATTTCTGGTGATAGAAGTTCACTCTCGACGTGGTTCGGAAGTCATCACGTAAAGCCGTTGGTCCCGTTGGTGAATAACCACTGGTTCCATGAAACGTAAAAACACCATACAAACTAACAATCCTCTACTTAGGTAACTTAGTATATCAAAGTTCAAAGCAGGGACGAGAAATTACAGTCGTTATGTCGCAGAAACGATTTATTCCCTGGAGAAATATTATGCAAAACCGGAAACTTTGATCTACAAAGGGTCAGAGATGTCCCGAAGGTTACATAGACGATAAGAGGCTTCGGTGTTATTTACTCCCTTTCTCTGAATAACATTGGGAATAGCAGGTGCTGCTTTAATACCAATCAGGCATACACATACAAGAAACTGACCTCGAGGCGCCACCTGGAGTCCTCTCTTCGCCAGAATTGTAGTTCATATCAATAAAAACTCGACTAAAGGTCTTGGTGTAACCCTTTCCCAAGGCATCGTTGACTGAGTCTCAAAATGTACCTAGACCGTGTGGAGTCTGTGCTTAAGCCTACCAGCTCATGGGTTGGCAAATTCTGAAGAATACAAGATATAAAGATTACTTTTTGCTGCAGGCAATGTTGCCGCATCTCTTCGCTACAATTGATATTATTATCAAACATTCATAAGGAACATCTTACAGGCCAATAATATTACCTCTGCTTAATAAGTCACGAGTTTTGTCTGTGTGTGTGTCTGTTTGTTAGCAATTTAGTGCAAACTGTTCCTTAGGAATTTTTACGGAATTTTCACCAAGGTAAAGCGCCTCAGTGGCGTGATCGGTATGGTCTTGGACTACCACCTCGGTGGCCGCGAGTTCGATTCTCGGGCATTCCATTGAGGAGTCAGAGATGTGTATTTCTGGTGATGGAAATTCAATCTCGACGTGGTTCGGAAGTCACGTAAAGCCGTTGGTCCCGTTGGTGAATAACCACTGGTTCCATGCAACGTAAAAACACCAAACAGACACAAACAAACCAAGGTTGGCGCCCGTTACTGCCGCCGAGTGATTAGATTTTGAGAGAAAAGCCTTTTAGGAAGGAGGAGGAGTTACTCAGCCTAGCTTCTTCAGCTGATCTAGCTTTTAAAAAGCGAATCTAGGAGAAAAACCACAGGTAAAGAAATCACAGAAAAATTCAATTTTGGCCCGGAAAAAAGTCACATTAATTTATGGTGGTTATTGACAGCACATGGTATGAACACACTGAAAAACAGCTGACTTTATTTCATGGCATTGCACTTGCATATTCAGATTTTTCAATACTGGAGTATTGCCAGCTAATAACTAGTTTGAAATACTTCAAGTTTTATTACTTTGTGGAGCATAAATAAACTGCGATTTACTTGAATATTTTTGTTTGATAACCTGAGTCATTTCCCGCCAAAATCGGGAGTTTTTTCCTTCATACTTTTCTGACATCATCACCGACGCCATATATTAATGGGACTTTTTTCCCTTAACTTTTTTTTCATAGCCAAATTGTGACTATTTTTGAGGCTTCTTTTCCTGTGACTTAACTACCAGCCACGAAAAACCCTAATCGCCAACCTCTGCAATGAATGTATTTCTGGCTCCTTGCAACAACAAACCGTTTCTGGTTGCTGAACGTGCGTGCCTAAGCTGCGTATGGCACTGGCAGAGCTGTTCATTAGCGAGGCTTGGGAGCGCCCCAGTGGCGTGGTAGGTATGGTGTTGGCGTGCCACCTCGATGGCCCCGAGTTCGATTCTTGGACATTCTGCTGAGGGGTGAGAGATGTGTATTTCTGGTGATAGAAGTTCACCCTCGACGTGGTTCGGAAGTCACGTAAGGCCGTTGGTCCCGTTGCTGAATAACCACTGGTTCCATGCAACGTAAAAACACATACAAACAAACAGACAAAACACACACAAAACCCATAACAACTATTAAGCGGAGGTAATATTATGTATGATATTCCTTACGGATGTTGGATAACAATATTTAGTCATTATAAATATATTTCATATGTTTTTATGGGTGAAAGGATAAATGTTACCTTGAGAAACAGTGATACATGATTCGGTAAATTTACTTGATCTGTCATCATTACTGAAGACCAGATGCAGATAACAAAAACTAACATTGTGCCATTTAACTGACCTTTTGGCGTTGAAAGGTAGGCCGAGGTCACAAATAACTAACCCAATGGGACCAACAGACCTTGAAGAATTATGAAGCTCAGTAAAAGTTAAAGAATCATAACTTCCGATATCTAGTAGAAAAACATAGACTAATTTGACCGAGCAATTTATTTTCCCTTCTAAATACGTTGGGCGTTCTTGTCAGCAGGATACAAGGTTCATATTTATCATTCATCATCGCATTAAGGCATAAGAAGACGAACCGCCTTGTTTTTTGTACTTTTATCAGAACGTCGCGTCTCACAATATTTTAGTTTGCTAACGGCTCTGCCATTAGTATTATGTAGTACGGCAGTGTTGCCACAAACAAAACATGCCATGTATCATTCATCCTCGTCTGGATCGGTAATGATCTCGCGGACAGAAATATTTTGACCAGGTCGCCTTCGAACGTAGGTTGGTATGCAAAAACCGCATGTCTGCGCAAGAGCAAAAATGATGCACATGCACTCTTGCAAAGCACACATAAGCAGACATATATACATTCATACATACATACATATAAATGTATATATATGGTGATATGTATATATATATTATATAATATAATATATATATATGTATTATATTTTAAAAATACACACAGACACACACACAACACACACACACAATCATATATATATATATATATATATATATATATATATATTATATATATATATACATATATATATATACATGTATATATATCTATATATGTTGACATATATGTATGTATGTATACATATATATATATACATATGTGTGTATACACATACATACATACTCACATACATGCAGAGAGAGAGAGGAGAGAGAGAGCGAGAAGAGAGAGAGAGAGAGAGAGAGAGAGAGAAAGGAAGAATTCGGAGTCCAATGTATTTCTAAATTCAAAATTATTCGTAGACAAGAAGATACTTGAGAAACTCTTTCATTTTCATTTTTCATGAGATGTTGCTGTTCCCTCAATCCCAAAGTCGGGTCAAACGACGGTCAAACTGGGTCATATGTGACCAAACTCGAAGATATTGAATGAATATTGAGAGATGACGACAGCTAGATTATGTGATTGATTGCGATAACCTTTATCAAGCACAAGGAAGTGAAGCGCCTCAGTGGCGTGATTCGGTTATGGTTTTGGCCTGCACCTCGGTATGGCTGCGAGTTCGATTCTCGGGCATTCCATGAGGGGTTAGAGAAGTGTACTTCTGGTGATAGAAGTTCACTCTCGACGTGGTTCGGAAGTCACGTAAAGACCGTTGTCCCATTGGTGAATAACCACTGGTTCCATGCAACATAAAAACACCATACAAACAAACAAGGAAGTGAACTATGGTTGCTTGTGAATAACCTTTATTCAACAAGGTGAATAATTCGTAGGTGGATAGCTCATATGAAATATAAAAGGAGTTTATTTTTTTGGTCGGTTAATGAATTTTATTGATGATTTGGAAATAAATATATTTTGGAAATGAATGATTTTTTGGGATTTATATCTTTTATCAGTCGTGTGGAAATGAATGATCGAGTCAGTGAATGCGTGGGTTGACTAGAAATCTCTGTCTGATCAAAAGTTTATTGGTGTCAATAATTGACGACTAACTGTGATGAATAATTAATACGCGCATAAGAAACCTGAATAACAGGTTGAGTGAATAGCACTCGTCAATCACAATGGTCGGGGCGGGTGATGGGGGCGGCAGGGGGGGGGGGGGGGGTGGCGGATAACATATGTGTGGATACCTGAACTTAGACGTCAATAAGTGAATATGAACGTATTACAGTAAACGATCACACGATCACGTGGTGAGATGCATTCCTTTATGGAAAATAGGGGGTGACTGAACTGAATATTCATGCCAAGACCCTCCTCTCTCTCTCTCTCTCCTCTCTCTCTCTCTCTCTCTATTAATGTAAGAACAAATAGCAGTAAAAAACGATCACGTGATGCGATGCATTATATTATGGAAATAGGGGGTGACTGACTATTCATACCAAGACGCTCTCTCTCTCTCTCTCTATATTAATCTAAGACGAATAGCATTGAAAACGATCACGTGATGCGATGCATTCCATTATGGAAATAGGGGGTGACTGGACTATTCATACCAAGACCTTTTCTCTCTCTCTCTCTCTCTCTCTCTCTCCTCTGCTCTCTCTCTCTCTCTCTCTCTCTTCGTAAGCAGGGAACGAAGGCCTAACTATTTTGGCAGCTATCAAGTTAATCGACCTACTTGGTTGGTTGCAAAAAAAAAAAAAGCAAAAAAAAAAAAAAAAAAAAAAAATAATGGCTTCATCCAGTAGCACAGCATCTAGGAAGTATGAACTACGGAGTTCCTATTTTGGGAGATTCCTTCTACAGCCAAGGTAAAGCTGCTCAAAGTAATGCCGTACACGGTCGAAACAATGTCCTACAGGACCAACATTGTTACGAAGTTAACTATTGTCTGCCGGTCTTTGCTTGTGCAGCAGAGTAAAGTAGTGATATAACCTCATATGGTAACACTGTTTGTTGCCCAGATCTACTTCCACATCGTTGCAAAGACGCTTATGACGCCATCCTGCTTCGCCTATGATATGTTAACAATGTTTGTCCGTTGGACATTGTTCGACCGTATGGACGCTGCCATTAAATTGGTGGAGTTTACACTAGGCTTCACCCCACGCTGATCCCAAATTCTTGTTAGCCCCGCCTACTGTACGACTCAGTAGGTGAGCTTCTGGTGTTGCGTGACTCTTGATGAGCAGTCCAGTAGGCGGGGCTAGAAGAATTTGGGATGGAGTTTGGTGAGGAGTCTTACGCAAGCAGCGTGGGGGTGAAGCCTAGTGTAAACTCACCTTTAGATGGACAAAGAGAATCCGTGATCTGTGTTTAAATTTGAAGTTTGTTTTTGAAGAGCATTTTGTTTTGCAACGACTAGAAACATAAAATGAATACTTTTAATAACATAAAAAAGTTACTTTTAATGTGAACAACAGGACTGATTGATACTCATTAAATAACAGAGCTTTAATCACAGAAACAAAAATAATTTATAAAAAATGATTAGTAGACAGACAACAAGATCAGCATCGTAAAAAAAAAATATAACTGATTTTTCACCAAATATGTTATTGGAATAAAAGACCAATTAGATTATTTCTGGCCACCACATTGTGAACATTAATCTTCAGACAGTCATGAGAAGATTAACTATATATTTAACGTAATCTGGACAGTTCATGAGCGTCCTGTGGACCAAGGCCGTATTCTTTGTCAATTTTTTAAATCTAAATTTTTTTCTAATTTGTATCACTATTTGTAGTTTCATTATGTTTATTTTTATTAGTTACTTTCTTTACTTAAAAAATTTAACTTTATTATTATTATTATTATTATTATTTTTGTCTATCTCAGTCCTCCAATTTGACTGGGTGGTATTTATAGTGTGGGGTTCCGCGTTGGCATCCTGCCTCCTTAGGAATCCATAACTTTTCTTACTGTGTGTGCCGTTTCTAGGATCACACTTTTCTGCATGAATCCTGGGGCTACTTCAGCCTCTAGTTTTTAATAGATTCCTTTTATTTAGGGATCTTGGGATCGTGACCTAGTGCTCCTATGATTATGGGTACAATTTCCACTGGCATATCTCTATCCCTCTTATTTCTATATTCATGTTTTGATACTTAACCATTTTTTACCTTTCTTTCTCTTCAACTCTGGTGTCCCATGGTATTGCGACATCAATGAGTGGTACTTTCTTTTTCTTGATTTTGTCAATCAAAGTCACGTCTGGTCCATTGCACGTATCACCCTATCTGTTCTTATACCATAGTCCCCAGAGAATCTTTGACTGATCGTCTTCTACCTTCTGAAAGTTTATTATTATTATTATTATTATTACATTATTATTATTATTATTATTATTATTATTATTATTATTATTATTATTATTATTATTATTATTATTATTATTTTTGTCAATATTTATTACTTTAATATTATTTTTATTCTGTAGAGTTTTTTAATTCTTATCAGGTGCAGCCAGATTGTCAGTATGCTTCTTATACTTCATGGTTGAATGCATCACGCAACAGGACTAGCAGTCGGCCACGGCAATTACTTCAGGAGGTTTTCTGCCAATACTTTTTGTGAGATTTTTTGCCCATGGCAGGATTTTGTTTTGAATCGGTATTAACTTGTACTTTTTTTTTCAAGCTGTTCGGAACCTTTTTAAGGAAATTTATGTCGTCGCAGGAAAACACTGAATTTAGATTCTTTTCGAGAATTACCCACGCTCATAACCTTAGGAGATTCAGCTATTTCAAAATCAGTTTTTATTCAGCTACTCCGTATTGTAGCAAACTACTCAGTTAGCAACGAGGTAATAAGGAAGATATGCAAATGCTGTTCGCATAGGAAAACTGATAAGCGAAAAGAGGAACTGATGAGCGAAAATTCGTTAACAGAAGCACTGGCAGAACGTTTAGTAATCAGAAAAAAACTCTGTAATGCAAGTTGTTTATAGTAGATTCACCTACAAGCCGTTCATCTGATGTCTCGGCCAGTCCGTTACGGCGCTCCTGATTGGCGGTTGATAAGCCAATCACAGGGCTGTAAACTGTCTCTCGAGAGAGTTAACATAGGCATGATGTATGTTCCACCTCTCTTGAGGAATACTTTTGAGAGACGTATCCCTCAGGAGATGTGGAACATACATCCTTTCTTTGTGAACTCTCTCAAGAGACTGAGTTTTCCAGCCCTGTTGATTGGCTTATCAATAGCCATTCAGGAGCGTCGTAAGGGGGACTGGTCCTAACATCAGATGCACGGTTGATGTGAATCTACAATAGGAGACGGGTAGTTCAACTACTTTAGAGACACTCTTGGCGAGATATTGCAGGTTTTAAGGGTAGGCGGTTATTCTTGCTTAACATGACTTAAAAGAAGAAGAGGATGAGGAGAGAGAGAGAGAGAGAAAGACGAAGAAGAAGAGAGAGAGAGAGAGAGAGAGAGAGAGAGAGAGAGAGAGAGAGAGAGAGAAATCCCCTCTGAGACGGCCTACCATTAACCAAACCATTGCAATCAGCAGTGTTCGAGAGGCGAGAACTTAGTGAATGATAGCTACGTTGAGCCGGCGTCAAACATCATATTTCGTGAACAAAAGACGAACCGTATTTAATGGGTACTTTTGCGCACGGATCTTGGGATGCGGTTGCAAGCCCATGGTCGTACCCGTAGATGGTTGAAGGGGTTCTTGTGAGCGTCGTCGTGGTAGTCATTGGTCTAGCTAAGAAGGGCTCGTTTTGTGGCCGAGAATCCGAATGCGGTTAACCCATCCAAGCTTGGTCGCGCCACCGTTGTGTCCGATGGGTATCGGGAGTTACTGTTCTTTCTGGTGGGGAAATTTGTTTCTCCTTATCCTTCTCCTCCCCCTACCTCCTCAAACAATCCTTTCTTCCTTTTCTTCCTCCGCCTCCTACGTACTTCCTATTCCTCGTCGTCCTCCTCATCCTCTTCTTCCCCTTCTCCATCTCTTCCCCCCTCCTCCTCCTCCTCCTCTTCTCCATCTTCCTTTTCTCTTCCTTTTTCTTCTCTCCTCCTCCTCCTCGTCCTCTACTCCTCGTCGTCCCTGCTCATCCTCCTCTTTCCCCCCTCCACCTCCTCCATCCTCTACCTCCTTCTCCTCCACTTCCCCTTCCTTTTCTTCCTCCTCCTCCTCGCCTTCTACTCATCGTCGTCGTCCTCCATCATCCTCCTCTTCCCCCTCCACCTCCTTCTCTCTACCTCCTCTCCTTATCCTCCTTCTTCTTCCTTTCTTCCTCCTCCTTGTCCTCCTCCTCCTCCTCCTCGTCGTCGTCATCCTCTATTCCTCGTCGTCCTCTTCCTCTTCCTCTTACTTTTCCTCTTCCTCTTCCTCTTCCCTCCTCTTCCTCGTCCTCCTTCTTCCTCCTCCTCGTCCTCTACTCCTCGTCCGTACTCCTCATCCTCTTCTTTCTCCTCCTCCTCCTCCTCCTTTTCCTTCTTCCTCCTCCTCCTTCCTCTACTCCTCCTCCTCCTCCTCCTCCTTTTCCTCCTCTTCTCCATCTCCTCCTCCTCCACTTCCTCCTCCTCCTCCTCTACTCCTCATCGTCCTCTACCTCTTCCTCTTTCTCTTACTTTTCCTCTTCTCCTTCCTCCTCCACTCGTCCTCCTTTCTTCCTCCTCGTCCTCTTGCTCCTCCTCCTCCTCCTCCTCTTGCTAATGATGTGATTCTTCATTCAACTGACAGATTATAACCAGTACCGCTGAAGTACATTTCAGAAGAAACAGAAAGTATACTTGCAAAATTAAATGAATACAGAAGTTTATGTAAGAGAAAAAAACAAAAAAAATACCAGTAAAGACTTTATTGTATACAATACTTTTCAAAAGCTTGGGGTAAAGTCATAGAAAACATGTCTTACGGGGAAAGACATACTCAAAGTGATAATTCTCAGGCTATTTAAGTCTGAGGACGTAATTATTATATATATATATATATAATATATATATATATATATATATTATATATATATATATATATATATATATATAACGAGATGGTCAATTATCTCGTTATCATATTTTTAAGAGGTAGCGATGGACCAAGAGCGGCCAAAGGCAATTGGTAACATTCTCTCTCTCTCTCTCTCTCTCTCTCTCTCTCTCTCTCTCTCTCTCTCTCTCTCTTACACCTCCCCTCCATTATCCAAGGTCATCAAATAGAGTCGTGAATTACAAAAAATATGTATTTATTTAAAAGCAAAGTATTAACTGAATAACTCAGATCTTAACAGAATGATTAAATGAAATGTTAAACTCAGAAGCCCAAATAACTCAGATAGCCTCTCGGTAATTAATCAAACACTCACATTAGTTTAGCCATAACACTAGGCACAGTCCCACCATAGTCAGTACACCATAGTATCAAGTCAGTACACCATTTCTCCAGATTAATCCCCCACTATTCTTCAGGACAATTCCCCTCTTCCAGAATCGCCTGTTAGAAGACAGGGAGGGAACACCCCGGTAAGCACAAGAGCATTATCAAAGATTCATATAAAACAGAGCATCTGTGAAATAAAATTATTCAAATACAATCCAGCCACATTTTCCGGCCAAAATAAAGAAAGGCTAACCCATTCAGCACAGTTTTGCACAACACTATCAAGAACACTTTGGCAGAAGTTCCTTCCTGGCTCTGCCTCCTCTCTTTAATAGTCTCCCCCTTCTTGGTAACGCCCGCGCATAGCGACAGGGCAAGGCACTGATTTGCTAAGACAGCAATTTGATCACACCACCTCAAAAAGACATGTCAGCATTCCCAAGGCTTGTCACTCCGACCATAGCAAATCCCCCTCTTTATGTAACACACACAACACACACACACACACACACACACACACACATATATATATATATATATATATTATATATATATTATATTATATATATATCATATATATATATATATATATCCTCAACCTTAAATGGCCTGAGAATTATCACTTTTGAGTATGTCTTGTTTACGTGACGGCTTTATGTGACTTCCGAACCACGTCGAGAGTGAACATCTGTCACCAAAAAAATACACATCTCTGACCCCTCAATGGAATGCTCATAATTGAAATCGCGGCCACCGGGGTGTCAGGCCAAGACCACCCACCACGCCACTGAGGCGCTTAATTTCTCTCTCTCTCTCTCTCTCTCTCTTCTCTCTCTCTCTCTCTCTCTCTCTCTCTCTCACAATGATATACACAACTCATCACAGGTTATATGCGAAGATCTTTTTAATACGATGAATTAAAACTGACATTGCAATCCATATTCCATTTGTATACTCGTATTCTGCCTAATAATCAGCTGTCCAGCCAGCCCTCTGCAATGGGCAACACTTCATTAAACAGAGGACGGGGGACACCTGCAACATTGCAAGCTGTTGCCCCTGACCTAAACTGGCATTTGGTCATAACCGTTACAGTCGATTTGTTGACATTTTTGTCTTGTCAGTTCATTTATTAAGTATTTCATTTCCCAGCATCACTCGAATCTCTAACGGCAGTGAGTCCATGATTTTGATATACTTTAGAAGCCTGGGGGTAAATCTTTATATCAGATACATTTTAACTGTAACATTTTAAATGACAGATGATTATTAGGCAGAATAAGAGTATACAAATGGAAGGATTGATTGTAATGTCAGTTTTAATTCATCGTTATTAAAAAAAATCTTCGCCTGGAGTCTGTGATGAGTTAGTGATGCCAGGAATCATCATCGATGAAGCAGCCACTAATGCTGGAAGTCACTCACGTCCAGGCCGAAAAAAAATTTGCTGTGATAAAATGTGCAGTTGGTGCATCAGAGACAAAGTTTCGTGATCGCTGGTCATGAAGTGTTTTTCCTAATGACTAGACACCAATTTTCGCTTACTCAGGGAGTAAACCTACAAACTACTTGTTGTTGTTGTTGTTGTTATTGTTGTTCTTTTCTTATTGTTGTTGTTGTTGCTGTTCTTGTTTGGGGGATAGGAAAGCCCTATGGAAAAGCATAAAATGTCTGAAAAAGGTGTTTTGCATTGACTTAAAGATGGAGGAATTTTACGAAAAGGATATTAAATTTTATTTATTAGAATGAAAATGTAAAAAATAGTGTGCATGTTAACAGTACAGAACAGTTATCTCTAATAAAATATTAGCGCATTTATTTTAATTTTCGTTGGTGAAATAGTGTGCCATTTGACCATGATTTTACCACATGCTCCAAGTAAGCTGGAGGTCTGATCATGCCTTATTTTTATAGTAGTTTAACGCATATGAGATAGTTGCTCTGATTTGAAAGTGAGTCTGCTTATGTAAATTGGTGCCTGGGTGTGGGCTTTACTAGTCTGAGGGCAAGTAGTGGCCATGTCCCACCACTTCGCTTTTTAGATATTTACAGAAACTGGACTTCTCAGACTCTGCCATTTTGTTCAACTTTGCATTTCAGTATTCATCAAGTTTTGTCGATGATAGGTGATCATATCGCTATTGGAGAGACCTTTAAACTTTAAAGGTATGTATGAATATCTTTTAAACTTTAATTAAAGGGTGTTGTGGTGATTGTTGAATTACCAAGGAAATCTGACATAGTCTTGAAATCGTAAAAAGTGATGTTGTGATGGTCTTTCGATTCTAAATGGATTTTATATTCCTTCAAATTTAAATGGGGGTGTTATGATAATCTCTCAATTATAAAGAATGTTTTAGCGATGTTCCAATTTTAAAGGGTATAATAATGATTCTATCAATTTTTAAAGGGCTTTGATGATGATGTTTCAAGTTTTAAGTATGTTATGATGATATTTAAGTTTTAAAGGGGTATAATGATGATCTTTCAATTTTTGGTTTTTAAAGGGTATAATGATGATCTTTCAATTTTTAAGGGTATAATGATGATCTCTGAGTCTTAGAGGGATGTTTTATAATGAACTTCCAGTTTAAAGGGTATAATGGTTAATCTTTCAGTTTTAAAGGGTATAATGGTGATCTTTCAGTTTTAAAGATGTGTTGCTGATCTCTCAGTTTCAGTTTTAAAGAGTGTTATGATCTTTCAGTTTCAAAAAAGGATCTTTCTCTGAGTTTTAAATGATGATTCTTTTCAGTTGTTTTAAAGGCTGTGATAATTATCTTTTGATTTGAAAGGGGTTAGAAGATCTTTCTATTTTAATTAAAAGGGTGTGATGATAATCTTTCAGGTTTAAATGTTTGTGATAGTAATTGAATTTTAATGGTAAATAAGATCTTTTTTCAATTTTAAAGGCTTTGATAATTCATCTTTCGATTGTAAGGGCGAATAACGATTTTTCAATTTTCAAAGGATTGCTCCAGAGGAATGTTGTGAGCTTTTAAAATTTTATGCTCTTTAAATTTGAAAGGGAAGTTATGAGGGCGTGCAAATACCAGATGGTGGTATAATGATATTTTAAACTTTAATTGGGTGCTTAATTATCTGTTAACTTTAAAAGGGGTTTTGTAGGCATCTTGAAAGTTAAATGAATGTTCAAATTATCAATATATTTAAGTTAAGCATTAAATTATCATTAAATTTTAAATGCATGCTGGAATTAGCACTCGAAAATTTAAATAGAAGTTTAGATTAACATTAAGTTTTCATTGGATGCTAAATTATCAATATAATTCATGTGAGTGTTTAAATTATTATTGAATTGTAGATAGAAGTTAAAATTAACCAAATTAAATTTTAGCGGAAGTTATAATTAACATTAAATTTTAAATGGATGTTAAAATCAACAATATATTTCAAGTAAGTGTTAAAAATCATCATTGAATTTGAAAAGGATGTTAGAATTAACGTTAAATTTCAAATGTAAGTTAGAATAAACTTAAATGGATGTTGAAATGCATCGTCGAATATCAAAACGTACATTATGAATATTGTGTGTTTCTCAAAGGAATTTTTGAGAAAATCGTTAACTTTTATTTTGTACAAGCCATTGGTTGATTTCACAGACGTCGAGAGAGAGAAGAGAGAGAGAGAGGGGAGAGAGAGAGAGAGAAAGTTTCTGGCGTGACCTTCAAGTTGTCTCCCCATAATATCAAAGCCAGAGTATTCTGATAACGTCTATATGCGTTGACTGATAGCGGCTTTGCGTATACGTATAAGGGGTACATGACTTTTTCATCTGTCGCCTCCTTCTGAATGCATCACCCACCAGCAATAGCAGCAGCAGCAGCACTGTCTTCAATGCAATGTGAAAGGTTCCATGACACGGCTGCTTTTTTTTTTGTTTTTTTCTTTTTCTTTTTCTTTTGACCCAGACTCAAGAGCTGACATCATTTTCCCCTGACTGCGTTCCGCCATGTGACGTACTTGAAGTAGTACATTTCATTCATAAAAGTGTATTTCATCTCGATTTTTTTTCTTCGTGGGTTAGCTTAATGGAACGCGCGGTTCAGTATGTTATATTCTCTTTATATATAGATGTGACGTAACCGAGGTACAGTTCATTCATAAAAGTGTATTTACTTTTTTCGATTTTTCGCTATGGATTGCTTATAGAATGAACAGTTCAGTACGTTGTTCTCTGTGCGCATAGTCTTTAATAATTAGAAAGTAAAAGATGTGACGTCACAGAGGTACAGTTCATTCATAAAAATCTATTTACTCTCGATTTTTTCCCTCATGAATGCAGTTGATTGAAGACATAATTCATTGTGTTGTTTAGTTCTACGTACACTCTTAGGAATTAGAAGCAAAACACCATTGGGCGTGGAATTTTTTGATGACTTTAAAATTCATGTTCACAAATTAAATTCGATGAGAGAGAGAGAGAGAGAGAGAGAGAGAGAGAGAGAGATGAGAGGAGAGAGGAGAGAGAGAATCCAATCATTCTTTTACAAAGGGCTACGACCTTAAGCATTATGCGGGTTCACTTCGAATATCATTAATGGCAGTATAAGGAAATGTCGCTTTTGGGGAGCGTGTGAGCAGAAAGGAAAACTGAAACTTTGAAAAAGTAATTCTCAGAGGAGGAAACTCTCGGCCAAATGAGAAATGAACCTTAGTTTCATCCATTGCCTTGCCCCAACTTTTAGTACCTGATCTCAGTTGTTGTAGGCTACACTCCAACCCCGTTGAACGTCTAGGGGCCTGAAAATGAAAACTGAAGGCTTAGTTGGAATCGTAAAGCACAAGAACTAGAATAAAAAGAAAATGGATAGCAATGAAGAATATCTACAAATGAAAGAAAGAAGAATATCTCTGAAAAAGGAATCAATAAGAATAAACTATAAATTTATCTCGACACGCTGTGGAAAGTCTTCTGCCACTTCCGTGTGATTTATTTTTCATTCTTTTTTATTTTTTCTACTTTTTTCTCGTAGACTTGCATAAGAGGACGCCTACTTTTTTTCGTAGACTTGCATAATAGGAACTCTACTTTTTTTTTTTCGTATAGACTTGCAGAAGAGGACGTCCTGCTTTTTTTTTGTAGACTTGCATAATTGAGGACGTCTGCTTTTTTTCGTAGACTTGCATAAAGAAGGACAACTGCTTTTTTTCGTAGACTTGCTTAATTAAGAAGGACGTCTACTTTTTTCCGTAGACCGTAGCTGAAGAGACATCTACTTTTTTTCGTAGACTTGCTCGAAGAGGACGTCTGTTTTTTTCGTAGACTTGCTTAAGAGGATGTCTACTTTTTTCGTAGACTTGCATAAGAGGACGTCAACTTTTTTTTTTCGTAAACTTGCTTAAGAGGAACGTCTACTTTTTTACCGTAGACTAGCTTAAGGGGATGTTTACTTTTATTCGTAGACTTGCTTAAGAGGACGTCTACTTTTTTTCGTTGGCTTGCTTAAGACGACTTTACTTTTTTTCGTGACTTGCTTAAGAGGTTTACGTTTACGTTTTCTTTCTCGTTGACTTGCTTAAGAGGACGTCTACTTTTTTTTTCTCGTTGACTTGCTTAAGAGGACGTCTATTTTATTTCTAGTCTTGCCTAAGAGGACGTCTTTTTTTTGTTAACTTGCTTCAGAGGACGTACTACTTTTTTTTCTCGTTGACTTGCTTAAGAGGACGTCTACTTTTTTTCTTCTTGACTTGTTGCTTAAGAGGATGACATACTTTTTTTTTTTTTTCTCGTTGACTTGCTTAATGAGGACGTCTACGTCTATTTTTTTTTTCATAGGCTTGCTTAAGAGGACGTCCTTTTTTTCATTGACTTGCTTAAGAGGTGGTCTACTTTTTTTTTTCTCATCGACTTGCTTTAGAGGACGTCTACTTTTGTTTTCTCGTTGACTTGCCTTAAGAGACGTCTACTTTTTTTTTTCTCGTTGACTTGCTTAAGAGGACGTCTACTTTTTTTTCTTTTTTTTCTTGTTGACTTGCTTAAGAGGGTGTCTACTTTTTCCCGTAGACTTGCTTAAGAGGACATCTACCTTTTTATTTTGTAGATTTGCTTAAGAGGACGTCTACTTTTTTTTGTAGTACTTGCTTGGAAGAGGACGTCTATTTTTTTCGTAGGCTTGCTTAAGAGGACGTCTTTTTTTTTCATTGACTTGCTTAAGAGGACGTCTACTTTTTTTTCTCGTTGACTTGCTTAAGAGGACGTCTACTTTTTTTTCTCGTGACTTGCTTAAGGGACGTCCTACTTTTTTTCCTTTTTTTATAGACTTGCTTAAGAGGACGTCCACCTTTTTATTTTGTAGACTTGCTTAAGTAGGACGTCTACTTTATTTTTTTGTAGACTTGCTTAAGGAGGACGTCTACTTTTTTTTTGTAGGCTGCTTAAGAGGACTTTTTTTTTTTTTCGTTGACTTGCTTAAGAGGACGTCTATTTTTTTTTTCTCGTTGACTTGCTAAGAGGACGTCTACTTTTTTTTTCTCGTTGACTTGCTTAAGAGGACGTCTACTTTTTTTTTTCTCGTTGACTTGCTTAAGAGGACGTCTACGTCTATTTTTTTCATAGGCTTGCTTAAGAGGACGTTTTTTACTTTTTTTTTGTTGACTTGCTTAAGAGAATGTCTACTTTTTTCTCGTTGACTTGTTTAAGAGATAAGAACGTCTACTCTTGTTACGTTAGGACGGACGTTCTTACTTTCTTTTTTTTGTTAACTTGCTTCGAGTTGCGTCTACTTTTTTTCTTGTTTAACTTGCTTAAGAGGACGTCTAACGTTTTTTCTTGTTAACTTGCTTAACTGGATGTCTACTTTTTTTTCTCGTTGACTTGCTTAAGAGGACATCTACTTTTTTTTCTCGTTGACTTGCTTAAGAGGACGTCTACTTTTTTTTTTAGTTGACTTGCTTAAGAGGACGTCTACGTCTATTTTTTCATAGGCTTGCTTAAGAGGACGTTTACTTTTTTTTTTTCGTTGACTTTGCTTAAGAGAACGTCTACTTTTTTCTCGTTGACTTGCTTAAGAGGACGCTACTTTTTTTTCTTGTTAACTTGCTTAAGAGGACGTTCACTTTTTTCCGTTAGACTTGCTTAAGAGGACGCTACCTTTTTTATTTTGTAGACTTGCTTAAGAGGACGTCTATTTTTTTCATAGACTGTTAAGAGGACGTCTATTTTTTTCGTAGGCGTGCTTAAGAGGTTGTCTTTTTTTCATTGTCTTGCTTAAGAGGACGTCTACTTTTTTTTCTCATTGACTTGCTTAAGAGGACATCTACTTTTTTTTTCTCGTTGACTTGCTTAAGAGGACGTCTACTTTTTTCTCATTGACTTGCTTTACCGTTTTTGAGAGGTTCCTGGCTCTCTTTTCCTTCCGTTTTCAAACGTTTCCTGATCTTT
>NC_087218.1:14681318-14693818 GCF_015104395.2 Macrobrachium nipponense
TATGAAATATAAATTATATATACATTTAGTATATATATATACAAAATATATATTATTGTATGTGTATACATGTTATGAATTTTTGCTATTTTGGACAATGGCAAGACGGACCATACCTATAACAGTACAGATCGTTGACAGTATTATACAAGCGTCAAAAACGACAAATATTTGTCGACGATGAAAATGTCGACACGACTGCAGTGACGACAGCAGAAGACCTAACGGTGTCCGCCGATAACAACAAAAACAATAACCGCTCTTCCCATCCCCACCCCCACCGCCTCCAGCACACACGACCTTAACACGACCATCTACCCACCCACCCCAGCGCCGCCCCCCCCCCCTACCCCCGGACCCCCTCTCCACGTCCCCCAAAGTCATTACTTTCATAGTGACAAATCGCCGTTTACAAATTATTCGTCAGTTGACACAAAAGTCCAGCATCGCTCTTCAGGCATCACAGATTCAAGTAATATACTATAGTAGATTCATATCAAGCGTGCATCTGATGTCTAGGCCAATCCCTTACGACGCTCCTGATTGGCTGTTGAGAAGCCAATCACGGGGCTGGAAACTCTCAGTCTATCTCAAGAGTTCACATAGGCAGGATGTATGTTCCACCTTTCCTGACGTATCCCTCAGCCAATCAGGAGCGTCGTAAGGGATTGGCCTAGACATCAGATGCACGCTTGATGTGAATATACTAATAGAAGGAAACTCAGAAAGAGTATATTACTTAGTTTACCGAACGATATACACAAATTTGCGCATGCGCTTCGTATACCGATATATCATCGTGCAAGCTTTTCAACGATGCTTTCTGTGAATGGATTAAATTCACTACTTAATATTTTCCTCGATCTTTATACGGTTTCAGTTTCATATATAACAAGAGCAAGATAAAACAAGCACACACACACACACACACACAAACTTCGTAGCCTACCTTCAGATTACTGCATTGATTATGGGAGAGGAAAAAAACTTAAAACTAATAAAAACACTAGAGCTTTAAGCACAACAATTTTTTTTATATAAAACCAATATAAATGAAAAAAAATATCAACACTATTTCCCCATCCAACATCCTCGCCTGCAAATTCTCCTGCAACCGTCACCTCCCACTAGTGTCCATAAATCTATCTTTTTTTTTCTTGTCACCTGCTGCAAACTTCATGCAGCGGCTGCATCAAAATCGAGGTAAGAATAATGCAGCCGGGCTCACAGCAAACAGGTGGAAGTCTAGGTCGAATAGGTTACTGTGGCAGGTCGGTATAAAAAAAAAAAAAAAAAAAAAAAAAAAAAAAAAAAAAAAAAAATCTTAATTGAATACCTGGCAACTCTCAGCTCAGCTTGCGAGAAATAGTCTTCTAAAAAAAAACTTTAACGAGGATCTGTTGCTGGAAAAATCAGCCTGGATTTTGGTACGAAAAGAAGAGGCCGTATTTTCCTGCTTCCAATTTATACTTCATGGTATTACAGTGTGTGTTACATCGTCTTTGCCCCAGGGTATGAGAGACTGTGTGTGTGAGTGTAGGTATAAATAAAAAAAAGAAATAATAATAAGTAAATATATATATATATATATATATATATATATATATAATATGTATTATGTATTATATATATGTGTATATATATATATATATATATATATATATATATATATATATATATATATATATATATATATATATCATATATCTATATCTATACTATATCTATATATATATATATATATATATATATATATATATATATAGATATAGATATGATATAGATATAGTATAGATATAGTATATCGATATAGATATAGATGATAGATATAGATATAGATATAGATATGATAGATATATATATATATATATAATATATATATATCTATATATATATAGATATACTATCCATATATATATATATATATATATATATATACTATATGTATGAATATATATCATCAATATGTGTATATATATATATATCTCTATACTATATATATACTGTGTATGTGTATATATATATATATATATATATATATTATATATATATCTATATATATATACACGAGAAAAATCTCTTTGAATGTCTTCGACGAATAACTAAATGCATCATCATTCAATTTGAAACTCTAATCAAAATTATGCTTGCCTTGCATTTTGTCTTTCATGAAGTGAAGGATTCCGGACTTGTAGCCTTTATGTATACTTAAAAGACACCAAAACTTCCTGAGAGAGAGAGAGAGAGAGAGAGAGAGAGAGAGAGAGAGAGAGAGAGAGAGAGAGAGAGAGAGTCGCTGAGCCATTACATTAACCTAATTTCCGGAAACCTTCTAATTCTTCCGGTAATGTTAATACATTACCTGTTAGTGGAATACCTTGTTTCTCAAACCTTAGAGCCAATCGTGTAACAATCCATATTCAGTACAACAGTTCTCGAAAGGGTATATTAAGAGGAGCTTTCTTTGAGTACACGAAGAGGCCGTGACTGTGGGAGCTTTGTGCAGAGGGAATTTATAATAACTGAATCTGTTGTGAAACGATAACTGCAGCATTTACTACGAAGCCTATAGTAGATTCACATCAACCGTGCATTTGATGTCCAGGCCAGTCTCTCATGAGAGTTCATATGGGCAGGAGCTAAGTTCCACCTCTCCTGAGGGATAAGTCTCTCAAAAGTATCCCTCAGGAGAGGTGGAACGTATACCCTTTCTATGTGAACTCTCTCGAGAGACTGAGAGTTTCCAGCCCTGTGATTGGCATATCAACAGCCAATCAGGAGCATCGTAAGGGACATCAAATGCACGGTTAATGTGAAAGGGGTTGCAGCTAGGAGCTGAAAGGAAGCTGCAAAGAACCTTGAGTAATGTCTACAATGCACCCCGTGAGGTGCACTGATGGCACTAACAGCCTATGGGGTTCGGTTGATACATCTTTAATACATTGCTATGCTGAAGCAGTTTATCTGAGCAGAACGAACATCAGATTGGGCACTTCATATAAAATCCGCATTTGATATGCCCCATCTCTTCGCTTCCCCTGGGTACTATGATCAAGAAGAAGAACTGGCAGACACGCATCCTTGGCTGCACAACTTGCCTGTACAACTGCTTTTTGAATGGCTTGCAAGCAGTTAAAAAAGATCTAACCGATACTGGAGTGGGTTACTAAGTTTGTTTGTATGGTATTTTTACATTGCATAGAACTAGTGGTTATTCAGCAACGGGACCAACGGCTTCAAGTGACTTCGGAACCACGTCGTGGGTGAATTTCCATCACCAAAAATGCACATCTCTGACCCCTCAATGGAATATCCGAGAATCGAACTCGCAGCCACAGAGGTGGCGGGCCAAGACCATACCAACCAGGCCACTGAGGAGCTGAGTGGGTGACTGAGGGATTTAGTCATAGGGCAGACTCTCGTGAGACCAATCAAATCTCACAGTGCATTAGTCGGGGGTCGTGGCATGACAGATAAGTGTTCCTTATCTATGGGTTTTAAGTCTGAATCAGGGTGCTACTCTTCACCATGCTATGATGGAACTTTCTGGGGTGACCTTTTGAAAAAGCGAGTAACAAACATGTGGATATGGGAGAGTCAAGGTACAAGTGTGGTGTTCAAGATTACAAGAAGTCAAAGAATGGCTTAAGCAGTACAATCCATTTAATTTCGTAAACTAACATCTGCATACTTTGTTTCTGGACGGATATCAATATCTGGTCAAGATGAAGTTAACCGTGAAAAATCAGAAGTTGGGGGGTGAATTCGTCAAGCAAAAGATAAATCAGAAGAGCTTGGTGCAATAATTCGTCAAGCAAAAGATAAATCAGAAGAGCCTGGTGCAATAATTTACCAAGCATTGGATAAATCATAAGAGCTTTGTGCAATGATTCATCAAGCAATGGATAAATCAGAAGAACTTGGTGCACTAATTTATCAAGCATTGTATCATTCAGAAGAGCTTGGTACAATAACTCAAGCAATGGGCAATGGATAAAAAGAATCTGGCAAATGCTTGTTATAAAACGCCAGGGCTGTTTACGTCCATTGGAAGTGCTTGGAAATGTTGCGATGATTGAGCAAAAGCCAGTTTACGTCAGACCAGTGATCTTGTTTACAAGACTTACAGCAATTGCTCAATTGAAAATTACTTTGTAGATGAGATGACTCCAAATCTTCCATCAATGATTAAGGATGGTCTTATGCGGAAGCCTGATAAACCTGCATTAACACGAGCATTTAATGCGTGCTGATGAGGCAATTTCGAAAAAACCAGATTGACAAGTGGTCTTTGCATGAAGTTGAGGGAGGAGCGCTTCATAGAGTGCGGTGGATGAAAGCATCAACATTTAAGAACTGACTCAGTTGTATGGTTCTCATGTTTGCAGACACTGTGGTTCTACTTTCATTGTTTTTGACATATGCAAACGTCCTACAGGACGTGGAAAGAAGAGTCACAGTGCAGATATCAATGAAACTTAACACCGTTTCAGTTTCTCAAGATGGTTCTCTTTCAAATCAGCAAAAAAAAAAAATAAATAAATAAATAAAAAAGTACAGTTTATTGATCTGATCGCAAGATATTTGAAAGATGACGGGCAAGCTGTAACCAACTGTGATGGTGATGCAGACACTGAAACTGGTGCTTTTGCAATAAACCTTGCTTCATATGAATCAAAGACTGTTGTTGTTATAGCGGACGACACTGACACTGACATCGTATTGATGGTACTTTACCCCTGGAAAAACGAATTTGGAGATATTATATTCTTTCAAGAGAGAGGGCAGAAGGGATGGAATCTGAAGATTATCTCACCAAGATTAGAACCTATCCTTGAGTACCTTCAGTTCCTACATGCATGGTCTGGTTGTGACACAATTTCTGCACTCTTTGGTAAAGGAAAATCAAGTTTTTTTCACATTCTGAAGAAATCTGATGAACTTAGGATCTCCAAAACAGTGAATGATGTCCCGGCAAACCAAAATGAAGTTGGAAGTTTGGCAGAAAGTCTTTCGAATCACTTACGGAGGAAATAAGGATGACACATTGACAAGACTCAAGTGAGAGGTAATACTGCATCCTGTAAAATTTCCAAAGTTTTCTAAAATAAAATACTATTCATAGTGTTACCATTACCTAGATTCATATAGCACGAAGGAATAAATGAGTATGTGTCAGCATGGCTTATCTATGATAACATTGAATATATCTAGAAAAATTGGGTATATTCTAAATTTTTTCTTAATTAATATTTCAGGACAAACAAGGTAGGATCTGTCCTCCATCTTACTCGAGGCACGAGCTAAAATCTATGGTCAAATAGAGCGCGTTGTTTCACAGACGAAAATGAAAATAAATACGCTATATTTCATTGAAATAATAATTGTTCTGTACTGTTTAACATGTACATTATTTTCAAAAATTTTCATTCTAATAAATAAATCATAAATATCCTATTCTAAAATTCCTGTATCTTTAACTCAGCATGAAACACCTTTTCCACACTTTTTAGGCTTTTCCATAGGTTTTCGTAACAACCCCCCCCCCCCCCCCCCCGCCCCCCCCCCCCCCCCCCCCCCAAAACAACAACAACAAGTATTAGTTTGCAGGCTTGCTCCCCGGTAAGCGAAAATACACGGAAATGGTAAGCAGTGGTATGTTGGAAATTGAAACATACCACCTTCCCAGAGAGCTGCTTATTACCATGGCCATCGTGCAATCTTCAGATTATGGCGTGGAAATTACTGGATACTGCAGACTTTCAGTTAAAGCCAGATGATTGAGGTTGGCAAGTCAAGGATGTTGCCACCAGAATGTTTGCTGCATTTTGTCAGACGTATATGTAAATCCTCCAGAAATCCAGCGTAATCAACGGATGTTCGTGTATGTAGTAAGGTCTAAGCTGTGTGGCAACATAACAAGGTGGTTTGTGAAAAATATTTTACATTGGCTTTAGAACATAAACATGAGCAGTAAATTGGCTTTAGAACATGAACATGAGCAGTAAATTGGCTTTAGAACATGAACATAAGCAGTAAATTGGCTTTAGAACATATACATGAGTAGTAAATTGGCTTTAGAACATAAACTTGAGCAGTAAATTGGTTAGAACAATGAGCATGAGCAGTAAATTGGCTTTAAAGCATAAACATGAGTAGTAAATTGGCTTTAGAACATAAACTTGAGCAGTAAATTGGCTTTAGAACATAAACATGAGCAGTAAATTGGTTAGAACAATGAGCATGAGCAGTAAATTGGCTTTAAAACATAAACATGAGTAGTAAATTGCCTTTAGAACATAAACTAGAGCAGTAAATTGGCTTTAGAACATGAACATGAGCAGTAAATTGTCTTTAGAACATGAACATGAGCAGTAAATTGGCTTTAGAACATGAACATGAGCAGTAAATTGGCTTTAGAACATGAACATGAGCAGTAAATTGTCTTTAGAACATGAACATGATCAGTAAATTGGCTTTAGAACATGAACATGAATAGTAAATTGGCTTTAGAACATATACATGAGTAGTAAATTGGCTTTAGAACATGACATGAGCAGTAAATTGTCTTTAGAACATGAACATGAGCAGTAAATTGGCTTTAGAACATGAACATGAGCAGTAAATTGGCTTTAGAACATGAACATGAGCAGTAAATTGGCTTTAGAACATGAACATGAGCAGTAAATTGACTTTAGAACATATACATGAGTAGTAAATTGGCTTTAGAACATAAACATGAGCAGTAAATTGGTTAGAACAATGAGCATGAGCAGTAAATTGGCTTTCAAACATAAACAGAGGTAGTAAATTGTCCTTTAGAACATAAAAACTTGAGCAGTAAAATTTGGCTTTAGAACATGACATGAGCAGTAAATTGGCTTTAGAACATGAACATGAGCAGTAAATTGGCTTTAGAACTTATACATGAGTAGTAAATTGGCTTCAGAACATAAACTTGTGCAGTAAATTGGTTAGAACAATGAACATGAGCAGTAATTGGCTTAAAACATAAACATGAGTAGTAAATGGCTTTAGAACATAACTTGAGGCAGTAAATTGGCTTAGAACATGAACAGGAGCAGTAAATTGTCTTTAGAACATGAACATTAGCAGTAAATTGGCTTTAGAACATATACATGAGTAGTAAATTGGCTTTAGAACATAAACTTGAGCAGTAAATTGGCTTTAGAACATGAACATGAGCAGTAAATTGGCTTTAAAACATAAACATGAGTAGTAAATTGGCTTTAGAACATAAACATGAGCAGTAAATTGTCTTTAGAACACGAACATGAGCAGTAAATTGGCTTTAAAACATATACATGAGTAGTAAATTGGCTTTAGAACATGAACTTGAGCAGTAAATTGTCTTTAGAACATGAACATGAGCAGTAAATTGGCTTTAAAACATATACATGAGTAGTAAATTGGCTTTAGAACATAAACATGAGCAGTAAATTGGCTTTAGAACATCAACATGAGCAGTAAATTGGCTTTAGAACATGAACATGAGCAGTAAATTGGCTTTAAAACATAAACATCAGTAGTAAAATTGGCTTTAGAACATAAACATGAGCAGTAAAATTGGCTTTAGAACATAAACTTGGAGCAGTAAAATTGTCTTTAGAACATGAACATGAGCAGTAAATGGCTTTAAAACATAGAACATGAGTAGTAAATTGGCTTTAGAACATATACATGAGTAGTAAATTGGCTTTAGAACATAAACTTGAGCAGTAAATTGGCTTTAGAACATGAACATGAGCAGTAAATTGGCTTTAGAATATGAACATGAGCAGTAAATTGGCTTTAGAACATGAACATGAGCAGTAAATTGGCTTTAGAACATATACATGAGTAGTAAATTGGCTTTAGAACATAAACATGAGCAGTAAATTGGCTTTAGAACATGAACATGAGCAGTAAATTGGCTTATTAAACATGAACATGAGCAGTAAATTGCTTTAGAACATGAAACATGAGCAGTAAAATTGGCTTTAGAACATATACATGAGTAGTAAATTGGCTTTAGAACATAAACTTGAGCAGTAAATTGGTTAGAACAATGAGCATGAGCAGTAAATTGGCTTTAAAACATAAACATGAGTAGTAAATTGCCTTTAGACCTACTTGAGCAGTAAATTGCGCTTTAGAACAGAAACCTGAGCATTAAATTGGCTTTAGAATATTGAAACAGGAGCATTAAATGCTTTAGAACATGAACATGAGCAGTAAATTGGTTCTTTAGAACATATACATGAGTAGTAGTCGATTCAATGGCTTTAGAACATAAACTTGAGCAGTAAATTAGGCTTTAGTTACGAAACATGAACATGAGAAATTCAGTAAATTGTTTCTTTAGAACATGAACATGAGCAGTAAATTGGCTTTAGAACATATACATGAGTAGTAAATTGGCTTTAGAACATAAACTTGGGCAGTAAATTGTCTTTAGAACATGAACATGAGCAGTAAATTGGCTTTAGAACATATACATAGATTGTTTAGTAAATTGGCTTTAGTTTAACATGAACATGAGCAGTAAATTGTCTTTAGAACATGAACAATAGAGCCAGTTTAAAAAAAAAAAAAAAAAATAAATTGGCTTTAAACTTTATAAAACATGAGTAGTAAATTGGCTTTAGAACATAAACTTGAGTAGTAAATTGGCTTTAGAACATAAACTTGAGCAGTAAATTGGCTTTAGATCATAAACATGAGCAGTAAATTGGCTTTAGAACATGAACATGAGCAGTAAATTGTCTTTAGAACATGAACATGAGCAGTAAATTGGCTTTAGAACATAAACATGAGCAGTAAATTGTCTTTAGAACAAACATGAGCAGTAAATTGTCTTTAGAACATAAACATGAGCAGTAAATTGGCTTTAGAACATAAGCATGAGCAGTAAATTCTTATAGCTTTTACACATATTTTCAGGCACTGGAAAGCGCTGAACGGACCTCAAGCAACGAATCTGCTGAGGAGGACAGAAACATTTGCAGCATTTTTGAATAGCCTTCTTCTTTATGTTTCTTTTAATTGGCCAGAAATATGTTTTATATACTTACAGAAAGTTCTACGTCCTGTTTCGTGCTTTGCTTAGCACTAAACTTAGAATGGCTTCACGGTGTTGTTTCCTTCAGTTTACCTTCATTCATGTTTCTATCTTTTCACAACATACAAATTGTTATAACTCAAAATACCTTCACTGTAAGGACATGGTTGTTAAGGTGGAAAAGAATCACCATAAAAATTTTCCTTCATATGAGCAAAATCCATTTTGGGTGTCATCCAATTTCTGCCTTATGGCAGCTGTCGCCATCTTGCATTAAGGGTTAATAATCAGGTTTGCCCATGCCAGAACCATGGGGACTTTTCTCTCTCTCTCTCTTCTCTCTCTCTCTCTCTCTTCTCTTTTTTTCTCTTTTTTTTTTTTTTTTTCGCTTTTTTTTCAGCAGTTTTTTCTTTTTTTTTTTTCTTTTTCATTCTGTTTCAGTTCTTTTTTTTTTTTTTTTTTTTTTTTTTCCTTTTTTTTTTCTTTTTTCTTTTTTTTCTTTTTTTTTTTTCATCTCACTCCCTCTTTTGCGACTTTTCATGCAAGGATGGTCAATCTGACCAAATTTTAGCTTGATACTATTTTTTTCTGGGTTAGCCCACTTTTTTTTTTTTTAGCTCAACTACCGGACTACTGCTTGTTGCTAAATCTCACACTGGCCTCACGATTAGTTCGTCAGCCCCAGATATCTCATGACACTAACAGCCAATTAATTTCGCGTTATGATGGGGACTGTTTGATGAGCTATTCAAGACCACCGGAGATGCATGTATGAGAGGTTTTCAATGATATACATTATATATCCAGGCCAATCTGTGGCCAGATACATAACACATCCCAAAGCAGTTCTTGGTGGATACAAGACACATCACATTATATTTATCCAGCGCCAATCCTGTGGCCCAGATCCATAACACATCCCAAAGCAGTTCTTGGTGGATACAAGACACACACATTATATTTCCAAGTCAGATTCAGCAATTCATGAAAATTATCAGCAGGGTACAAGAAACTTTCCAAAGCAGGTTATGTGGGATACACAATACAATCTAGGTCAGTCTTAGCTTTGATTAAAGACCTACCCCGTAGCAGTTCATTCGAGATAAAGGATGCATCCCTGGGCCATTGTAACTGCGATATAACTCACATCCCAAATGAACACCTTATTCTTTGCAAGCTAAAAATTTCAAGTCTGTTTGTTTGTTTGTTTGTATGGTGTTTTTACGTTGCATGGAACCAGTGGTTATTCAGCAACGGGACCAACGGCTTTACGTGACTTCCGAACCACGTCTAGAGTGAACTTCTATCACCAGAAATACACAGCTCTGTCGCCTCAGTGGAATGCCCAAGAATCGAACTCGCGTTCACCGAGGTAGTAGTCCAAGACCAAACCGACCACGCCACTGAGGGCGCTAAAATTTCAAGTTAATGGGCTTGTTCCATATGAATTAGAGTTCATCATCTGAGCAATAGTGACAAATCCTTAAAGAATTTGAAGTGGGATATAGGGCCTTGGTGGAATAAATGACAATAATATATATATATATATATATATATATATATATATATATATATATATATATACACACACACACACACATATATATATATATATATATATATATATATATTATATATATATATATATATATATATATATGTGTGTGTGTGTGTGTGTGTGAACAAACAGGGCAGCATCCGATTAGATTACAAGAAGTCAAAAGCATATACGAGTGTTATGACAAGACGAAAAACCTTATCGTGTTTTCGTCGAATGTCCGAGGAGTGCGTGCGCGCATGCACGCTTTATCTGCGAGAGCACTGATTGTTTTTTTCTGTGACTTATCTACAGCCTTAAGTTCTCATCGATAATTAGTGTATGAAATTAAGTGTGATAAGTAATGGAACCCTGAAAGTCTCGTCTGATTACTGGGGCTACAGTTACTTATTATTATTATTATTTTTTATTTTATTTTATTTTTTTTTTGTAAGTAATGGAACTCTGAAAGTCTCGTGTTGCTACTGAGACCAATGTTACTTATTATTATTATTATTATATTATTATTATTATTATTATTATTATTACGAAAAACATGTCTATAAAACCAAGCACTTTTATCCATTCTTCGCTGGAGACAGTAAAGAAAAGGAGCTGGACAGCAAGATGGAAGAAAGGATGACCCCTGGTCCAATTAAAAAACCTAAAAAAGCGGATGCCGCTAAAGGTGTGGGGGGGGGGGGGCGTGGGGGCGAAGGGGACGCTGTAAACAACCTTCAGTTATACCTACAGTGCACCACGTGAGGAGCAGTGACGGCACTAGCCCCTATGGAGAATTATTCTAATAATTAGAATTACTATTTATCATTCTAAAATCCAGAATTATAAATTACCATTTATAATATTAATGGAATAAAATACTGAGTCGGCGACAAAGGCCAAGCGCTGGGACCTATGAGGTTATTCGGCGCTGAAAGGGAAATGAGAGCAGAAAGGTTTGAAATGTGTAACAGGAAGAAAACCTCAAAGCAGTTGCACTATGAAATATGTCAGGAAAGTTTGGATAGCAAGATAAAAGAAAGAGAACATGAACGGAGGTACAGTGAAAGGAACGAAAGAGGTTGCAGCTAGGGGCCGAAGGAACGCTGCAAAGAACCTTAAATAATGTCCACAGTGCACCCGTAAGGTCCACTGACTGCGTCAACGCGCTACGAAATATGGAGCTGTATAATAATAATAATAATAATAATATTACTATTATTATTATTGTTGTTGTTGTTGTTGTTGATGAGATTTCAATTTCCTATCACTATTTATATAATACAAATTTCAAAAATCATTTCAAAAAATCATCTATAAATAGGACAATTTATGTAAATAAAAAGAAAAGAAAAAAAAAGTTTGAAATAACTAGTCAGGCGTCAATGACAAGTTATTCCGAAATCATCGATCAATCAGTCACCCTTAATAGTAGTCATTGTGATACGCACTCGTATGAATAGAGAGAGAGAGAGAGAGAGAGAGAGAGAGAGAGAGAGAGAGAGAGAACATGGTCAATACAGGGAAAATACACTGACAAATCAGATTATTCTAAGCCCGAATTTTCCAAAGAAAGCGAAGGGACAAATCCCCGACTGTACTCAAGTGTTGATTGAGGTGACAAACCTCCACTGTAAATCCAGCTCAAATTTGCCGATTCTTTCGGTCCCAAACAAGGCTAGCATTACGGTACGGTGTGGGGTGGAGTACGGTACGTTACAGGGTACGCTACGGTGTGGGTCCGGTACAGGGTACGGTACACAGTACGGTACGGGTATGCTACGGTGCGGGTACGCTACGAGTACGGTACGGGGTACGTTCCGAGTACGCTACGGGGTACGGTACGGAGTACGATAAGGTACGGTTGATATTTAGTCTATTTGTACGGTACAGAATTACGGT
>NC_087218.1:14698818-14718818 GCF_015104395.2 Macrobrachium nipponense
CACTTCCATCTTCAATGGAGTGTCTTGGGGTTTGTAGATCACTTACGAAGTCGGGATTATCTTCTTGTTTATGACGACGATGTGTTAAACTCATGATGATTCGGTGAGGAGGTTCTTGTAGAAAACACGAAGTATAAAAATATATATATTCTTCTTAGTTTACATGGTGAAGATCAGGTATGATTGTACAAGTCTTCTAATAACGATAGCTTGATCGCTTCTGCCAATGATGATGGCTACTTCTATTCTCTCTACATGATAAAGCTTAGGTAAAGAGATACAGGTCTTCTAATGACGATAGCTAACTCTATTCTGCTTTACTACCATCTCGGTTACCAGTCATAAAGGAACAGACAGTAGTTCGAACATATGAACATACATACAATGACATAGTTACATACGAACACACAATCAAAATGAGACACGCTACAGATCACGTAGGCCGTTTGAATTATAGGTCGCGGTAGTTGTCTCAAGCAGGGAGCTTGGACTAATGTTTATAAACAATTGAATGACTACAGGTGACGGCATGTTATCTTAGCCTACTTTTATTGTATACGTCATCTTTAGCGTCTCTAGTCTGATCACATTCCTGCAAGCAATCTGGTTGACCTCTTTAGTTTTAGTCTTTTATATATATGGACTAACATTCCATATTTTTATTATGTAAACACTTACATTAGCTCGGTCAGCTACCAAAACCAACTACTGAATATTACTCAAACTTGACTTGCATTTGACTTATAGGAGTGTGATACAGACACTATGTGAATATATATATATATATATATATAAGTAAATAAAAATTCATGGTGTACATGAATTGATTCAAGTAATAAAAATATAAAACAATGATATTGGTAAACAATAGTGATCACGTGATAGATAATGATACAGTTTTTCACTTCATTCATTAAGAATATCAAATATGCTACAGAAAATACTAATGTACTCTGATAATTGCATAGAATGAAGATTAACATGATAAAAATCATATTTTAACTGATAAAAAATTTCATATATGAATTGATAAGAATTATTAATGTTTATGCTAACTGTTATATATCTGATTCATTAATCCATATACTAACTCATATATAACTGCAGATATTGGTAAGATAAAAGGTAACAGATTGATTATAGGCCTACCTGTTTTTTTATTTATTTATACATGTATATGGATTCATATAATTATGATTAATATATGTGCACTTTAAATAGATTCCTATTGCGTACAACGCAAAGATATATTTAGATTCTGTTATTTATGATCATTTATATAATAGATTCCTATTGCGTACACGCAAAGATATATTTCGACTCTGTTATTTATGATCATTTATATATATGATACATGATACTTTATATATATAGGATACATGACCGAGGTTATACTACCACACATTTAACTAGCGTTCGAACAACTTTTCGTCCATTACACAGTTCCAGACAACCACCTATAGCCAAATGAAACGGCCAATTTCACAGGGTTAAAACAAGGGGAAAATTTGCCTGGGCGGGTCCAACGTTCTATTTTGCGCTCATACTTATTCTCTGCCTCCTAAGCTACACGATTACGTTCTGCGATGAATAAAATCATTCCAGCACGAGTCCTTCGCCAGCAAAGTAGAGTTGAATATCCTTTGGGTCGTAATTGTCGGAAGTATGTCCCTTTTGTAGTCGATTTCCGACAGCCTCAGGAGCATTCCGCATTAAAACAAGATTAACGACGGGATACGGTGTCGGTCGAAGAAGTCCATGATGGTGCTTATTCCTTTCACATTGTAGGCTTGGTTTGTTACTCGACTGCCGTCGTCCGCAGCGACGAACGATTTTTTTTTTTGAATTTTTTGTTGCGATGTGAAACTCTTGTACTGCAGGATACTGTAACAGGTTCCATTAATCAGCCTGCAAGTGAAAGATACTTGTCACAAGGGCAAAGTAAATTCAGACGACATCCAAATACAGGGGAGGGGAGAGAGCCATTTAGACCAGACTTAACCCACTTGAATTTGCTGATATTTTGGAATTCAAAAGAGTCAGCTATACAAACTTTTTTATCCATGGCGTTAACAATGAGTGAACCTATCCAGGTCTATGAGGACTGTAAAAATATCCATAATTATAAAAAATAAACAGATATCGATACGAATCCCAAAGAAAATTCGATATTACTGGTAGTAAATTACTAGACAAAGAAGTGGAAAACGGAGCTATTTGTAAGATTGCCAGGCAACATAAGAGTCAAAGAGAAGATTAATCATGATTCTGTATTGTCTTTTCTATGGCTAACTGAAATTAAGTTGTGATAAAATCTGATCCTATGTGCCCTAAACAAAAGTTTCATATTCAATTTTCTCGCGCGCATCCTCTGAGGTTAATTTTAAAAACTTTATTAATAGGTAGGAGATGCAACGAAAAACCCACTATGTACTAATTTCTAAATAAACTTTGGGTTTTTCAAGAAAATGTGACATTTTCCCATGAATGTTTTACTTGAATTGTAATAGGCTAATGTTGCAAGTAAATATTTCATATACATATCTTGATACTTCTAAATGTCTATGAGGTTCAGAAAAAATTAATTCATTTTGTTGTTATAGAAATTCTATTTGCTTATTTGTTTATTAATTTTATAATGATTGCAACTCCTTAATAAAGTTGCATTGCGCATACGGATAGACACGTCTGCCTTGCCCATGAGAAGTTCGGGCTAAGCATTCCTTTCTCCAGTCAATCTGCTTCGCAAGCAGAGACGACACACAGATGAAGCCTGTGTAAGCAGATTATTGAGGTTAAAAGGAACAAATGCTGATACGGCAATGATGACGTCGTCACTTGGCAGGAGATTGCTCTCAGCCAGCTAAGAGTTACGTTACTTGCTGTAATAAATACGACTTTAGGATAAATTTTTTGTTTTTTAATACTCGACCCACATGAGAAGAATGTCTGAAAAAAAAAGTACCAAAATTGAACAATATATTAGTTTCATGTTGGAATTGTGTTAAATTAAATATTCCTTATTCAAACTAATGAAAAAAGGGTTTCCATACAAATTTTTATATATACTATTTGCCCTGTATAAGATTCATATAGGATTATTCCATAGATAACATTTTCACTTCTAGACTTCCTGACTTTAAAATCTCTTTTATTTTATTGTATTTATTTATTTATTTATTTATTATTATTATTTTTTTTTCATTGACTACGAATATAAATCACCGGGACAGACAATATGTCAGTAGGTTTTGGATATGTGTTTGAACTTTTAGCTTATTTGTCATTACTAAAGCGTTAAGTTAGAGTTCAACATATATATTTGGATATTTAATTACCTATGGGGTTACGTTTTGCTTATTGATTTTATCGTGATTCCTTTTTTATTATAATTTGTAACCCTTTTCCCGACTTCTTACGGAGTGTATTATATTGACTCCACTTGTATCCATATTTATTTTATTTTTATATTTATTTATTTTACATATTTCTTTTATATATATTTGATAAAATTAATGGTTGGCTTGAATATGTGGAAAAGTGTTCTAGCGGCGTACCGTATAAGGCTACTTGCAGTATCAAGATATGAATGATAAAGGTATTTAAAACCGCGAGAACCGCTATAATCCAGTTCGGATCCAATATCACGAGTTGTAACTCGTAAGACATTGACACTTCCTATTTAATTATCCGTTATTCTACCAAACCGATTGACTCTGGGTGATGAAAATATATTATTGGTTTTCATAATGGAAAGGAATTCACACGCGAGTTAAGGAAATTATTATTGATTTACGCCACCGAGTCAGATTATTATTATGTGTTGAATTCCATGTTTACTGATGTTTAGCACTCATAAATATTCCTAACGCACTCAATTGCGGTGTTTGTTTTTAGTGCTATTAATTCTATATAACGTGTCAAGGAACTATTAACACTAAGAAGTGTTTATTCCCTCTGTCAGACTCGTAATTCTGTTAATAATTCTACGTATATTCTTTCAAGGATTGATTTGGCACAGGATAGGCCCCTAAACTGAAAGGTATATATATATATATATATATATATATATATATATATATATATATATATATATATATATATATATATATATATCAACGTTAAAGTGCTTATCGGTATTTTCCCGGTGTCTCCACAGTGGCTGGTAATTAAGTCACAGGAAAAAAAGTCACATTACTTTATGGTGGCCGGCAATAAAGCAACGGGGGAAAAATCACAATATTTCTTAATGGTCATTATCTTTAAGATATTTACAGTCTTTTGTTTAGGTTTATACGGAAATCCCCAACGGGTTTGTTAAGTATATATATCTTAGTTTTACCAAACCACTGAGCTGATTAACAGCTCTCCTAGGGCTGGCCCAAAGGATTAGATATTTTTACGTGGCTAGGAGCCAATTGGTCACCTAGCAACGGGACCTACAGCTTACTGTGGGATCCGAACCACACCATATCGAAAATTAAATTTCTATCACCAGAAATAAATTCCTCTGATTCCGCGTTGGCCGAGCCGGGAATCGAACCTCCGACCACCGGATTGGCAGCCGAGCGCGAAAACGACTCGTCCCGCCAACGGGTTTATACTAATGGTGGATACATACTACATACCGGGTTAAACCCCTTGAATGTCTAGGAAAGACTGACATTTTTCATGCGACTTTTTTTCTGTGATTTTTTGTGACATTCTTTACGCGGATTCTTATCCACCTGCACCTACTCCGAAGTGGTAGTACTAATACATGGAGGACGCTCTATAGTACTAGCCCCTTGGGGATCAATTTAAATTATTATATGCACCCATTTCGTGCGGCTGTCTACTTATTCAGCATGAGTTTACCATGGACTTCGACAATGGTGAACACGGAGAGGTGGGTACGTACAGAGTTAAATACCATGATTATCTACCTCCTGAGCGTGGCATGAAGATAAAACGGTAAATCTGGTACAATAGCCTTCAACGAATGCATGAGTTAACTTCAACTTCAAAATGTTACAACTTCACTGGTTCCCTAGGACGGGGAAATAAGCACTAGTCTCATTTATATATTAACCAACATCAATCAACTAATGACGTTCTCTAAAAACACCAACTGGTATGAAAGACAGAAGGCTGGCTGGCTTAATCTATACCAGAAAAAATATAAACCTTGGCTCACAGACAGACATTTTCTAATGATCAGTTTCCAAGCAATATGTCAACAGTAAATAACAGATATCGTCAAATAATTGTACAACAAAAAATAATTACCAACGCTACACAATGATAACTATTAATGAATAATCCTTGATTCCTCAAATTATTGTACAAGAAAAAAAATACCAACGGTAACCAATGATAGCTAATAATGGCAAATAATTAATTCGTCTGATAATTGTACTGCAAAAACAATTACCAACGATACGTAGGCATGCTAGTCGTCCAGCACTCGTATATTATCAGATAATTACTATCAACACCAGATTACTCACATCACCAAATAATTGAGAAACGGTAATGATTATCATAGCAGACGATATCTGATTAAGTATACAACACTTATAACTTACGATATCAATGAACTTCATGGCAAATGTCGGTAAATGACCAATAATTATTTCAGCGAATGAAATAACAACGAATTACAATGTGGATGGTCAATGAACTTTTATTATGAGAGAGAGAGAGAGAGAGAGAGAGAGAGAGAGAGAGAGAGGCAATCTCACCAACATAATTGCAGTGCTGATGAAAAGACTAACACTAATCAGAACCAATGCAATAACAATCCAGTGACCATTAACAATTACTGAACACTCACCGCGACAATGCGTTATTCTTGGTTCGTTCGTGCTGCGTCGTTCGTCCTACGTCATTCTGTTCTTGCTGCCGAAGATCTTAATACGTGAAGGATATGATCATCACTTATGACAATACTCATGTAACTCATCACTCGTCACAGGTGCGTCGTTCCTGATGATCTCTTCCCGAAGATCCTTTTCCTATTGCGTCGTTCACGGAGCGTCGTTCCACTGCGTCATTATTACAACATGGTACACTTCCATTGACGTCAATTTCTTGTTTTGAATTAGGCTCCTCAAGTCAATATTCATTCATTAAACAACAGCCGCACAAGCAGTCTAAAACTGCACCTGGACTAATAATAGTCATCTTTGGCTTCGTCACATTTTCAAGTTCAATATTTCCAGCTTTCCTTGCGATGCAATTTCATCTGAGGTAACATTTCTTAAATCTTCATATCAAGTCAGAATTTTCCCCGCCGTATGGAAGTGGTGCCGTCTGTGTACTACCTCATGTGGTTCACTGTAGTCATTACTCAAGGGTGTTTGCAGCGTCCCTTCAGCCACTATATATTATAGGTACAACCGCTTTTTATTCTCTTGCTTTAACACTGTTCCAGTTAACTTTCTTCCATCTTCCTGTCCAACAATTCGAACTCTCCCTTTGCACTGTCTTTAGCACTGATTGGCTTTAAGTACCCCAGCGCTTGGCTTGGCAGCCTCATTTTCATGAATCACTACGAATTCCGACTACGAATGCTATAAGAATTTCTGCCTAAAGAATTCTGAGCACTGACGGCCTTAAAATCTTAACGTATTGCCAACCTACCGCCTGTTTATTCACAATTCAATATCACTTTTCACGTCTGTAAAATAGAAAAAAAAATAAAATAAAAAGTCATCTGGCTGCACTAACTTCGAGTTCTGGTCTTCACGCAGGTGTCAACTTGAAAAAGCCACCTGCCTGTTCTTGAAGTAGAGTGGGAACTTTGTTCGAGACAGGGGATTTCCGACTAAACGGTCACAGTTCATAAGGGCGGGATCACTATACGCTACACTATCACACGCGACTGTCCCCTCCCGCCCACCGCACAGAGCAAGGAGGTTTGCACAGAACGGTGCTCACACCGAGACACCAAAACAATAAGTGAAACGGTTGTCAAAGGCAAGTCTATTCAATCTATTGCATTTTACTCTGGGCTACCCAAGACTTGGAGTTGTGTGACTCAAGGTTTCAAAGCTACTTAAGCAGGAAATAAATGCTTAATTTTCAGTGTTTACAAGCATCTGGAATATTTTCTTATTATGAATGATAACAATTACAGTTATATTTTGATACCTAACGCTTACCTTTTGTGGGTGACTATATACTACGTTTGACAACGATAAAGAAGTCACCGTAAATGAATTAGAGAAAGTCTCCTTAACGTTCAAATGTCTTAAATCCGTTTTGGAGGGCGTATTCTCGTGCCTCATAAGTTGTACATACGACTAGCTTCAATAGTCATGAAACCGGTTAAATATTCAATGGAAATAGACGACGTTTTGCCTATGCGCTATTTTGTGTAAATTGTTCGATACAATTTTCGTTTCCCAAAAACCTACTGAAATGTTAATGGAATTGCGAGGGTGGGGGGGGGGGCGTGCATGCGTGCGCGGAGGAATGTTTTTACTTGTTTCCCTTGTCATGAAACTACTGAAGTATTAAATGAAAACAGGCATTTTTCCACGCACTATTATATGAGCAAATTATTCAGTATTTTCTTTTCCCATAAACCTATACTGAGATGTAGAAATGGGTTAGGGTGGGGGACAGGTGTTTGTCATTAGCGCCCTGACTTCATGAAATTCATTTTTAAAAAATAAAAGTGAGGAGCTGACAATACTTATGTTTTAATCCCTACATCAAAGATTCTGTTCATGGTGTGCTCACAACTTGGTCGTTTTACCAAGATTTAGTATTAGTTATTTTTCCCGTACTCGTCCAATACCATCACACTGCAGCTTTTGGCGTGTACGCTTTGGCAACAAACATGAAGTGCTAGATACTGTCCCCTTTCTTAACCAACGGCCATCTCGCACTCACTTGAGCGTGCACGCCTAAACAAAAAAAATCTGCGTAGACCGATAGTTGCCGCGGACTGCCTTTTCGTTGTGCGTGTATGCGTAAACTTAGATGTTTTCATTGATCGGATATGGGGGACAGGTCACCAGGTCAGTGAACTCCGCTTCTGCTTACGTAAAGCAGTTTTGAACCGACAGGTCAATAAAGACAGGTCTCACGAAGAGTACCATGAATGTGAATTCCTTTAGCCCTACTATTTTGGTGAACGAGCCGAAACCTTAAGGTGATTCTTTTATTGTTATTTTTTTTTTTTTTTTTTTTGCTCTATCACATCCTCCAATTCGACTGGGTGGTATTTATAGTGTGGGGTTCCGGGTTGCATCCTGCCTCCTTAGGAGTCCATCACTCTTCTTATTATGTGTGCCGTTTCTAGGATCACACTCTTCTGCATGAGCCCTGGAGCTACTTCAGCCTCTAGTTTTTCTAGATTCCTTTTCAGGGATCTTGGATCGTGCCTAGTGCTCCTATGATTATGGGTACGATTTCCACTGGCATTTCCCATATCCTTCTTATTTCTATTTTCAGATCTTGATACTTATCCAATTTTTCCCTCTCTTTCTCTTCAACTCTGGTGTCCCATGGTATTGCGACATCAATGAGTGATACTTTTCTTCTTGACCTTGTCAATCAACGTCACGTCTGGTCTGTTTGCACGTATCACCCTATCCGTTCTGATACCATAGTCCCAGAGGATCTTTGCCTGATCGTTTTCTATCACTCCTTCAGGTTGGTGCTCGTACCACTTATTACTGCAAGGTAGCTGATGTTTCTTGCACAGGCTCCAGTGGATGGGCTTTGCTACTGAATCATGCCTCTTTTTGTACTGGTTCTGTGCAAGTGCCGGGCAGTGCACTTTGCTATGTGGTTTATGGTTTCACTTTTCGTATTGCACTTCCTACATATGGGAGAAATGTTATTTCCGTCTATCGTACTTTGAACATATCTGGTTCTTAGGGCCTGATCTTGTGCCGCTGTTATCATTCCTTCAGTTTCCTTCTTTAGCTCTCCCCTCTGTAGCCATTGCCATGTGTCATCACTGGCTAGTTCTTTAGTCTGTCTCATGTATTGTCCGTGCATTGGTTTGTTGTGCCAGTCCTCTGTTCTTTCTGTCTTTTCTCCTGTCTCTGTAAAAAATATTTCTGGGTCTTCGTCTGCTTTTATTAGTCCTTTCCTGGTTCTTCCCAGGCAGGCTTCTTTAGCCACTCGTCTTCACTGGTTTTCAGATATTGCCCCAGTGCTCTGTTTTCGATGTTGACGCAGTCCTCTATACTTAGTAGTCCTCTCCCTCCTTCCTTTCGTGTTATGTATAGTCTGTCTGTATTTGCTCTTGGGTAGTGCTTTGTGTATTGTCATATGTTTCCTGGTTTCTGATCTTATGCTGCGGAGATTCTGCCTTCGTCCATTCCACTATTCCTGCGCTGTATCTGATTACTGGCACTGCCCATGTGTTTATGGCTTTTATCATATTTCCGGCGTTGAGTTTTGACTTGAGTATCGCCTTGAGTCTCTGCATATATTCTTTCCTGATCGTGTTTTCCTTCATCTCTTGGTGTTTTATATCTCCTCCTTCTATTATTCCAGGTATTTGTATCCTGTCTCATCTATGTGTTTGATGTGCTGCCCATCTGGTAGCCTTATCCTTCAGTTCTCGTTACTTTGGCCATTCCTTTTGTATGTTGACATTATTATTATTATTATTATTATTATTATTATTATTATTATTATTATTATTATTATTATTATTATTGCCGACCACGCATAGAAGTGGAAAGGTTGGTGGACTAAAGGCGAAATTTCTGACGACTTTTGCTGAGTTTGTCGTCGACTTTCCAAAGAAGTCGACGTCGTTCCGTACTCTGGTCGTCACACACGTTCTTCTTCTTACCGTGGTTGTCGTCGTCAAAACGTAAAACAAACCATCTGAGCTGTGACTTCCCGGAATGATAAAACAACTATGCTTTATAACACAGTTATGCTTGCATGTGTTTAATGATGCTGCGTAGAATTTAAAAAAATAAGTCTTTGGGTTCGGTCCTGGTTAAAAAGAAGTGAAAAATTTTGTTTAAAAAAATAAGCTAGGCCTAGCCTAGATAGGCTATTCTTAACCTTTTTACACAACCACTGTCAGCCAGTATTATAAATTAAGCTAGAGAAACACTGCAAAAGTTTTAAAGAGTTTTGTTTATATTATTTGCTAATGCAAAAAAAAAAAAAAAAAAAAAAAACAATGAGAGCAGACCTAGGCTATATAACAATCTGATATTCACGATATAGCATGCTTATCTGTATAAGATCAGCAAGTTCAGGAAAGTTTTCCCTTAGTCGCATGGTGATCTCTTGGTAATTTTTTCATTTAAAGACCCTAAAGGCGCTGTCACACTAGCGAAATTTTTCCGTTGACTTTTGATTTTGACGTCGACATTTTTTATGTTTTTGACACGACGACTTTCTGGTGTCGTCGTCACGAATTTTGAAAACGGTACCGATCGAATTCAACCCATCGCTACCGTCGACTTATGTTTGTTTTATATCTCGGAGAGCGCGCATTCCAAGTCACAGATGCAAGAGGGAGTTCTTGGTACAGTGGACAAGATTGCCAGAACAGTTTTTGGTCGAAGATATGGGGGATAGACAATGCTTATGGGATCATAAGCATCTTAGTTTTATGAAAAAGGGTCTTAAATGAAAAAATTACCAAGAGAACACCATGCGACTCAGGGAAAACTTGCTGATCTTTATACAGATAAGCATGCTTTATCGTGAATATCAGAGTTATATAGCCTAGGTCTGCTCTCGTTTTTTTTTTTTTTTTTTTTTTTTTTTTGCTTTTTTTTTTTTTTTTTTTTTTTTTTTTTGCATTCGCAAATAATACAAACAAAAATCTTTAAAACTTTTGCAGTGTTTCTCTAGCTTAATTTATAATACAGTCTGACCGTGTTTGTGTAAAAAGGTTACGAATAGCCTATCTAGGCTAGGCCTAGCTTATTTTTTAAACAAAACTTTTCACATCTTTTTAAGCAGGACCGAACCTAAAGACTTTTTTTTATTTAAATTCTACGCAGCATCATTAAACACATGCAAGCAACCCACTAATTGCTTTGTGTTATAAAGCATAGTTGTTTTATCATTCCGGGAAGTCACAGCTCAGATGGTTAGTTAACGTTTTGACGACGACAACCACGGTATTAAGAAGAACGTGTGTGACAACCAGAGTACGGTATGACGTCGACTTCTTTGGAAAGTCGACGACAAACTCAGAAAAAGTCGACGGAAATTACGCTAGTGTGACAGCGCCTTAATTAAGATGCTTATGGTCCCATAAGCATAATCTCTCCCTCATATCTTTGACCAAAAACTGTTCTGGCAATCTTGTCCACTGTACCAAGAACTCCAATCTTGCATCTGATGGAACTTGAATAAATGCGCGCTCTCCGAGATATACACAAAACAAAGTCGACGGTATATGGATTGAATTCGATCGGTACCGTTTTCAAAATTCGTGACGACGACACCAGAAATTCGTCGTCAAAATCAAAAGTCAACGGAAAAATTTCGCTAGTGTGACACCGCCTTAACTTTAATTTTGTTACAGAATTACATAATTACAGTGTCTGCATAATATTAATTTACCATAGAGGAATTATACACGAGTGCCATGCGTTCAGTCATTTCATGATGATTGTATATTAAATTTCTCACGACCACTGGCCTTTTCTTAAAATCTAAAATTCCCATGTACATTCGCAGAAGTAGCCTAACGGCATTAAGGCTGTATCCGCAGAGAACGAGGAAACTACCAATCACAGTGGTAGGATATCTCAAAACGCAAATACGCTAATGTTTGTCAGATCACTAATACTGGATCCAATTTATATGTATATATATATATATATATATATATATATATATATATATATAATATATATATATATATATGTGTGTGTGTGTGTGTGTATGTATATATATATATATATATATATATATATATATATATATATATATATATATTATAAAGATAAATGCCATGAAGGAAAATAAACGAAGGAGGTCTGCAAGATCTTTCGACTTTAAAAGTCCTTTACTGAGCAGATACTGACATAATACGAGAAAAGACAATACAAGAAGGTTCGTATAACTGACAGATAGGGATTATAAAGGGATTAGTACCTAGAATCCGACACACCTAGGAAGATAAGAAACCTTCCCAAACAACATAAACAATGGGTGCAATTAAAGGTTAAGACAATCATATCAGATACAATTTCCAGACAATTAAAGGATTATACGGTGACAGCTATCGGAACTTGGTAAACAAAACCATATTCACAAAACATTGACGACATACATTACAACAAAATTTAATAACTCTAAGGCAACTGATTTTTATTTAAGTCAGTAATTATATCTTTGAGGTCATTCTTAAACATGTTACAGATACAAGGGTCTAAATGAAAAAGGCCATGACTAACATGAAAATTACAATGAAAAGTAAGTTGTATTAAAGCAGATTCTAAAACGGATTTCGTGATAAGACATCTCTTGACCATGCAATTATGAACTGTCAATCCAATTAATCGGTGGTGGTTGTTTTCACTTAAATGATGAATAATGCATTAGATTTTTACCCAGTTTTTACAGAGTATTTATGCTGGCCTTGCCTTACTTCTAAGCCTTTGCTGGACTGTCCGAGACAGAATGAGGGACAATCCATACATGGAATTTTATATATTATGTTGTTGCTTTCTCTGGGGCCATTTTTTATTAACATACTTTTTAGTGTGTTATTATAGGAAAAAAACAAGGTTGACATTAAAAGCTTTTAACAATGGTTTAATGGTTTCAAATCCGTTAAAATAAGGCAAACTGAGAATGTTCTTAGAATTTTCTTTCTGTGTGTTATTTACAGTATAAAACTTTTTGTGGGCTTTATTATAACAAAAATGTCTAATACGTATATGTGAAGGATAGCATAAATCTTTCCCTATTTTTCTTATGTATTCAATTTCTTGATCCAAATATGTGGACTGACAATTCGCAATGCTCGTAAAAACATAGAGGAAAACATTGATATTTTAGATTAAGATGGTGGCCTGAGAAGAATGACATGTAAATTTAAGTTGTTAGTTCGGTTTCCTATAAATACTGAATTTACATTGAAATGATTCTTATGTATCAAAACGTCTAAGAAAGGGAGGCAATTGTCTTTTTCTAATTCTAGAGTAAACTTAATCGATGGTACCTGGTTATTTAATTTAGAGAGTAAATCATTTACATCAATACCGACAGGAAGAACAGCTAAACAATCATCAACGAAACGATACCACTTTACAGGAATATGATTGTTTAGCTGTTCTTCCTGTCGGTATTGATGTAAATGATTTACTCTCTAAATTAAATAACCAGGTACCATCGATTAAGTTTACTCTAGAATTAGAAAAAGACAATTGCCTCCCTTTCTTAGACATTTTGATACATAGAGAATCATTTCAATGTAAATTCAGTATTTATAGGAAACCGACTAACAACTTAACTTATGTTCATTTCTTCTCAGGTCACGATTTTAATCTAAAATTATCAATGTTTTCCTCTATTTGTTTTTACGAGCATTGCGAATTGTCAGTCCACAATATTTGGATCAAGAAATTGAATACATAAGAAAAATAGGGAAAGATTTATGCTATCCTTCACATATACGTATTAGACTTTGATATAAATAAAGCCCACAAAAAGTTTTATACTGTAAATAACCACACAGAAAATTATAAGAACATTCTCAGTTTGCCTTATTAGAGCCCTTGTATCTGTAACATGTTTAAGAATGAACCTCAAAGATATAATTACTGACTTAAATGAAAATCAGTTGCCTTAGAGTTATTAAATTTGTTGTAATGTAGTCTGTCATGTTTTGTGAATATGGTTTTTGTTTACCAAGTTCCGATAGCTGTCACCTATAATCCTTTAATTGTCTGGAAATTGTATCTGAGATGATCGTCTTAAACCTTTAATTGCACCCATTGTTTATGCTTGTTTGGGAAGGTTTCTTATCTTCCAGGTGTGTCGGATTCTAGGTATTAATCCCTTTATAATCCCTATCTGTCAGTTATACGAACTTCTTGTATTGTCTTTTCTCGTATTTATGTCAGTATCTGCTCATAAAGGACTTTTAAAGTCGAAAGATCTTGCAGACCTCCTTCGTTTATTTTTCCTTCGTGGCATTTATCTTCATTTATGGATTATCACGTTCCTAACTTTCGTGATTCAGTTATACATACATATATATATATATATATATATATTATTATGATATATATATATATAAGATATATAGATATATATATATAAGATATATATATATTATATATATATAGATATAATATATATATATATACGTATATATATATATGTATATATATATATATCTATATATATATATATATATATATATATATACCGTATATATTATATATATATATATATATATATATAATATATAATATATTATATATATATATATATATATAATATATAATATATATATATATATTATATATACACACATTTATATTGTATATTTAGAATCTATTTGTCACTTTGAGAAGTTAAGTCAAAGCAGTTGATCGCCGAGGGGCTTCTAGTGGATTCCTGTCAACCGTGCATTTGATGTCTAAGCCAGTCTTTTACGATGCTCCTGATTGCCTTTTGATAAGCCAATGCGAGGGGGCTGGAAGCTCTCAGTATCTCTCGAGAGTCACATGGGTAGGATCTAGTTCCACCTCTCCTGAGGGATACGTCTTTCAGGAGAGGTGGAACATACATCCTGCCTATGTAAACTCTCTCAAGAGACTGAGAGTTTCCATGCCTGTGACTGGCTTATCGAACAGCCAATCAGGAGCGTCGTAAGGGAGTGGCCTAGACATCAATGCACGGTTCATGTCAATCTACTATAGTACTAAACATGGCAAAACAATTTCAGGGATTTTCGTGAAATCCCTGGTTTTCACAATCTTTCTGTAACTCTGCGTAAGCTATATAGTATGAAGGTCACATTGTTAGAGAATTCATACTGAAAGTGAATATTTTACAATGTTTTTTTTCAATATTAAATTAAGCCTTCTCACTCCTAAACAGAACGAAAAGCCACCAAAACGAGCATTGGGGATAACCTCGGGTCCCATAACATCAGCTGTTTCATTCACCCACACTCTTACTAAATCAATACTATACATACATATATATCATATATATATATATATATATATATATATATATATATATATATAGACATATACTATATATATACATATATATATATACATATATATATATATATATATATATATATATATATATATTATATATATATATATATATATATATATATACATATATCATATATATATATATATATATATATATATATATATATATATAGTATATATATATATATATATATACAATCTATATATATATATATATATATATGTATATATATATATATATATATATATATATATATATATATAGTAGTATATTGTTACATTTATTGATCTCCTCAACTACCCATTATTTAGTTAAATATTTTGATTGCTAGAAAAGCAGCCCTTTTCCCCGAATCAGTTGACTTCAAAGGGGAAAATGCCAGCCAGAGATAGGAATTTCCTGTTAGAGAGAGGGGGAATAAAGACTCTTGTCAGCCTTAGGGACGTATCCCAAAGGGAAGTGTGTAGCTAGCTAGGGACTTATTAGGCCTACGTCTTAAGCTCCTTTATCCTGTGAACCCTTGCTGGTCGTATGTTCTGTTTCCAGGATGCCCTGATCTTGGGGGGATAAGCTGAACCCATCCCCCATGAAACACACCTGCATTTGATCTCAGTTCGCTCCTAGCCGTGACCTCAGGCAGATGTCCCAGCCTTCCCATTAGGCCTCCGACGGCGTTACTGGGCACCCAGGCTTGAGACAAAGCCGACGCCGCATTCTACAAGGCCCGCTTACTATGGCATCCAGGTAAGTCTTGTGAATCAGTCATATTGCCAGTTCTTTCCCTCCTAGTCACGTAACTACTCCCCATTTTCAAAATTCAAACTCCTAATTCTCAAATGAACATTCCTTTGTTCCTTTCACTGCCTCGTGGCCGCATGGCTCCCTTTTGTGATCGTCCCAGACAAATGAAGTCATTGAATATTTCATTTAACACTAAGAGTTCTTCCCCAGTGTGTTAGACAAAGTGAGTAACTGTAACTTGTGTAAGAAATCTTTAATTATTTTGTGTCTAATCTGGGATTTCTTCCAGATTTGCTGAGTCACATGTCCAATTCTTCGCGCCCGCAAGTGCTGCATTACCGCAAGATAAAAAAAAAAATATGAATAATTTTTGAAAAACCAGCTTTTATGTGAATCTAATTTTAGCCAGCTATCCCTCTTGTGAGAGATAATATTGTTCCCCGTGCGGACAAGCTGCATTTACTCTTTCTCCAGGCCATTAAACGACCTCTTGTAAATAAATGTATGTAAAGTAATTAGCTGAGTTTTCTGTCGACCTTTTTCTCTAAAAATAATAATACCAAAACCCCCCTTTTTTAAGTAAGTTAAAACTCCAGTTACCTTTCAATTTCCATATAACATTTTCCTTTACGTTTTGGGCCACACGAGGCCGGCCCCGATACGTAAATATATATATATATATATATATATATATATATATATATATATATATATATATATATATATACTATAATATATATATGCTTAAAAATCACAGTAAATGCACGTGACTTCATTATGTAAGCAATACCACAGAAAATGATAAGCAGAAAGCCAATGGAAAGCGCTTTCGACTTTATTCTTTATCAGCATTTTCTTTCTTTTTCTCGTTTTTCGTTTGTTTTGTTTTTGGTGTTCCGTCGATGCCTGATAAAGGTGAAAGCGCTTGCTATTGGCTCTCTGCCCATCATTTTCTTGTGCTATTCAGCGAAATATATATGTATATATATATATATATATATATATATATATATATATATATATATATATATATATATATATATATATATATAGGCGCTCCAGGGAAAGGCATTCGATATAATTGAAGGTTTATTGCTAATGCCGACGTTTCACAACTACATTGTTGCATCTTCAAGTCCAGACGGGAGTTAACTCCCGCGTGGCTGGTTGAAGATGCAACAATGTAGTTGTGAAACGTCGGCATTAGCAATAACCTTCATTATATCGAATGCCTTTCCCTGGACGCCTACAAGTATGATTTCGAGAGCTGCAGCTCCAATTTTTTAGCATTTTATATATATATATATATATATATATATATATATATATATATATATATATATATATATATATATATATATCTATATATATATATATATATATATATATATATATATATTATATATATATAGTAGAGAGAGAGAGAGACCTACCTTACTTACAGACCTTACATCTTGTTCGGGTTGCTCCCCAGGTCCTCAGTGTGAGGCACCTCTAATGTTCTACCAGAGAGTTGCTAGTACATCTTCTGGTATATTTTGCATCTTCCAATCTTGGATGGTCTTGGGATGCAGTTTAGATATTTGTCGAGCTTATTCTTAAACACATCTACGCTCACTCCTGATGATATTCCTCAGATGAGCTGGCAACGCATTGAATAGACGCTGCATTATCGATGCTGGTGCGTAGTGGATTAATGTCTGTGTGCTTTCCTTATTTTTCCTGGTATAGTTTTGGGCACCTATTAATCTACCTCTGCTTGCTCTTTCTGATATTTTTAGTTCCATGATATTTTCTGCTATTCCTTCTATCTGTTTCCATGCCTGAATTATCATGTAGCGTTCTCTTCTCCTTTCTAGACTATATAATTTTAAGAATGTAGTCTTTTTTTCCCAGTAGTCTAGGTCCTTAACTTCTTCTATTCTAGCTGTAAAGACCTTTGTACACTCTCTATTTGTGCAATACCTCCTTTTGATAGTGTGGGTACCATATCATATTGCAATATTCAAGTGGACTACGAACATAGTATAAAGCATAATCAGGTGTTCAGCTTTTCTTGTTTTGAAGTGCCGTAACAACATTCCCATTTTGCTTTACATTTTGCCAACAGAGTTGCTATTTGATCATTGCATAACATGTTCCTATTCATCATCACAGCCAAGGTCTTTAAACTGCTTCCTTATTTGTGATGGTCTCATTATTAGGTCCTTATATGCATATAGCTTTCATTTCTCTCTCCATAATTTATTGATTCAAATTTATCAGAGTTAAATAGCCATCCTATTTACCTCTGCCCAATCATATACTTTGTTAGTCTCTTTGTAGAGCGTTCCTATCTTCATCACAAGTGATTTCTCTACTTATTCTTGTGTCATCTGCGCACTACTCACTACCGAATCCTTCACATTATTGTCTATGTCTTCAGTCATAATAACAAACAGTATTGCAGCTAACACCGTACCTTGCGGCACACCGGATATTACCTTGACTTCATCCGATTTCTCGTCGTTTGCAATAACTATCTGTTTTCTGTTGTGTAAAACAAAAATTCTTTTAACCATCTTCCTACTTTATCCACGATATTGTGTTTTCTAATTTTCTTCGCTAATATATTATTTGGTCTACTTTATCAAAAGCTTTTGCAAAGTCTAAATAAACCACATCTGTTCATTTCCGCTTTTCATATTTTTGAATATGTTCTCACGGTGACTAACAGTTGGGTTTGTGTACTTTTCCGGGTACGAAACCATGTTGTCCTTTATTAAACAAATTATTTTTTATAAATGTTTCATAAATATTTTTCTCATTACCCTTCATACACAACATTTCATAATACGTGATGTTAGACTCACAGGCCTATAATTACTTAGCCTCTAGTCTTGATCCACTTTTGAAAGTAGGGGTAATATATGCTAATTTGTGCTCATCATAAATCTTGCCTGTATCTACACTTTGTCTTAATAATATTGCAAGTGGCTTTGCGATAGAATGAACTACTTTCTTTAACAAAATAGTCAGGAATTCCATCAGGCCCTGCAGCAGCTCCATTTTTAATTTCATTAATAGCCTGCACAATATCAGCTTCATTAATATCTATGTCAGCTAAATATTCACTATTTTCATCCCTTACTTCTATATCATTATAGAGAGAGAGAGAGAGAGAGAGAGAGAGAGAGAGAGAGAGAGAGAGAGCCATTTCATGTAAACCCTGGAGCGTGTATCAACATATTGACATGACACTGGATGTTTGACACTCAGTTCAAACAAACACGCTGAATCGTAATTTGTTCAGTTCATATAGTAATCAATACCTAAGTCTTGACACACTTGCCCATGAATAAGATCAACTGTAGGAGCGTCTGTCTCTTCGTCTCATCCTTCCATTTATCTTTGTTATTCCTTTTTTCCGTATCCCTGGCTTTGATTAATCTTCTTTCTTATTGTCAATGATTAATATCTTCTTACTACGTTAATTTTTGGTGTGAAAGTATAAATGAAGGCATCTGTAAATGACAGAATGTTGAATGGGAAATTTTAATATACATTTTTTTTGCCCAATTTTTGCCCAGTTTCGATGACCTTAGTCGTTGCTATCCAAGACTACACGAAAGAATCAAATCAAATATTTTCAATGGAAAAAATAGAAGATTTTAGGCTGTCAAGCCAAACACTGGGTCACTTTCGGCCATTCAGCGCTTAAGATAGTGAAAAGTAGGCGTTTGAGTGGTTGGACAGCGAGATATAGAGATCCAGAGAATGAAGGAGATGGGGTACGAGAAGTAATAGTTAGATAGGCTGGACAGCTAACCTGAAGAAAGGAGGCGGGATTGGAGTTAAAGCAAAAATCTCCAAAGTTGGTGCCAGAGTTAAAAAAAGAAAAGTTTAGCGATTCAGGAAACACAGAGGAGGGTAGAGAAGTCACTTCACAGTCTGGCAATAAAAGGTAAGCACAGATGGATCAAACGATTGAATCTTGTGTTGGCGATTTCCACTCCCTATCTTCATCAAGATGGCGCTTCTTGTCTTTAATGAAACACCATGAAAAATCATTTATACATTTACATTGTGCATTACAAGAG
>NC_087218.1:14723818-14768818 GCF_015104395.2 Macrobrachium nipponense
GGTTGGTGGGAATTGCTCAGCCTTGACGGAGGTTTGTGATTTCTAAACGCTTTAGTTCTTAAACGTATCTGAGCATGATTTATATTCTCATACACATTCGTGCACGGTTTATAGCAAAGTCAAGAAGGGAAGGCTTAATCTTTGAGCAATAATCTAGAAGTTTAAGACAAATCTTCTCTCTCTCTCTCTCTCTCTCTCTCTCTCTCTCTCTCTCTCTCCGTGTGGATGTGTGTGTGTGTTCTTGTCCAGTCAAAAAGGGAAACCTTAGAGCAATAAAAATTACCTCTCTCTCTCTCTTTCTTTCTCGCGTCATAAAACAATCAGGAAGTAACTAAAACTCGATTATATTGCACCATATCCAGCTCTAATGCCAAATCTGACGTCATGACTCTTATTGAATATAAAATAACCTAATACACTTTGAGGGATTCCTTCGGTGTGGCAGTCCCCCATAGTTTCTCTCTCTCTCTCTCTCTCTCTCTCTGTGTGTGTGTGTGTGTGTGTGTGTTTCCAGACAAGAAGGGAAAGCTTAGAGCAGCAACGTAAAAGTTGAAAACAATTTTTTTTTCTCTCTCTCTCTGTCGATTTGAATAGATCTCCGCAGGCATTAAACTGTCCATCTGAAACACTCTCGCGAACCCCACTTTGAACTTCGTGAATTAGCAAAAGGCGTAATTCGCAAATTCCGAGAGTAAGGTTCCGCGGAGGACTGTAGTACAGTAATCCATTTGAAGATCAAATTCCGAAATAATTGGAGGAAAGTGATTAGGGCGAGGACTGATGTAAGGTGCTCGGGAAAGAGTTCATGAGCGCAAGAATAATTTCAGAAATAGCAGTAATTATGGTATGTAATACTCAACAAAACTGCTCCATTTACCGTAAGTCTACAGCTGTACAAAAAAAACTGTACTTATACATTTTCAGTTTCCCGTAAAAGAAAACTATAGAGATCGCTTTGCCTGTCCATCTGCACTTTTTCTATCCACCCTCAGATCTTAAAAACTGCTGAGGCTAGAGGGCTGCAAATTGGTATGTTGATCATCCACTCTCCAATCACCAACCACACCAAATTGCAGCCCTTTAGCCTCACTAGTTCTTAATTGTATTTAAGGTTAAAGTTAGCCCTCATCGTGAGACGGTGCCAACATCACAGACCAGACCACCACTGGGCCGTGGCAGAAAGTTTCATGAACCGTGCTAAGAGTTTCATGAGCCGTGGCTGAGAGTTTCATACAATATTATACGCTATACAAAAAACTCGAGTTTTTTACTTGTTGAATTTTCCTTTTCAACTGTTAAAATTCCAGTTTCCTTGATTTTCTACACACACAGTAAAACTGAGGGATCTTATTATGATTTTCTTGATTATGCCTTGTTGTGTGCGTAAAAAGTTCGAGATGCCAGTTATACCTTTTTCGAGCGTAACTACCTTGAGCGCTAGCTGTGTTTTTATCGCCACTCTCGTTTCTAACTACTACTGTTTACCTGAGCAAGGGTTAGCCAAGACTGGCCAGACCAGATACCTTTCTCTCTTCACGGCGGGCACAAGGCCTAACTGGGCCTCATTCTAATGTAAATCTTAATTGGAGTACTCCATGAAGTCGTTTGCTGCTAAATAGTAATAGGTTACTTGATCACGAGATTCCCGTGAGGATTCGCCTTCATCATCCCGTCTTTCGCAATCACTGATGGGCTGGACATGGAATCCTGTGCTATCTACGTCCTAGGAAACTGCCATTCGAGTTGTTATCAATTTTGGTGACTGTTGGGTGCGTTATTGAACATGCATGGGTTTCTCAGCTGAGCAAACCAGCGCAAGGCATTCTCTGAGGTAGGTCTCGTTCCGTTTGGCACACCAAACAAGACTTCGAAGTTCCCTTATTTTAATCTTCTGTAAAAGAAAACTATTGAGATGGCTTTGTCTGTCCTCCCTCACTTTGTCTGTCCGCCCGCAGATCTTAGAAATGAATGAGGCTAGAGTGCTGCAAATTGGTGCGTTGGTCATCCACACTTCAAACATCAAACATCCCAAATTGCAGCTATGAAGCCTCAGTAGTTTTTATTTGATTTAGGGTTAAAGTTAGCCAATATCGTGCGTCTGGGAAATCTGTACAACAGGCCCCCACCCTGCGCACTTTTTACGTTTGTTTTTATTTCACAGAGCTTTCATCAAGGCTTAAATTTAAATAAGCTGTTATCGTTAATCCTTTATCAATCAATTTTTCATATATGTTACGAGATCCTTGGAATAACTGTGCTAATAACTTAATGAAAACGTTCATATCTTTATTTGTCACAGCTTTTGTTATTTAACCATTATCTTGATCTCGCTGATTGATAGTGTTCTTCTGTTTTCAGGATTCGAGGAATAGGGGAATTGGTAGTCAGTACCTACGATACACCAGACATGTGGGTGCCATTGCTGCATGTCATCCGGGGAAGGTTCAAGATAAGATTCTACCCCCGGCAGGAGAGTAGTGCCGTCAGTGCAACTCATTTGGCGCACTGTGGACATTACTTACGGGTCTTTGCAGCATTCCCTCGGCCCCTATACCCTGTTTTTTTCCATCCGGTTGTGGTGATCGCGCATGGTAACACTGCGTCCCGGGCTTTAGATAGTTACGCTAAGTGTAAGTTTTAGGTAAATAAAAGGATATCTTGGTGTACATTTGCAACTGAAGAGTGTTTTAATAATTTACTGTACGCGAATTACACCGTTAATATTCGAAATAGGATATTATTTAAAGCCCGGGACGCAGTGTTACCATGCGCCAACACCACAGGCGGATGGACAGATGGATAAAAAACAGAGTATAGTTGCAACCTCTTTCATTCCTGTTACTCTATCTCCTTTCATGTTCTTTCTTCCACTTGACTTTCCACCAACTTCAATAATTTCCCTTTCAGCGCTGAATGACCTCACGGGTCCCAGCGCTTAGCTTTTGGCCTAAATTCTATATTCTATTCAATTCTAAGATTTTAACTTGCTGCGAGTTTGACCTCACATTGCTACAGGTTCAATAAATAAATTCCTTTTACTGTACCTCCGTTCATATTCTCTGTCTTCTATCTTGCTGTCCATCCTCTCGTAACAAATGTTCCATAATGCAACTCCTTTTAGGTTTTCCTCCTGTTACACCTTTGAATCCTTTTCACTGTCCATTTCAGTTTCAGCGCTGAATGGCCTTAGCTGCCCCGGTGCTTGGCATTATGCCGAAAATCTAATATAAAATCAAACAATCAACAAAATAAATAAGTTCTTTAACTTACCGAAGTACGAATTTTTTTTCCCATCTAGCTATTATTGCTCGAATAACAGCAGTAATATTTTGTGTCAATTTTAATAAAATTTAAATAAAATCAACGATAAACACGACACAGACAAGACGTCTAGAGCTAGCACTCAACAGTGCCAAGTTCTCGCTTCTGTGCCAAAAGGCATATAATTAGAACCTGGGTGATAGGTCTGTTCGGCATACAATGAGTTGGATGTTGCCATTAGCAATTGCTGACAAATATAGAATCTAAGAGAAGTTTTTTCATTCATAATTACAATAGAAAAGAGAATTTAGTCATCAGTCACACATATTTAATGTATGTATATATGATATATGTATTATATATATAATATACAGGGTGTCCATAAAGTCCCAGTACCCTTACAAGTATTTATTGCTCAGGATGGTACTGGGATTTTATGGACACCCTCTGTGTATATGTATATATATATATATATATATATACTATATATATATATATATATATATATATTATATATAATATATATTAGTGTGTGTATTAGGAGAATGGCAGCAATAAGGGTTTTGGAGATGTTGGATGCTGATGCACTGGAAAGGTTAAAGTTGCTGAGATGAATTATTTGCATAGAACGCGTAGTGTAAGAATGACCGGAACATGAGAAGCGCTTCTCAGTGGCGAGTTCGATTCTCGGGCATTCCATTGAGGAGTGAGAGATGTGTATTTTTGGTATTAGTAGTTCACTCTCGACGTGGTTCGGAAGCCACGTCAAGCCGTTGGTCCCGTTGCTGAATAACCACTGGTTCCATGCAACGTCAAAACACCATACAAACAAACAAAACAAACAAACTGGAACAAGCGATATATGAATCTCGAGAAGAAGCCGTAAAACCTCGTAGGAGGATTTAACAGATAATTCAGAATATTGTGTAAATCTTTGTTTCGTCACGTGAAAAGGATGGAAGACGAAAGGTCGATATAAGAATTCCCGCCGGGGGTTGTGCCTTTAGTGCACCTCACACGGTGCACTGTAGGCGTTATTACTTAAGGTTCTTTGCGGCATGCCGTCGGAAGGCCCATGGCTGCAACCCCTTTCGTTCCTTTTACTGTACCTCCTTTCATATTATCTTTCTTCACCACCAACAATCTCCTGGTAATTGCTCATAGTGCAAGTGCGAGGTTACACTTTTCACACATTTTTTACTGTCAATTTTCCGTTTCAGCGCGAATGACTCATAGGTCCCAGTGCTTCGGCCCATTGGCCTAAATTTCAAATTCAATTTAATTCGATATATAAACGTTTGGAGGAAAAGGAAGTGGAATGCTTGATAACCAGTGGATGAAGTAGCAGAATGTCTAAGAATTGAAGGGCATTCATATCCACTAACGAAGATTACATGGACGATAAAAATGTGTGGTACAAGTGTCTGGGGCCTCGACACGCTGCTGATGAACTTTTTGTGTGAGTATCTGTACCTGAAGCATTCAAACGGTTACTATTCGTGAAGTTTTCTACAGTTATCAGATGGAGGTAACATTAACTGTTGACTAATATTTTTGTTTACAATCTCACTATCTTGTTGGCACTGCTGTCTCCCCTACCACACCTGGGGCGGACAAACAGGTTTGCAGGAGGAGGGTGGTGTCTCCCCGCCCTTCCGTTCCCCTACCTACCCGTCCCCACCCGGGGTGGACAAACACGTTCGTAGGAGGATGGTGGTCTCTCCCCTACCCTCCCTTTCCCCTGTCTGCCTACCTCACCCCCACCGGGGGCGGGTAAACTTGATCGCAGGTGCTAGGTGGTCGTGTCATGCCTATCCAACCGTCAACTAGGGAAGGACAACAAGATCCACTCGGATATAATTATAATAGATTATGATTATTATCAGTATCATCGATTCTGGTAGCTCTCCTAGTAGGATGATGATAAAAATTACTAACTTTCCTTTCAAATTATGCTTTTTTATGCCGTAGAATAATCGACTATATCGTAAATGTTTTTACTACGCACGTCTTTAATTTTTTCCTCAGTATTGAAAGTAATCTCATACGAAATGCGCAATAGTACATTATTTGCTGATGGAACGTAAGACATAAAACCAACAATCTGCCAATGTTCACAAAGTATTCATTTACAACAATAGTATCTACCACCTCGCAACCAATCAAACGAGCAACTAGGAGAGAGAGAGAGAGAGAGAGAGAGAGAGAGAGAGAGAGAAAACATCACTGAGCACCGTAGAGGCGAACGTCTCAACCTCACGTAAACAATGGAAGGCGAAAAGTCCATAACAGCCCTATTACCGGAAGTGCCTCGCTAGTCGGTATTAACGACCCTAACATCTTAGAAGGCTTGTTTCTGCTTGGCATCGAGATTCGACTTCGAGAGTCTAAGAGAGAAGTGTTTCAAGACTCGTGTCGAACTTGTCAATAATGTAGCCACGGTTGGAGGTTTGAAGTTTTAGCGCGAAATGATTTTAATAATCGGTGAGTGCCGCCGTGGGATTTTTATTTTATTAGTGATTGGTAAACTGCTACTTAATTGTAGGAGTTATAAGGGCGCAATTTGTGAGTCACAGCTTCCATTATCGTGGATGTGCCTAGGATTGATCCATCTTAAGTTAAGTAATATCTTAGTTTAACCAGACCACTGAGCTGATTAACAGCTCTCCTAGGCTGACCCGGAGGATTAGATATTTTTACGTGGTTAGGAACCAATTGGTCACCTAGCAACGGGACCTACAGCTTATTATTGTGGGATCCGAACCACATAATATCGAGAAATGAATTTCTATCACCAGAAATAAATTCCTCTGATTCCACGCTGGCCGGGGGGCATATTCCTGAAGTCTGGATGGAAATAGACCCTCTCGGATATTAGAACCAATCAGAGCGTGATTTGTAGCGGTGACGTAGTGAGACTCCGCCCTCCTAGCACTACCACGTATACGCTTTTCTTAATTCTTGCAGAACCACCAGTTATATTAATCTTATCTTATATGATAGGTTTAATATTGGTAAATATAGTTATTATAGATGTATACAGAAAATAATCGTTTATCTTACTATGTTGTACTCCGGCGAATATTTACGCTGAGGCGCTTATGCATCATAAGTTACTGAGATATGCCAAGGCAGATGGGACCATTGCTCAATGAAACACGCAGAAAGCCATGGCAATCAGCCGCCTCATTATATAATAAATTCATGCAGAAGCACCAGTTTTGAGAATATAATCTTGTGAGAGGTTATAATATTGGTCAATATAATTATTAAAAAGAGTACCGAGATACGCAAGGCATATGGCTGGCAACATTGCTCAATGAAGCACAACAGAAGGGCTATGATCCCATGTCAATCAGCTGTTTCGTTACGTAATACTTCACCCGTTGAAAAATTACTTAACTACTTATATTGGCCTCGACAGGAGGACTATGATCCCCTGGCAATCAGCTGTTTCGTTACGTAATACATCACCCATTGAAAAAATGACTCAACTACTCATATTGGCCTACTTTATTACATGAAGTAGGCTGACAGTTTAAAATTTTAGTTACTTTGAATTTTATTTGGAATCATTGTACCCTTCAAAATACACAAATTTTGCCCTGTTGGTCATTTATATTTCTTCTGCAAGTTGATTTGTTCTTTGCTGCTTATATACTACATACATATTTTCTATTGTTGTTTTGTAGTTTTGACTCAATGTTTTTGAAATGTACAGGTTAGGCTAGAATACGGATGGTAATTCATGTTCGGAAGTATACATGGTGTGAGACAGGAAATATAGACCTTTATTTTAGTTGCTAGGGTAAATCTATGTTGCAATAAAAAAAGCACATTCTTTCAATAATATCCATACGGAAATGAGTAGCAAATTCATTCTAGTCCAAAAGAAAATTTTACGCCAGAAAAAATTTTCTATTTGCACAGATATGTAATAAAGCACCAAATTTACGCTGTGTATTAACAACCAAGGCCATGCTCAGGTTTTGTTTGTGCAGATATCCTAAACTATACAAAATTTGTCTTTGCTTATATTATACATATTACCATTGCAGCCTCGGATACCAAAAGCTTTCCTTTGCTGATATTTCATTGTAAATTTTAAAATCAACTGCATAGCATGGAATATAAGAAAAAAAAACAAATTATTTACAAAAAAGTTTATTATTTACAAAGATTACTCACATTGTACATCATACCAAAGTTGATTGACTCCAAACTGCACAGTTCCATTGTCAACCAGATACAATAAAAATGGGATAATTCATGTCTTAAGAGCTATAATAAATACATAAAAATTAATACGTTGCCTTAACACTAATCAAAAACTATTGTGAAAGTGTGAGAAATATGAATTCGAAAATAGGTTTCTTATTTTCCATTTCAATCAAATATATGCCAATAAAAAAAATACATAAATATCACTATTTTTCACTTAATGATTTGTGCATGAGATTTCCATTGTCCACGTTGCAGGATATGTTGTGCGCCAAATTTCGGGACGTTTAGGTTCTGAAGACAACACCTGTCGGATGACGGCCTTTACAGCTCCCCTTGGCCTGCCAGTTGAGCGTCTTGCGATGGAGGTTGGCTGACAAGGTATCTTAAATCGCCCCAGCTCCACCATTCCTTATTGCAACCTTCCATGCAATGCAGCAAATTATTCAACTGGTTTACAGTTTTTACGGAATCCAGACGCCCGAGGAACTTCTTCAGTTTGTTTACATTGAGCAATGGTGCCATATACCTTGCGTACTTAGACTTTCAGTACCTTTTTATAATAATAAGAGCCAGCGTAAATGCTAGCTGGTACAGCATAGTTGATACATATATTCTGTATGTATCTATAATAAATAGTATATTTACCAATATTATAACGTATTATATACGATTAATATTTTCAAAACTGGTGCTTTTGCAAGAATTAAGAAAAGTTTCTAGATGGTAACATTAAGGAGGGCGGAGTCTCGCAACGTCACCGCTACAAAACACGCCTCTGATTGGTTCTAATATCCGAGAGGGTCTATTTCCATCCAGACTTCAGGAATATGCGGCCGGGGGCCATATTTCCCAAGTCTGGAAGAGTTTAGGGATGGGGAAAATTAGGACCAATCAAAGTGCGTGGAGCTGATCCATGACGCCACAAGCCACGCCTTTTAGCTACACTCGGTCTCATAGCCATTACTGCCAGTCAAAATGCCGAAAAAAAACTCGATTTCACAGTTTACGGCTTGTATGACCTATATATTTTAGTCAAATATATCTAAACATAATGCAACACTAATTCAACAAACAATATATTCTTCAAAATGAGACACACCGTGAAATATATTAAGCGTTATTGGCTGCTCCCTTCTGGTAATAGTGCTCAGTGCCTCTTAATTCCTACTCGCAAAGTCTATATTTACTGCATAAATAATATTTTCATCGGGAGTTGCTAAATTATATACTTGAAAATGCGTGTTTAATGCCATTTAGAAAGAGTTGCGATAGCACATGGAATGAATCAAACAATGTACAAGATAGTAAAATTGATGGTATGGTAAAAATGATGGTATATGACCTGCAATCTTGGACTTTGAAAGTGACGATTTTAAAAGCATGGAGCAGCATGGAACGTTTTTCAGGCGTTAATGGCTGTTGTTTCAGGTTATAAAATAGGTATTATGTACATAACTAAAATAATCAATTGCCTTATGCTCAAAAGAAATATGGAGGATACAGTTTTGATGACAAATTTATGCAGCCCGTAGGGGGATTGTGCCGTCAGTACACCTCATTCGGTGCAATGTAGCATTACTTGAGTTCTTTGCAGCGTCCCTCCGTTTCAGCGCTGAATGACCTTAGTTGCCCCAGTGCTTGGCATAATGCCAAAAATCTATATGTAGAAAAAATATATTATGCACTTAATTTTAGGCATACATTTTGCCATTGAGTGTGAGCTTGGATGAAAATAGTCGTATACTCATATACTACCGTTATCCCTGGCTTTAATTAATACACGTTGAATATTTGCATGAAATTTTCTGTTGAAAGAGTTGGAAAAAAAGTGTCATCCAAATTTACTTTAAAGATATCGCAGTTCTAATAAATTTATGCATCAATTCTTCTCGAGTTCAGCTTAGTAAAAAGTCTACTGTAACTCCGTAAATGGGAAGTATTCTGTACTCCTATAATTCTAAAAGTATTACATACTAATGAAATGAGTACTCATTTTGATTCTTTGCACACAATGAATGACAAGTACGAAAGGTTTGCTAAGAATATTAAATAAATTAAATAATCAGTGTTTTCTTTGTACACAATGAATTTTAAGCAAAAATCCCGTAAGGGCTTGCTAAAAATATTCAATACTAAATTTCATTGTCACTTTTTATTTGTTTGTACACAATGTATGGAAAGCAAAAAATCAAAAGCAAAATATTTTCAATAAAAACTTTTTATATATTTGTACACAATGAATGACAAGGACCAATCAGGTAAGGACATCTGGAAGGTTTTATGAAAACTGAATCCACCGCAAAAAGGCAATTTTTTACTATAGCTTATCAAGTGCACCTTGAAAAACAACCGTATTCAGATTAGCTACTGACAGGATGAGTTTTCCACGTAACTATTATATTTGGTTACATTAGGCTAACTTAGATCACCAAAACAATACCGTAGGTTTCCTTAAGGGCACATTAGCTCTTGGAATTATTTAATGAATGAAGCTGGAACTGTGTTCCTGTAAATAGTAGGGACTATATCAGTCTGATTCTTGTTCATGGCCTAGTTATGACCAGTATATTGCTTTTATACAATGCGCAGTAATGTGCATGACTACGAAATAGCATGTGTCAATAGAAATCCATAGTGTAAGCCTACTCCCTCTCTCTATTTTCCCCTACAAACAGGTCAGATGCCATCATTTTTACCATCTTGTATATTGTTTGATTCATCCCGTGAGTTATCGCAACCCTTTATAAATGGATTTAAACATGCACTTCCAAGTATATAATTTAGAAATTCGCGATGTGAAATATTATTTACCAAGAGGGAGAAGCCAATAACGCATAATATATTTCACGGTGTATCTCATTTGAAGAATATATTGTTGTTAAATTAGTGTTGCATTGTGTTTAGATATATCTGACTAAAATGTATTATGTCATACAAACCGTAAGCTGTGAAATTGAGAAGAAAGTATTTCTTCGGCATCGTGACTGGCGGCAGCAATGGATACAGCACTGAGGAGGGAGCTAAAAGGCGTGGCTTGTGACATCATGGATCAGGTCCAAGCGCTTTGATTAGTCCTAATTTTCCCCATCCCTAAACTCTTCCAGAATTGGGAAATATGCGGCCGGGCCGAGAATCGAACTTCGGTCCACCGGATTGGTGGCTGAGCGCGAAAACCACCAGTCCAACGAGGAACTAATCCATATAAAGTCAGTGGTCTGATTTTGATTTATGATTTTTTGAAACTTCGGCTGCTAAATGACAACGAATAGAGGGAGTTCGAGTGGTTGAACAGGCGAGTCAATGGATCCAGATGATAAAGGAAATGATTGGAGCACAAAGATCTAATGGTGAAGGAGAAACCCTCACAGTAATGCTAAGAAAGGAAAGTGGAATGAAGATCGAAGAAAAGGCTAAAAAGTTAATGCAGCTGAGGGCCGAAGTGACGCTGCCAGCACCCTCTGGCAATGCCTACTGTGCACCATGTGAACTGCACTGACTGTAATAGTGGCTGCCATTCAGTTGTGGTCACCCATCCAAGAAGTGGCCCTACCCAGTAATTTTATTCAAGTGACTAGAAATGCTTGGAAATATTTTGCAGTTGGCATGTTTGATGGGCACCCATCCAATAACTGGCCCTACCCAGTGCTCCTTAACTTAATTCATAACAAGAGATTAGCAATGCAGGGAAATATATTACCGTCTGGCATGATTGATGGTCACCCATGCAATAAGTGACCCTACCATTGCTCCTCAACTTAATCATCAGAGTACAATGCAGGGAAATATTTTACAGTTTAGCATGTTTGATGGTCACCCGTCCAATAGGTGACCCGCCCCTGTGCTCCTCAACGTAATTCATTAAGAGATTAGCAATGCAGGGAAATAGTTTACCGTCTGGCATGATTGATGGTCACCCATCCAATAAGTGGTCCTACCCATTGCTCCTTAACCTAATTCATCAAGAGACTAGCAATGCAAGAATATTATAGTTTAGCATGTTGATGATCACCCGTCCAATAAGTGACCCGACCCAGGCTACTCAGCTGAATTCATCAAGAGACTAGCAATGCAAGGAAATATTTTACCTCCTGGCATGTTTGATGGTCACCCATCCAATAAGTGGTCCTACCCATTGTCCTTAACCTAATTCATCAAGAGACTAGCAATGCAAGGAAATATTATAGTTTAGCATGTTGATGATCACCCGTCCAATAAGTGACCCGACCCAGGCCTACTCGGCTGAATTCATCAAGAGACTAGCAATGCAAGGAAATATTTTACCTCCTGGCATGTTTGACGTCATCCAAACAGCGGTCAGGCTAGCAAGTGTTGCTTATTTATCTAAAGGAACGTGACAAAAACGTCCTGGGCAATTATTTGAAATCAGGCGAGAAGACAAATTTACTACAAAGGACGCAAGAATAGCCCCGCGATGGATGACGCAATCCACGATGACGCAAGGAGAGCGACGCGGGTGGTTGGTGAGTGTTGAATTGTCGTTATGGTGAATGGGTTGTTTTCATTTGTATTAAGTTTTTATTTGTATTGTTATGATTGTTATTACAAGTTGATCACTCGGGAAGTGCCCTCCATAATACCAGTTCCATCATTGTCGATTCAACCATAAACAAAATTACTACCAGAGGCAGTGTTAAGCTATAACTTTATTTTGGATGTTGGTCCGTTGAAATATTAAACAGTCTATTTGAATGAGTAAAATAAATATTTAAAGGGTTTTAAACAAATGTTGTTTATATAAATAATTATATTTTATCATTACTTTAGATTTACCAGATTAACTACGAAAATTTTAGGCTTTTAGATTTTACTATTGGTATATTTATCCTTAGTAAATTACGGTCGAAAAATTAACACGCTTAACGAATCATGTCCACTTCCGAAATATATAAAAAAGGAAAGACAGTAGCAAATAAAACATTTGACAAATTTGCCAAACGTGATACCAGACTCAGCCTGAGTGAAAGTTATTGAATTGAAAAGCTATTTCTGTGTGCTATTAAAAAAGAATATTTCCAGCTCCTAATGTACTTATTTATATCCTTTGTATATCTTTTTTTTTATGACGTTTGAACTTTTCTCGCACATTGAAATGTGGAAATGTAGAAATATTGTTCTATTTTCTATCAGAATTTCAAAGGTGAAAGATTCTGCAATAATTTTTTTTTATATTCTGTCTAGTGTTACATAGCTCCTTTTCAGGAATAGATGTATAATGTATTTTAATAAAATAAATATTAATTAAAGGGAGATTGAACGAGTAAATTGAAATAATACATTTTTTATATTGTAATTATTCGCCCTATGACAGCCACGTGACAGAATAATTAACCTACACTAAAGTAGAGACAGCTCAATTAATTAGTTCAGTTGATAAAAGCTACTTTCCATGTTGATGCAGTTTTTTTTCATTAAAAAGTGTCATAGATTATCTATCTACAAAATTATATTTTCAATGCTCAACTAGGTTTTGTTCACCAAATACCAAAGATCGTTCTAAATACTTTTCAAGATTAGCTGTAGAGAAGTACATTCTAATTTTAAATATATATAATATATAAAATGTATTTATATAAATTGTATGTGCGTATATGCATAAACGTACTATATTACATATATATATATATATATATATATTTATATATATATATATATATATATATATATATATATATATATAATATATATATATATATATATATATATATATATATATATGTATGTATAATGTTAGGTTCGAAGATATGGTAATTCAATTGTATTCCACATAGGAAAATGAAAATGGTTTATCTCAGGAAATGTCCAACAGTTTCGTCCTCCAATGGAAGAGGTCCATTGTAAGACGAGACTGTTGGGCATTTTTTGAGATAAACCATTTTCATTTCCCTATGTGGAATACAATTGAAATCCACACACACACACACACACACACACACACACACACACATATATATATTATATATATATATATATTATATATATATTATATATATAATATTATTATATATATATGTATGTATGTGTGGTACATAAATTTATGTATTTTACTAAATATATGTATCTGTTTAGCATATCGTTTATACAATTATATATATATATATATAATATATATATATATATATATATATATTATATATATATACATTTATATAATGATATGTATTGAAAATTTTAATGTACTTCTCTACTGCTAATCTGAAAAGCAGTAGAACGATCTTTAGCACTTAGTGAACAAAACGTAATTGAGCAATGAAAATATAATGAAGAAAACTGTATTAACGTGGAAAGTAGCTTTTATCAACTGAACTAAGTAAAAACTAAACTAATCATTAAACTGTCTTTACTTTAATGTAGGTTAATTGTTCTGCCACTTGGCTGTCATAGGAAGAATAATGACAGTATAAAAAAAAAAAATGTAACATTTCAATTTCTTGTTCAATTTCGCTTTTAATTAATATTTTTTATTCAAAATGCATTGTACATCTTGTTCTTTTTACTGAAAAATGAACTATGTAGCGCTAGACAGGATGTAAAAAGAAATTACTGCAGAATCTTTAACCACTGACCTTTGAAATTCTGATGAGAAAATAGAATTACATTGCCACAATCAAAGAACTATTAGTATTTTAATGTGCGAGAAAAGTTCAAACGCCATAGGAAAATATATAAAGGATATAAATCCATCCGGGTCACGATATATAAATTAGAGACCACTGTGTATTTGTTAGTGATTTATATGTTAACCGATTTTCCGATTTTGTGTGTTAATATACGACGCTTTATAGAAATGTTCTGTATGATATGGCTTATTTGATCCAGTGGACGTCTTTCTCTCTCTCTCTCTCTCTCTCTCTCTCTCTTGTACTAAACAGCTCATTACACCATCCTCGTTGTTTTTATATTGTATTGTTATTTATATTATGTGCTTTGGTCTTGCCAGCATTGATTTTTGGCTACGCTAACAATATGTGGTTAGTTATTACTTCTGGAAATATTTGGTTTTGATAGTCATTATTTCTTGAGATTTATCACGTCAGAAACCAGACTTCGAAAAACATATACTTTGCTGAGGATTTATGATGACGTCAGGTTCACTTCTGTGGGGATTTGGTATGACGTTGGAAGCACACTTAGCTAGAGATTTGATTTTGGCGTCGAAAAACACACTCTGCTTGGGATGTAACATGACTTGAAAAATAAACATACTTTGTTTGGATATATTATGACGTCGATAAACATACTTTGCTCCGGATATATTATAACGTTAAAAAACATACTTTGCTTGGGATATATTGTGACGTAAAAAACATACTTTCTTTTGGATATTTGACGTAAAAAAAAAAAAGAGTACTTTTCAGGGGCTTCATTATGACTTCAGAAGACTGATACCTTTAAATTTGGAAACAAATAGCTGTGGTATTTATCTTACGAGTATAAAGTATTTTGTGGACTGTTCAAATCGTGGTTTCTCAAAACGGTTAAGTTTTGACGGGAGAAAAATAACGGCTGTTGTACTGTCGTTCAAACCGCAAATAATTTCAGGGTTGTTTATGTCCGTAAAATTAATTTTTTTAACATCTTTGGTTAACGCAAAATGAAAAGATATGTCTTCCGGAACCAAACTAAAATAAATCGTCATTGACCCTGACAGTTATGGCGCCAAAATCCATAGACATTCAAACGTGGTCAGCGTCAGTGACCTACGAAGTTTAGACGCCAAAAGACCTTGAAGGTTTTGCATGCGTGGTCGGTGTCAGACACCTTGAAAGTTGCGATGCCAAAAATCTTCCCAAAAATGTATTCGGTGTCAGTGACCTTGGCAGATGTGACGCCCAAATTCTTCCCAAAAATGTATTCGGTGTCAGTGAAGTGACCTTGGCAGATGTGACGCCCAAATTCTTAAAACCCAAAAAATGTATTCGGTCAGTGACCTTGGCAGATGTGACACCAAAATTCTTCCCAAAAATGTATTCGGTGTCAGTGAAGTGACCTTGGCAGATGTGACGCCCAAATTCTTCCCAAAAATGTATTCGGTGTCAGTGACCTTGGCAGATGTGACGCTAATAAAGGATATTAACCATTCAGTACTAGTGACCATGGTAATTGTGACGCCAAATTATTAGTCTGCAACTGTATGAAGTTTAGAAGTGCATAGTTTATCTAGAAAAATTCCCTTATTCCGTATTCTTTCAAGATCAATATAGTAGTTATTGGGTCTGGCTAGTTGTTGTATGGGTCACCACTCATAAAAAACTTTAGTGACTTTCAGGAACATGAGGTCAAGTCTGTATAGGGTTGGGTTATCCGATCTTGAAATAAGTTAGTTATGCAGTTCTCTGAATTGTTTCAAATATATCTAACGAATTTTTAAAATGACGAAGACTCTCATTTGAATTTTGGATTAATTTTTTTTTTAACTTTGGTCTTTCGGGACTTCTGCTCTTTAAAACTTCTGGGCTTTCGGACTTTGGACTTTTGGACTCGTGGATTCTTCGACTTCTGGACTTTAGGACTTTCTGACTTAGACTTTCGGACTTTTCAATTTTTTGGGACTTTTGGACCTCTGGACTTTCGGACTTTTTGGACCTCTGGACTTTCAGACCTTTGAACTCTTAGTCTTTTGAACTGTCGGTTTTTTGGACTTTCAGACCACTGGACTTTCGTTTTTTTTGGACTTCTGTAGTTTCTGGATTTTAGGGCTTTTTGAGTTCTGGCCTTTCGGACTTCAGTACTTTTGGACTTTCGGACTTCTGGACTTTCGGGCCGTTGGACATCTGGACGTTCGAACTTTTTGGCCATCTGGAATTTCGGACTCTTGGAATTTTTTACTTTTGGATTTTCGAACTTTACATATTACAGTGGGTTTCCCGGGTCCAGGGTCTATCTAGGTTAGCCTAGGCCTAGTCGCCACCCGAATTGGGTGGAATAGTTTAGTGTACCTTATTATAAAAGAAATATCTCCATATATATACCTCTAAATACAGTGGAAATAAGGGAATAAAAGCTTGTTAGAAAAAAGATATATTTCAGAGAGAGAGAGAGAGAGAGAAGAGAGAGAGAAAGAAACGCAGCTTAAGACTGGTTTACACCTACGCACTTTTGTGGTGCGGCCTGTTACGGCGTCGTGACCGTAAGAAACCGTTACAAACCGCACTATAAGCACACCAAAAGCGCGCCACCTCGCTGGCGGGGGCAGGTAAAGACCGTTAAAGCCATGCAACGCCACCCGGATTTTAAATCATTTCAAATTTTTGCGCGGCGTCGGTGTGGGGTTGATGAAGTCGCACGAGCCGTATGCGGTGTGGCGTGGCCTCGCAACAAAAGAGGTAAGAACGTGCATGGTTCCGTGCCACACCGCACGTGGTGCGACGTCGTACCACCTGCAAGGGAGTGTTACGGCGTGATGTAAGGGTGCCGTGTGGTGCCCTTACAGTGCCGTCATACATGATTAATACATGCCGCGCACATGTTGCGGGGCGTGCGGCGTGTGTTACGGTGTCTCCCTAGTGTCGATTGGATGTAAGGTTGGCGCGCATTCTGGGGAGAATAAAAGGGGCCTGACTGACCACTAGGGCATCATTCTCACTGCGACTGCCTGACTGACCAGCCGCTCTGTGACCCAGCCTCTCTTGCCCAGCGACACTCACCCAGCCACTCTCGCCCAGTGACGCTCACTCAGCCACTCTCGCCCAGCGACGTTCACCCAGGGACGCTGACCCACGCACGCTGACCCATGCACGCTGACTCAGGGACGGTTCACACAGCGACGTCTACCAGCGACGTTCACCCAGTGGACGTTCACACCCATGCGACGTTCACCCATGTGCGCTCACCCAGGGACATTCACCCACAGGGACGTTCACCCAGCGACGTCAAACCCAGCGACGTTTCCACACCTAGCGACATTCACCCACGTGCGCTCACCAGGGACGTTCACCCAGTGACGTTCACCCACGTGCGCTCACCCACACGTCTCCCCAGCGACGTTTACCCAAACGATGTCTACCCAGCCACGTTTTCCCAGCCACGTGACACGATGCCCCTACGGAAGACCACCCCCAGGCCTACCAAGCAGTCCCAGACAGCCAGGATAGCCAGGACACCCAGGACATGCAGCCTTCTCAACAGTCGGAGACCTCTGAACAGGAGGAAGAGCTGAACGTTGAGCCGACCATATCCATTGTGGATCCCCGGACATCACAGGCCCGAGTGGTATTGTCGTGCAGCCGAAGAAACGATACCGCCCTAGCAAGAAGAACATTCAAGACTACCCATTTACGCCAGAGGACAAGGAAGTCATCGTAGAATTCATCAAGGGCCACCCTACCTTGTACGACAAGCAGGACTGGCAATGGTCAAATCCCAGGAGGAAGGAGGAACTCTGGCGTGAACTGGCCGCGAGTTTCATCGAATGCAGCTTCTAGCAAGTCCGCAAGTTCAGCGAGAATACAAGAGTGGGTCGGCTTCGATCCAGTGGAGGAGGCGGCTGAAGCAGAAGAGAGCAACGAACTTGCCAGAAGGACCGACAGCTATCCGCCGACACGTCAGTTGACTCTTACAGAATGGTTGGCAGACTCAGATTATGACGAGCATTAACACACTGATGCCACAAGCCCAGGACAACACGCACCGTGACACCGCTGTGTTCGTGCAGTACTTGACGCAGCGCTTGGAGTACGTGCCTCAAAGATACCAGAAGCCGTTCTTTGAGCAAGTCATCAGGCTTTGTCATAGTTTGGAGGGGCCCGAGGAAGAGGCTGCGACGACGAAAGAGGCCATGGCTCGTTTTGGTGGTTGTTCCCACTGGACGCCCCTGCGAATTGATAAGAAGACGCAGACGAAACCTGGAACTTCGACACCTTCTGTAGTGCAACCGGTTCGGGCATCACCACACCAGTGGTTTGCGTCTCAACCCCAACCTGTGTTTTTTTGTGATCCGCACCTTCAACAGCAGCCTCAGCCGCAGCACCAGGTAGTTCATCATGGGTACACAACTCCGGCACCAAGGCTAAGCACACCGTCATTCTTCCCTAGTGGACGTTCGACACCACTGAACTTCTCTCCTCGACCTTTCACTTCTTCGATGTCGCCGTTGGTCAACAGTCTCTTGGCAGACTTGCGGCCCCCTACCCCTGGCGCCAGTATTTCGACACCAAAACCTTCTGTCGCTGAGGATCCACCCACCTACTACTTGACCATCTCCCTAGGTGATAAGGAGGACATTGACCCAGAATCAATTGAGTGAATTTGTAAATATTGTAAAGAAACATGTTAATTTTTCAAAATAAATTTTATTTTAGTTATTTTCGTAATATTCAATTATTTTTGTAATTTTTATAATTAATACTTTTTCTTTTTGTAATAAATATGTTGAAATAGTAACTTGCATTTACATTTTCCTTATTGATGCTTAATTTCTAGGTCATGACAATATATATGATATGTTTGGGTGAAATGAGATTGAATAAAAAAAGCATGGCCATAAAGAATAACACGAAGTATAACAGGAAATATAAAATGAAATATATGTGAAATATGAAATTAATAGAACTCGGAAAATAACTTGAAATATAAAATGCAATTGAATAATGAAAGAGCATGGCCAGAAAGAATAATACCATGAAGAAATATAACAGGAAATCTTAACATGAAATATGATATATGATCTATGAAATAAATACAACTCGGAAATAACTTAAACTATAAAATGAATGTAATATGAAATAAACTATGGGTCATCAAATGATATAATAACATACAAGGTAAGAACAATAATATATTGAGAACATGATCAAATGAACACATACAAATATGATAATGAAACAGTAATTAACATTGACTGGACATAGTTATTTACAGGGGAACAATGAAAAATCAGTAAGATACTAAAGACATATTGGCGTCAGTTGATAATATACGATATTTGCAGTTAAACATGTTATGGTAAAAACAAAGTCCCAATTTCAGTTTCTTACATTCTATGCTTTTTATTTTCATTTTCTTACATTCTATGCTTTTTATGTTGATTTTCTTACATTCTATGCTTTTCATGTTTATTTTCTGATATTCTGTTTTTCATGTTTATTTTCTGATATTCTATGGTTTTTCATGTTTATTTTTCTGATATTCTATGTTTTCCTTGTTTATTTTCTGATACTCTATGTTTTTCATGTTTATTTTTTGATATTCTATGTTTTTCATGCTTATTTTCTTACTTTCTATGCTTTTTATGTTCATTTTCTTATATTCTGTTTTCATGTTTGTTTAGTATAAGTATTTTTGTTATATCCATCATTTGCTTCTCATTTGTCTCATTATTATGAATTATGTTATTATAACTTTCATTTAATTATTTTCCAACATAATTTTTTATATGTACCAATCATCATACCAATATTATTTATTGTATTAATATTGTTACTAGGACAATACCAAAGTATGGGAGTATAAAACAATGACAAATATATCATGATATTTATTTACAATTATTTACATTTGTTTGGTTGCGTTTTATTACAGAGTTCTTTGGGTCCTCTACCAGTCAGTAGCTGGTCGTCCTCGAGGAAACACCATTCGCTCTTGCCATTCCACTGCGTCTACATCCGATGAGTAGTACTGGGCCAGGTGATCTCTGACGGCCTTCGCTCGACGTGTGTAGTTTGGTCCCCTTCTTGCCATGAGTCGTTCCATGAGGTTCAGCGACTCCTCCCTCCAAGTACCTGCTACGACGTTATGGTGTTGGTCCTCTTAGTCGACGTCGGTGCCAGCAAGTGGGTAGCGTTGCAGTGCCAGGTTGTGCATGAATCATGCGCACAAAGTTATCTTCTTGCACACCTGTACATCCTGTTGCATTGTCGTCCTGAAGACTCGCCATCTCATCTGTAGCAGGGCGAATGCGTTTTCCACCACACGACGAGCGCGAGATAATCTGTAGCTGTATAACTCGTTCGGTGGGATCATGTATTAAGAGCGAAGGCATCGTCGGCGACTATGTGTAAGGGGATGGGTTCGTCGTCGTTGGGCAGATATCTGTCTTAAGGGAGTCCTGCTTCGTTGTTTGTGATGGCCCTGGCCAGGTTGCACTTCTGCCAGGTTCCTCCATCCCAGCACCTCCTTCTGCACCGACGTCGACGAACAGGAACTTGTACTTTGCATCGAAGAGGGCCATGGGGACGATGCTGTGAAACTTCTTGTAATTGAAATACAGTGATCCTCCACCTTTGGGTTCTTGATCGCGACGTGTTTCTTTCCATCCAGGGCTCCACACAATTGAAGTAGTTCCACTTGGAAGCGAATCGTTTTGCTACGTCATTCCATTCTTCTGGTGTCTTGAGGCACTTCATCACTCCTGGTTTGTATACGTCGATAATGGCTTGGCAGACTACTGGGATAAATTGGCATATGGAACTTTTGGAGAGACTGAAGCTGTATTGCAGGCTTGTATAGTCGTTCCACTTGCAGGGGCACAGAGTGACCGCCTACTTGAGTCCCACATCTTCGTATCCGTCTTCTTCGACAGTGGCGTCAGCCTTTCGACCATCTCCTCGAACAATTCAAGGTAGATTTGTAGAAGTTCTTGTGTCCTTTGCGGTCCTCCTTGTTGCAGTTCTTGTAGAAGCTAGTCGTAATCCCCATGTAGTTGTCGCCGTGTCAGCCACTCCCGGCCCAATCCGAGCCCATCCGCCATGCTTGCCGTCCTTTCTGCGTGGTGCTGGTGGCTGTGGCACTCTAGTACACCTTCTCAACCCGTCGATGACCTGGACTGCACATAGACACAGTACAGCTACAAAAAATCTCTGAGTCTCCTGGGGTGAGAGGCTGTTGAGGTCCATATTGCATGCTGGTTGGGCGTGGAATGAAGGATGTGCTTGGCAGGCCTCTATATATACCAAAGGTTCATTTCTGCCACGGTGTGGCACGGTGCACGTGCAACAATCATGCAAATTTGTATGTCGTGACTTGTGCGGATGTGTGTGCACTCCGCAACAACACCACAACCCACCCGCAACACGGAGTAACAAAGCCGCAAGAGCGCGTGGCCTGGCATAGCAACAACGACCATAACACCGCGCCAACTCCGTAACACTCTGCTAAGCACAGCAGGAACACGCCGTGAGGTGCCCGTCACCCACCGCCCGGGTCCGCCCCACGCCGCTCAACGGTCATTTTTCTCCCCACCGCGTCAATTTTGTAACGGTTTCTTGCGGTCCCACGCCGAAACAGCCCGCAACACGAAAGTGCGTAGGTGTAAACCTACCTTTAGTCTGAATGGCCGCCAGAGATTATATGTGGTAATGTTAGCTACTGTTCTGGTGCATGATCCCCCCTCCCCTAGGGTCATTATTTGGGTTTCTTGATCGAAATACATGTGAATAGCCCAGTGTTACCTGTACACGAAAATATGAAAAGAGTAAAACAGATCTGACATTTCGTACGGCTGCGTTTTATGCACCATACACGTCGTCGTCTTTTTTTTTTCCTGTTCAAATGTTTTAACATTAAATTGGCTCTTGGGTGGTTGAAAAGAGTACGTTTAAAGCTATATGAGTCGTAAGAGAAATCTTGAAAGATCGTAGATAAAAACTCAAGCTAGACGCAAATAGGCCTAAGATTACCCAGCCATAGAAGCTTGATAGTACTACTCTACATCTCTTTTAAAGCTTCGGGTTTTATACCTATAAGGAAAATATAGAAGGAAATTGAACACAATATCAGAGATAGATGACCTTAGATCGAAGTGGAATTGAGCAAAGGTAAACTTCGTTCTATTGCTTTCGAGGATCGAAAGACGGAAGGAATTAACTCTCCAAGCAGTGAGACCTGTCGTAGCCTTGCAAAGCATGTCACTAGTATTTGACAAGAGCCACAATCAACCAGGTAAAATTTTATTGATGTAAAAGCACCAAGAGCCACAATCAACTAGGTAAACGTTTATTGATGTAAAAACACCAATCATAACAGATGCAAGTGGTACTAGATGCTTCAACCTGGGAATACTAAACCGTTTGGCTACTCCAGAAAGATGGTTCCAATTCTTTCACGCCAAAATGCAGGAAATTCATTGCTTAAAAAATGGCATTAACGCTTTTCGAGGAATATATTAAAAAATTAGATGTAAAACTCAACTGAACAAACCTTTGGTTCACGTTAATGAAGAGGATAACTTGACACTTGACGAAAACATGTGCGCTGTCAGTCTCGCATCATCCCGCTACTGCAAACCTCTCAAGGCTAATGATCATTCGTGATACGCAGTTCTGCCACATTTCCACACTACTGATTTCCACGCTCGCCTAATTTTGATATTTATTCGACCATCGATCAAATTTAACGTATATAAAACAATATATGCTTTCCTTTACATATAAAACAATATATGCTTTCCTTTACTGTCTAAAGATCATTTCTGGTAAAGATACGTTAACAAGAAAGCATAAATATGTATCATTACTTGCTACAGCATAAATGATAATGAGTCTATTACATAGGTCTAAACATTCAATCATTTACAATATCTCTTTGCAAAGAACTTTTCTTATCAAGCTAATCACATTAATTCTTTTACATTTATTGAAACAATTCTGATTAGATTTAAATTACCTTAATTAGATGGAACCCTAAAGCTGTCACATTTATCGTCTGCATTTTCAGTTTGAATCATGACAGTGCTTCCGATCGATTTCCAAATGGTGGAATCCACTGCTTCATAAATTGGCCGCGGAAACAACCTTTTATTGACGGTTCTTTATTCAGAACTTACTATATAAACATTGATATAAGTATGCAAATGGCCGAGAATAAAGGTCAATGAATCACATAATATAAGAAACTAAAATATCTGAAAACAATAACCCCCTGAAAAGTGTGGTACATCGTAAAATGAAGACACCTTTTCTGCATCTATCATCTAGTGTAGGAAAACTTCCACACCGGAGGCCATATTTCAACTCTACTGACACCAGCTCAAGGCAAAAAAGAAGTCACTTTCGTAGATAAAAATAATTGTTAAGCAAAGGGGCTTGTTAATTTTGTTATCTTTCCAAAATTTTCTAGTCACGGAAATATAATGATGGAAAAGTGAGACACATTTGATTCTCATCTATAGATAAAAAAATGTGGTACGTAAGGTAACGGACGAATATAGACGTAAATTTTATTTCAGGAACGAATCTTGTGAATACTGAAAAGACCGGTAAACACTACTATTAATTTTGAAATATGTTCCTTCATTTATTTAGCGGGAGTGACAGTTATTTGATTTAACCCCAATTTTAATCATCCGGTTCTTATATTTAAAGCATAAAGTAATTCAGGTTTTAGGTATAGCTTTGTTAGACCTATGTGGCTTCTCCGTGATTATGGTCAGCTCATCTTGTTTGTTTGCTGAACATTACAATATATATATATTATATAAATATATTATATAATACATTTTATAATATATTATATATATATATAATATATATATATTTATATACATATATGTAGATATATATATATATATATATAATATATATATATATATATATATATATATATATATATATATATATTGTAAATAATCAGCAAACAAACATGAGCTGACCCTCACGGGAAGAAGCACATAGGTCCTAACAAAACTATATATATATATGTAGATAATATATATATATATAAATATATATTAATATTATATACACGATGTGAAAACGTTCCAACCGTTGAAGCTCTTTATTTAGGCCTAGTAGGTCAACGATCGTGAAAACCAAAACTGCGTACGCAAATTCAACTTGTGTGATAATGTTTAATTACGATAATTGACCTTAAGTCAGCTTCTTCTCTTAACACCACTTGATATTAGCGTCTTAGTGGCGTGGTTTGTTTGGTCTTGGCGTGCCACCTCGGTGGCCTCGAGTTCAATTCTCTGGCATTCCATAGAGTGGTCAGAGATGTGTATTTCTGATGATAGAAGTTAACTCTCGACGTGGTTCGAAGTCACGTAAAGCTGTTGGTCCCGTTGCTGAATAACCACTGGTGTTCCATGCAACGTAAAACACCATACAAACAAACCACTTGCTGTTGTGAGCAGTCGGTATGTACCTGAGCATCAGTAAGTTTGAATCTTGGCGGAAGTTTGAATGGCATACTGGAACTTCAAAATTTGATTTTTGGATCTCTGGCACGGCTGAACGGATTTCAATGAAATTTGGAATAACGAGTAGAGACCTAGGTTTGAAACCTCTAAATTCAGTGTTCCAAAATGACAAAGGTCCAGAGTTTTTTTTTTTTTTTTTTTTTTTTTTTTGTGCATTCCGAGTGGCTGGGCCTTACCACGGACCGTGGACTATCCGCCAACTACCGTGGCGGTTGATATCCATTTAATACAAGAGTACGCGCGTTGCTGGGAGTGCACTTCTCATGCAGCGCTGATTCTCTCTCTCTCCTCTCTCTCTCTCTCTGACGAGAAAACATCAAAATCAGTTATAAAATATAAGAAGCACCTTATTTTGAAAACGTACAAGAGCCCGCCAGAAAGGGGATCATCCCTGTGTTGGGCTGTACATAGAACCAAACACACACACACACACACACACACACACACACACACATAGCAGAAACCCGTCCCCAGGGAGTATGATGCCAATGCAGCACAAAATTCACAGAAAATTCGAGGCTAGTGTCTTGGTATATTAAGTTAGCCCGGAAAATTGTTACTTGGACACTCGTGGGCTGATGTGAAGTATAACTACTGACTTTTTTGTTCTCCTTTAATTTCTTAATGAATTTCATGATTTTATACTCTTCTGGAATTAGATTTTATGATTTTATTTTTCTCCTTATGTTTATCTCTATTTCTGGTATATCTTTTGCTCACAATTTTAATATAATATAAGGCAATTAACTTTTTTTTCATGTTTCGTTTTTCTTATTTAATCATTTTGGAAAGTTCAAGGCCAGTTCATTACATTATTGTTTTACCGTAACCTTAGACTAGCTAGATGCAGAAGTTCATGTACAATTCATTTCTTTATCACTTAATTTGATTTTAATATCTGGTTTCCAAAGCTAGAACTACTTTTGGTAGGGTATATTAAGATTAAGAATTATAATAACGCCATATTTACAACAGCGGAGAACAGTTTTGTTTCGTGGGGGTAGAGGGATAGAAGACATGCGATTGCAACGAATCTCACTCATCATATGTTTATTACTTAGGAATTAAAAAAAAAGTAAAAACGCGCCAAAGTTTCTAAGGCGCAATCAAGTTTTCTGTATGAGCCACGGCCCGTGAAGCTTTCAGCCACGTCCCGGTGGGTGGTGGCTTGTCTTATAGCGGTGCCAGACGCACGACCGTGACTAACTTTAACCTTGAATAGAATAAAAACTACTGAGGCTAGAGGGCTGCAATTTGGTATGTGTGGGAATTGGAGGGTGGATAATCAACATAGCAATTTGCATCCCTTTAGTCTACGTAGTTTTTAAGATCTGAGGGCGGACGGACAGACAAATAACCATCTCAATAGTTTTCTTTTAGAGAAAACTCAAAAATGGAATGGCGTAACTAAAGCATATATACCTGTTTTGGATCTCGTGGGAAGGTTTCACATGAGCATTTTTTTTTCCTATTGAAACCCCGTCTTCATATTTTTTTTTTCTTTTAGCATATTTTGATATGTATTGTAGGGGAGACGTGGTGAGATTATCTTAAGAAATCAGGCAGAGTTTGACAAAAGTCAGGACAAGTTTTTGTCTTCCGTTCTGGAAGGGTGGAGTTGTACGAAACCGTTTATTTGATCGTAATATAAAGATAGTTTGGAAACGGTAAGGTCCTTTTGAACGGACACTACGTTACCGTCGCGAAGTTGGGGCCAATATGCCTTCATTTAGTATATTATTATTATTATTATTATTATTATTATTATTATTATTATCAAGAATATATTAATCGTAGCATGAGTCTTGAAATGGAGAAACTGATCCACTTTATTTATAATGTACATTATTTAAAGAAAAATCGTACATAAACTTTCAGGAATCTGTTAGATTCCCAATTTTTCAGTAGAAAATGGGAATCTACATTCCCGAAATGTTTCTCTATTTTATTATTAAAAATTTAAATTATTATTATTATTATTATTATTATTATTATTATTTTATTATTATTATATTATTATTATTATTTTTATTATTGGGAAAACTATCACGAAAGTTCATAGAATGTTCCAAAAAGGTCCACAACAATATAAACGTTAACATTTCGCAATAAACTTTATGACTTTGCAATTGCTTTCGATCCCTTCTCTGGGTTCATCTTCAGTGAGAAAAAAAATGTTTTTTGGACTGAAGATGAACCCAGAGAAGAGTTCGAAGGCTATTGTAAATTTTAATTAATAAAGTCTTACACGAAATGTTAACGTCTATATTATTGTGGACCTTTTGAATTTTGATTATTATTAATTTATTATTATTATTATTATTATTATTATTATTATTATTATTATTATTATTATTATTATTATTATTATATTATTATTATTTTCGAGTAATAAGAAAAATAGAAAAGATAATATATAAGATTAATTCGCTGTATTCTGCCATTTTATTCAACAGAATATTATTATTATTAGTATTATATTATTATTTATTTTTTTTTTTGCTCTATCACAGTCCTCCAATTCGACTGGGTGGTATTTATAGTGTGGGGTTCCGGGTTGCACCTCCTGCCTCCTTAGGAGTCCATCACTTTTCTTACTATGTGGCGCCGTTTCTAGGATCACACTCTTCTGCATGAGTCCTGGAGCTACTTCAGCCTCTAGTTTTCTAGATTCCTTTCAGGGATCTTGGGATCGTGCCTATGCTCCTATGATTATGGGTACAATTTGCACTGGCATATCCCATATCCTTCTTATTTCTATTTTCAGATCTTGATACTTATTCCATTTTTTCACCCTCTCTTTCTCTTCAACTCTGGTGTCCCATGGTATTGCGAAATCAATGAGTGGTACTTTCTTCTTGACTTTTGTCAATCAACGTCACGTCTGGTCTATTTGCACGTATCACCCTATCTGTGCTGATACCATAGTCCCAGAGGATCTTTGCCTGATCGTTTTCTATCACTCCTTCAGGTTGGTGCTCATACCACTTATTACTGCAAGGTAGCTGATGTTTCTTGCACAAGGCTCCAGTGGAGGTTCTTTTGCCACTGAATCATACCTCTTTTTGTACTGGTTCTGTGCAAGTGCCGGGCATTCGCCTTGCTATGTGGTTTATGGTTTAATTTTTCGTATTGCACTTCCTACATATGGAGAGATGTTATTTTTTTTCCGTCTATCGTTCTTTGAACATATCTGGTTCTTAGGGCCTGATCTTGTGCCGCTGTTATCATTCCTTCAGTTTCCTTCTTTAGCTCTCCCCTCTGTAGTCATTGCCATGTGTCATCGCTGGCTAGTTCTTTAGTCTGTCTCATGTATTGTCCGAGCATTGGTTTGTTGTGCCATTCCTCTGTTCTGTTTGTCATTCCTCCTGTCTCTGTATATTTCTGGGTCTTCGTCTACTTTTATTAGTCCTTCTTTCCATGCACTCTTTATCCACTCGTCTTCACTGGGTTTTCAGATATTGCCCCAGTGTTTCTGTTCTCGATGGTTGACGCAGTCCTCTATACTTAGTAGTCCTCTCCTTCCTTCCTTTCGTGTTTTGTATAGTCTGTCCATATTTGCTCTTGGTGTAGTGCTTTGTGTATTGTCAAATGTTTCCTGGTTTTCTGATCTATGCTGCGGAGTTCTGCCTTCGTCCATTCCACTATTCCTGCGCTGTATCTGATTATTATTATTATTATTATTATTATGATTATTATTATTATTATTATTATTATTATTATTTATATATTATTATCATTATTATTGTTTTAAAACAAAAAAAGCCGTAAGACAACGAAACAGTTGGTCGACAGAAAATCCAAATATTTTTCCCATTTAACCTTCGAAAAACGTCCATCAAACTTCATCAAATCGCTTCAGTGGCGTGGTCGGTTTGGTATTGGCCTACCACCACCCCGGTGGCCGCGAGTTCGATTCTCGGGCATTCCATTGATGGGGGGTTAGAGATGTGTGTTTCTGGTGACAGAAGTTCAGTATCGAGTGGATTGGAAGTCACGTAAAGCCGTTGGCCACGTTGCTGAATAACCACGTGGTTCCATGCAACTGTAAAAACACCATACAGACAAACAAACTTCATCACCGGTTGGTGAGTGGCGATAACACAAAATGCCAGAACGCATACAAACCCAGTTAGTCCAGTATACCTGGCTGAATGTGAGGTACCCACCACCAAATTGTACTGTTTTATGTGTTATATACCAAATTGTTGGAAAATTTGTCAGCTTTCATTTACAAAAAAGGTTACCAAAATTGGTTGGTGCAAAAAAAGTTATCGCATCTAACCTGAAGCAGGTTTTGAAATGATTAAAAAGTCTTCGAATCAATGGTACAAATTTCAATATTTCTTCTGGTTATCATGTAGACTGCATTAGTGAGGTGGAAATGTTTTGTTTTGCATTACTGACATTGCAAATCAAAAGAAAAAGCAGTTTTAGTTGGTAGAACATTATAACTGCTATTCCACAGGTGTTTTTATACAAATGTGCTTGTGAAAAATAGCCGAATTAGGGGTAGGCCAACATTTTGTTATTTTTCAATTATTATTTTTCTTAACTATGCTAATATATAATATACCATTGAAATGATCAATATGTCTAGTTTATGATTCTTTTTAAATTTTGAACTTTTGAAAATTGGCCCATCCTAAGTTGAGATATTGATTATTGTGTTGACCAAAACACGACCTCGTGAAAATGCATCCGCAGGAACTAGCAGGAAATCCCGTCCGTAGGACGGGTTTTCTGCTGGACCTTATATATATATATATATATATATATATAGATATATAGTATATATATATATAATAATATATATATAGATGATTTATTTATTTTTATTAACTTCATGTTATTTTTCATCTCAGGTATGGTCAAGAACTGAAGTTTCCTAAAATCAACTGCTTTACTAATATCTAAAGGTGAGCTACATGTATCAAGTAAAATACAGACAATTTATGGTTATGGGCTTAATTCTTATTCTTGCTGAATAAACAAATATTTTAAATGAAAAGTTGATAGAGAAAGGCCATGTTGAAATGATTATTTTTGGATTTATTGCTTAATGCATCATTTCTTATATATGTTTCTGGTCAATTCATGTAGCTGATTAACCTGGGTTCTGGAAACAGAGACTGTGTTTATTCAACCACGTCATTACGTAGCAGACTACGCAAAGAGATATGACACTTCCTATCATTACCTTTGATCAGCCTTTGTGGAAAAAGTCTTGCAAACAAATTCATCCTTGAGCAAACTTCTGACAGTCCCTTGTATGACATTATTGTATCCATGGGAGGCTTTCATGGCCTTGTTAGTTTCCTTGGAAGCATTGGATTTGTAATGGAAGGATCAGGTCTTGAAGAACTGCTTGAGATTATTTATGCTAAGTACTCAGTCAAACATATGCTCAATGGCAAGGCATATTCTCGCGCCTTCAGAGAGTCACCAGCTTCTGACATCAGCTCTGAACTCCATAATTGTATCAGAAGCTCTTTCAGTATTCCGATCCTGAATTGTCAAGATGACAACCCTCCTTCCTTGCCATGGTGATAAAATCAGACCTTCACATTCAAGCTGTTGCCAGTGCCTCTGCACTTACCCTGTTCTACTAGGAACGATAATGAAGAAATCCCAGAGGGAAACCCCGCCACCCATTAATTGAGGAAAACCAGACAGTCAGAAACTACTAGAAATATGATGAGGAAATCCCAGAGGAAACCCCTTCATTCTTAAATGAAGAAACTGAACAGCACTCAATCGATGAAAATCACAACAAAGTATTATCTGCTGCCTCAGTCTCTGAAATCTGTGGACACTACTCAAACATCTGCGAAATACCAGAGAAGACTGATAACATAGATAGTAAGACCTCTGATGCTATTTGATGAAATGAAAAAGTTGTACCATAAAGTTCTGACTGGAGATACTCATGGAAAGAAGTAAAATCCTCAGAGTCTTTGAAATGGATCAATAATAATGTGATGAGTTCAAGAACAAACTTAAGGACGCCAGAACAGCCAGATTGTGGTTTTCAGCATCTATAGAATGACTCAAATCATACGTTCTTTATTTGGTCAGAGCGAGTTGGCGACTGGAAACTTGGAATCAAAGTCAGATCGAGATGCTTCCATACCTTGCAGGGACTGGCCACTGTCAGCACACCTCGCCATTGAATATCTGTATCAATAGAATGTTAGATTTACCTAATACCCAGCCGGAGATTTACAAAAGGTATTTCTTTCTGGTCTTTACACAGTAGAAGGTCAGCCCGAGTCTGGGCAGGATTAAGCAGAGATCTAATAATGAACAGTGCCTTGTGAGAGCAATGAAAACAAATGGCGGTATGACAAGAGGAAGAGGTATGTATGACGCCCAAAGAGTCACTTGGAATCTAAGCCAAACCGGTTCTTGCTGAAATAAATCTAGCAATTCAAGAAAATATACAGGGCTATGTTTGAGACTAGTAAACAGCATAAGGATCTCAGAGTATTGTGTAGAGCGAGACCACAAGGATATCGACGAACTCATAGACTTTTCTCAAGGAAAAAAAAACACCATTTAGAGAGGAACAAGCTCTGCGAAATATAGCTACTGGTGTAGAAGCCGATCATCTGCTAATGCAGATAAAATGCTAAAGAATCGGAAGAAAAATTCTGATCTCATGGACAATAAACTAGTGACTGAGTATTCGTTTAAAAGACTTAATGAAGACCATGGCCAAGAAAGTGTCTGTCAAAGTAGGTTCTGAGACTGTAAGCATCGATCCTTTATTACTGTTTCAAAGGATGGTAAAAACTGCTGGTGTTAATAGTGGTGGTGAGCTGAGAAATACTCTAACATAATTATGAACTCGCACTTATCCCCCGGCTCTGTTTGAGCATCAAGATATTATGCTTGAAGCCAATAAGTCAGCTTCCTTCCAGCTTTGAAGCTAGTTCCCTGATATGAGTGATCAGCCTCCAGATAATGCAGAATATGTAATCGATGGTGGAGCTTTTCTCCACAGGATAGTGTGGTGAAAGGAGAAACACGGGTCACACTTACCGACAGACATGTAGCCTATCTAGATAGAAACTACAGAAAGAAAGGTACTGTTGTCTTCGATGGGCTATCCAGATAAACCAACCACCAAAGACGCTGCTCACAAGAGGCGTAGCAAAGGGAAAATCTGTGAGAGAACTGATTTCACACCTGATATGAAAGGGCTTTTTCTCTGCAAAACCTGCTCTGCTCCTGATACTGAGAATGATGAAGCTGATGAAGCTAGTGACTAATCAAATGAGATTATGATACTTTATTTTCTCTTATGCCAATAAGTGTAATGGATATAAGAAAGAATGTATTTATATGAATAATATTTAGCTCTGCAATTAAATTGATTGACTTATATAACTTTCTCCTCCAAATGAAATTATACAATATAAAAGCTGCTTTTGCATTAAATTAAAGTTATCATAGACATGGATATATATGATTTTCAAATCTGACAAAAGATACCCAAAATATACCAAAAACTACTAATCAAATAACGATAGCTATTTAGATGTGATTTGATAGCGGCCCTTTTGAATTTAGGATCAGTTCAATTTAAAATCTGGGATAAATATAAAGAGTTAATAATATATCCTACATACATTCAGTATAATCAAAATGATTATTCTTTCCAGGATCTGAGTCTTCACAATTTTGGGTTGATTTTTAGGGATGCTAATATGTCTGGCCGCCATTTTGACCAACTTCGACTTTTGTATATATAACTTATTTTTAAAATGAAAGCTGACAAAATACCTAAAAGGAAAATTTGGTTATGTCACACGTTCAGTGTGGTGGGTCATTTTTTATATACTGGACAAATTACATAGCAACATTATCACCGACTATTTTGCCGTAATCTAGTGGCGGCCATTTTGAATTTCGAACCAAATTCTTATCAAATGATCACATTAATGTGAACTATATCATTAATCCAAGATTCAAAAAATACAAAATTGACAGTCAAAATGTACAAATTGACAGTAATTTCTAAGGCTGATTCTTAAAATTTTGTAGTAAATTGAGTTTCATGGAGAAGACGAAATTGTCGGGAAGCCATCTGAATAACTTTTTTTGCACCTACCAATTTTGGTAAAAAAAATTTAAAAAAAAATTTTTTAAATGAAAGCTGACAAAATACCTACAATTTGGGTATATCACACATAAACAGTGCTATTTGTGGTGGGTCATTTCTCAGATATACTGGACTACAGACCTTCTTATGTCTATAAATTGCAAAGTAAGAACCATGACGAGCCAGTCTTCATCTTGGCTTCCGCTGTATGGCTGCTCAAGTGTAACTTTGGTTTTTACGAGTATTTTGAACTTGGAAATTGTGTTCTTCCGACAACCAGCCTATGCGATTACCGGAAACAATTAGACAGGTATACCTTTGGATCGGTTCAGGTGTAACTACAGGGTGTCACAAAAAAAAAACCCCCTGATATTTGGTGCAGTTTAATTAATTGTTGGAAGCAGAAAATCGTCTTGGTGTTAACAGAAAGATTATAGAGAAAGATAATACTGCGGTATCCTGGAATTACAGAGGAGGGAATTAGAAACTTTATATGAGAGTTATTTTTTAGTTAATTGGAAAAACTGAACGACCAAAAACGCGCAGGATAAGAGACATGAGAAAGGTGGCTGGAAACGCGTGGAGATTTATGGAAGTGAAAGTTCCTTCGCGTCGCGCAACTTTGCAAATGTATGCGTATATGTGTATGTCATAAATTGTCTAAATAACATCATGCAGTCTGTTATATGCCGAACAGTGCTGCTCTATCGTAACCGGAGGTACCTTTTAAAACTATATAGTCTCTATAATTGAACACTCAAATAGCCGTGAAGGAGATAAAGAAACGGAAGTTGCGCTCATAAATACCTCTCATTATTCAGTCTCATAAGAAAACACTCGTTTATATTTTCCAAGAGGCGCCTGAAAAGGAAACGAAACTTTACTGCTAAATGCGTCCTAAACTTTCTGTAAGTTACAGAAATTACGTTTTAATGATTTATAAACCTGATTAACTCGAAAAAAAAAAAACCAACATATTCAGTAGTGTTTGTAGAAGCAAGGGCTCCCCCATCCCATCACCCCGCTCTCTCTTCTCTCTCTCTCTCTCTCTCTCTCTCTCTCTCTCTCTCTCTCTCAATTTCAAGTTTTTGTAAGCTTTGAACAATTTTTGAGTGATTTATAAATGTTATAAGACTTAGAGGAGAACTGTAGGACATTCAGAAGAATGTGATTGCGGAAGTCTCTCTCTCTCTCTTTAAGGCTAAGTACAGTCTAAACCTTCTGTAAGCTCTGAAAATGATTAATAAAATTTATTCAACTTCGAGCAGGATAACCAACCCCCTGTCCCATTTCTCTCTCTCTCTCTCTCTCTCTCTCTCTCTCTCTCTCTCTCTCTCTCTCTATTTAAGGCTAAGTACATCCTAAACCTTCTGTAAGCTCTGAACACATATTTTATGAATGATTCATAAAATTTATTCAACTTGACTCTCTCTCTCTCTCTCTCTCTCTCTCTCTCTCTGGTAAGTAATCATATGCCGTCAAAATCCTAAATCCTTTTACATCTGATGTAAATCTCCTTAGGTCGTCCCCCGAGATATTTTCTGACATCTTACGAAGTCTGGGATCGTGCGGCGTAATTCCGCAGTAACTGCAAAGTTGTTTTGAGTGTGTTTATGCGATGTGGGGGATTTTTTGTTTTGTGTGCTGTTATGTTATTGTTTTCCCTGTTGTTTTCTGCTGTGTTTTGTTGAGGATGACGCATTTAGTTTTTGTTTCTCATTGTGATGTTGAGGAGAGGGCTTTAATTTTTGTTATTTGTTCTGATGCTGTTTATGTAATTTAGTTTTGTTAATGTTGTTGTTTTTGTTGTTGAGCAGGATGAGATATTATGTTGTAGCTATGGTTGTTGGTTAGGATGAGGTTCGATGTTGTTGTATTTGTTTATGAGGATGAGGTTTTATGCTGTTGTAATTTTGTTGATGAAGATGATAAAGTTCGAAGTTGTTGTTTTTGTTGATGATGATGATGATGAATTTTGATGTTGTATTTGATGTTTTTGATAACTGATGTTTTATTATATATTCTTGTATTGTTGGCTATGTTGGGTTTAGCTGGCATTGCTATTGATGTGTATTATGATTTTATATGTAACTATTGTTCATTTTCAATTCAGATGAATTTGGTATTTCAAGCAATGCAAGCATTCTATTTCTATGAAGGAATTCCAACCCTGAACGGTGAAAGCATTCTTCAGTATTTGATATATCTATAGTGGTGAGTTTCCAGGGAATTTGAACAATAGTTATTTTTAGCATTTTAGGAAATAAAAAGAAAGCTGAACATCTGTATATCATTTGTTCCCATAAAAAAGGAACCTAGAATTCCTGTCACTGTAATATCTTTCTTAAATGAATAAGTATGATTTTTAGCATTTCAACTGACTGAATGCTAGATGGGTTTACATAAATTAGTTTCATGCACCTAGGTACTCAGTACCCTGAAGATGACTTTGGAATAAAAGTTGAAAGTCTTGCCACCTCCGTCTTTCATTTTCACGTGAAGGTCTCTTATATACATCCCTTGTGGAATTGCAAGACTGTATTCATAATAATAATAATAATAATAATAATAATAATAATAATAATAATAGTAATAATGCAGAAGAGTGTGATCCTAGAAAAAACGCGGACATAGTAAGAAAAAGTGATGGACTCCTAAGGAGGCAGGATGCAAACCCCCCGGAACCCCACACTCTAAATACCACCCAGTCGAATTGAAGCACTGTAATAGACAAAAAAAAGTTAACTTAATTTAATTATTTAATAATAATAATAAAATATATAATAACAATAATAATATTAATAATAAATAATAATAATAAACCAACCTTGAAGGAGTGATAGAAAACGATCAAGGCAAGATCCTCTGGGGACTATGGTATCAGAACAGATAGGTGATACGTGCAAATAGACCAGAAGTGACGTTGATTGACAAAATCAAGAAGAAAGTATCACTCATTGATGTCGCAATATCATGGGACACCAGAGTTGCAGAGAAAGAAAGAGAGGGAAAATTTATCAAGATCTGAAAAAATAGATGTAAGAAAGATATGGGTATATGCCAGTGGAAATCGTACCATAAATCATAGGAGCACTAGGCACGATCCCAAGATCCTGAAAAAGAATCTAGAAAAAACTAGAGGCTGAGTAGCTCCAGGACTATGCAGAAGAGTGTGATCCTAGAGAAAACGGCGCACATAGTAAGAAAAGTGATGGACTCCTAAGAAGGCAGGATGCAACCGGAACCCCACACATATAATACCACCCAGTGAATGGAGGACTGTGATAGAGCAAAAAAAAAAAAAAAATAAATAAATAGTAATAATAATAAACTATTTTCATTCTATATAGTTGCGACCTTTGTTTGCAAACTGTGTTTACCCGGTAAGTGATTTTCTTTGTTTCGTCTTGGTACCTTTACCCTTTTTTCCCGTTTTTTTTTTTTTTTTGTCAGGTTATCTTGCAGCCGCCGCCTCTTCGTCCTCCTCCTCCTCCTCCATCCTCCTCATCCTCTCATCAGTCGGTAATTTCCTTCATTATCATTTCTTGCGAATTGGTCGCCATTGTACACCTCTGAAAACAACGAATGAACCATCCTTAGCCGCCTTAATTGGACGACTAATTAAGGGCTGTCGTTTGTCACTGCTTACAAGTCATTACGCGCTTTGTAATTAGCGAAATAATTGACTTCTCTCACTGATGGATTTTTTTCGTCTAAGTTTTTTTTTTCTCTCGGAAGCTGTGGATTGAGTTTGGTCTGGTATGAGCTGCTTTTTGTACCGAAGTAATGAACTGATACGCTAGATTTCAGTGTATTATTTTAATGGTAAACTAATATGCTAGACGTCAGTGTATTTGATTGCTAATATGCTAGACTTAAGTGCAATAAAATATACTAATATGCTAGAATTTAGTATATTTAAATAAGACTAATATGCTAGACGTGAGTGTATTTGAATAATATGCTAATATATTGGACTTGAGTGTAATAAAAATATACTAATATGCTAGACTTCAGCGTATTATTTTAATGATATACTAATATGCTATACGTCAGTGTATTTGAATAATATGCCAATATGCTAGACTTCAGTGTATTAAGATAATATACTAATATGCTAGACTTCGGTGTAATAAATTAATATACTAATATGCTAGAATTCAGTATATTTAAATTACATACTAATATGCTAGACTTCAGTGTATTAAGATAATGTACTAATATGCTGGACTTCAGTATATTTAGATATATTGATATGCTAGACTTCAGTGTATCAAATTAATATACTTATATGCTAGACTTCAGTATATTTACATAACATACTAATATGCTAGACTTCAGTGTATTTAGATAATATACTTATAAGCAAGACTTCAGTAAATTTAAATAACATACTAATATGCTAGACGTCTGTGTATCTTAATAATATACTAATATGGAAGACTTCTGTGTAATAAAATAATATACTAATGTGCTAGACATCAGTATAATTGAATATTATGCTAATATGCTAGACTTTAGTGTAATAAAATATAATAATACGGCGAGACTTCAGGGTAATAGAATAATATACTAATATGTAAGACTTGTGTGTAATTAAATATTAACACATGCAAGACTTCAGTGTAAGAAAATAATATTCTAATATACTAGATTTTAGTATATTTAAATAATATACTAATATGCTAGAGTCAGTGTAATGAAATATACTAATATGCTAGACCAGTGTGATAAAATAATATACTAATATGCAAAACTTCAGTGTATTACTATAAGATAATAAACTAAAATACTACACTTTGGCTATGTACGCTTTGTCTATATTTCTTCTTCTTACAACAAAGGTGGAGGGGCATTTCAAGTAGAGTTTTCTGTATGGCGTATGAAACTCTCAGCCGCGGCCTATGAAACTTTCAGCCACGACCCTGTGGTGGCCTGTGTTGATTCATCTACTGTGGTTCCAGATGGCACAATCCTGGCTAACTTTAACCTTAAATAAAATAAACACTTCTGAGGCTAGAGGGCTGCAATTTGGTATGTTTGATGATTGGAGGGTGGATTATCAAGATACCAATTTGCAGCCCTCTAGCCTCAGTAGTGTTTAAGATCTCCGGACGGACAGACAAAGCCATCGCAGTAGTTTTCTTTTACAGAAAACTAAAAAGTATATTTACGAGCAGATTTATTAGACATGAGACTCGTTTAAGTAAAAACAAGTTTTAAACTGGTTTTTCTTTTAGAGGACTGTGCGATTTTAAAAGAATTTTAGTATTGCTATATGCCATGGCACATCATTAGAAACAAAATGTTAATCACTGGACCAGGTATGACTTAGGGTAGACTGTGTAATTATAAGGCATATGCCGCGTTTTCTGCCAGCGAGGATGGCTGGCGTGTTGTACTCGTTATTTTGGATACAAACAAACACAGAGACACACAGGTGTACACCGTTTACGCATATGTAGCACAGAGCAGTTGAAAAAATACTGTACGCTTTGACAGAAATGTTCTTTGAAAAAAAAAAAAACACTGATACACACCCAGAAATGTTCTTTGAAAACAAACACCGATACACACCCAGAAATGTTCTTTGAAAATAAGCACTGATACACACTCACACCAGGTAAAAAAATATCGTACGATGTTGATAAGACAGTCCTTTGAACACGTGCGCACCCGGGTATACAAAAGATATATACTCACATACACTTATAGAGAAGGTAGAAACATACTGTACGATGTTAAGTGCGTCTTTTGAGTATAAGTACACACACACACACAGATATACGCAAGATACTCATATACACACACACACAGCAGGTCGAAGAAACTGTACGATGCTGATAGGAACGTCGTTTCAGTTCAGACACACAAACACACCCAGGTATGCACAGGATACATACGCATTCCAACGCACAGCGCAGGTGGCAAGAACGACCTTGATTACATTCGGGTATTCTGCCGGGAGGGAAAATCCGTTGACATTACCTCCCTCTTGCTTGCAGCCTTGGGGTTTTCTGGTCGTAAAACATTTTTTGCTTCCCCGAGGCGATCAACATGGTAACCAGCGCTGGCCTCAAAATAATACCCTGGAAGAGAGAGAGAGAGAGAGAGAGAGAGAGAGAGAGAGAGAGAGAGAGAGAGAGAGAGAGAGAGAGACTTGCCGCCTTTACTGGATCTCCGATGGTCGAAACGAAGCCAGTTCATGCATTTTCACCCCCCGCCAAATCTTCTCTCTCTCTCTCTCTCTCTCACACACACACCCTGGTGGGGTACTTTAGACCACCTTGTGACCCCCACCCATTGCCGTCTTAGCAACTGTCTATACAAACTTGGTGTAAAACTGGTTTCGCATCGTGTCAGCGGTTGTCGAAGGGCCAGAGATAACGAAATAATTAAGTGATTAATTGAAACGCCTTAGAGTATACTACTTTGCTAGTTTTTTTTTAAACCACCTTTTAAGATCTTATTTACTTCGTGGTATCCGTATCGTTTACTCTCATCGCATGAAACGTATAGGCCTACATGATGAAAACTGAAAACGCGAGAACTAAAGCGTGACCTTAATAGACTAGCACCCTCAGGGGGGTAGTGCCGTCAGTGCTTCCTTCATGCGGTGCACTGTAGGCATACTTAGGGGTTCTTTGCAGCGTGCCTTCGCTCCTAGCTGTAACTCCTTTCGTTCCTGTTACTGTACCTCCTTTCATATTTCTCTTCAATCTTACTCCACCCACCCACCCCCCCCCTTCCTCCTAACATTGTTTTCATATTGCAACTGCTTTGAGGATTTCCTCCTTTACACCTTACAGACCTTTTACCGTAAATTTCCGTTTCTGCACTGAATAACCTCATGGGTCCCAGTACTTGGCCTTTTGGCCTAAAATTTTATATTCACTTCAGTTAATAAACTTGCTTTCACATACTAAAACTACAAAAAGTATTAGAATGAAATAAAATAAGTGCTGTGCCTTCCACTAACCGCATTGAACAACGTTGGAGATCTGCACATTGGAATTCTCGTGGCATATGCTTTTACATTCTCGAAACATCTGCTTTTGAAAAGCTGTCAACACACCTTAATTTAGATTCGTCAGGTATCCGAATTTATATTCTCGAGACGTAAGCATACCAGAGAATATTTTAAGTATTGATTTACATATCATGACCTGTCCCAACTTCACGTATGCAACCAAATCATCCTTATTTAGTCTGGGGCTTTGTCCATGGACCACCCTAATTAGTATGGGGCTTTTTCCATGGATCACCTGCATTATTTTGGGGCTTTCATGGACCACCTGTGGAATAATGTATATTTTACTATTCAATTGCTGTACTATTCATTTCCATGTATTTAATAAAATTTCCTATTGTGAACGCATCCGCATGTGACACCCTATATGCACCCTCGCACATGCGCATGATTATTCTTCTTGCTGCTCTTGGCACGAACTGCACGCCCTGCAGAGCCTCTGTACATATTTACCTTTTTGCTGCTTGGGAATAAAACAAAAAAATCTACGACTCCGGGATATCAATTTCTCCCATCCTGCAATCTTCCGTCTTCTAATGGAAGACATCACCACCTATCATCATTGCGCAGTGATGAAACCATTCAGCATTTTCAAGGAACACCGGAATCAGCATTCAAACCCAGCCGCCATTACCCCTCGATCACCTTTGGATCTTACAGTGCTAGTGCGGTGTTTGTGCTACGTTCATGCAGTGTTTGTGCAGTGCCAGTGCAGTGTAATGTCAGTGTTTTGATTTTAGTGGGTTGTATTTCTCTTGTGCCTTACCCCAGCTCTACGGGTACCCTTATTTCCATACCCAGCTACAGAGCCCGAGGCACGTCCACCGATGCTCATCATTTGCTCACTGCAGACTCATTCAACGGTGGTCGCTCCCCCACTCCCCACACCCGACCACCCACCCCCCAGGAGCCCACCCAGCCCACCCACCCGCACAGTTGAAGAATTATTTACAGTAAATTTTTAATAAAAACTGTAGAAAGTCTTCCTCATCGTTCTTCTCTTCCTTTAAACTGTAGTTGATATTGCAGAAAACTGCTTATAATGGCTTCTGCTTTCACATAAAAGACGATCCTGGGGATAGCAACACGACCAGCCCCTGAGGACGCCAGTTGCTCACACCCAGGTCACCAACAGACCGTCGGAACCCTTCCAGTGTTTTGCAAACGCTGGAAAACCCCCACTGTCTCTCCACACACCTGAGTATACCGCCTCCGACAGCTCCAAATATGGATCTAAGGCTCTTCATCAAGTACCTGGAGGAATCTCGACAGGCCGAGTTGGCTGCACGTCGGAGAGAGGAAGAACAACGTCGTCATGAAGAGGAACAATGCCATCATGAAGAGGATCTACGCCGCCAAGAGGACAACTTAAGAAGAGAGGAGGAAGCTCAACGTTTCACCGTATTGTTGCAGCTACTTAGCGTCAATTCAGCCCAGCAGCAAGTAACACCAGCGGACTCACAGCAACTTCCCACATAAGCCTCAGTGCCATCGTCCACCCAGCCACCACACCCCCAGAAGGCCATCGCCCAGACCCCGCCGCCCTTACTTCCTGATGCCACATACCAAGTGTTCAGGGAATGGTGTAGACACTGGGATGACTACAGTGTGATGGTGGACCTAGGGACATTACCCACCAGGAAACATGATACAGCTTCATATGTGCCTCAGCCTGGAGACCCAAATAATACTCGAGCACACTCTCAACGTACCACCAGACACGGATCGGAGTGTTGATGAGGTCTTGAATATTCTCCAGGAACACATCACGAACCTGTGGAATGAAGCTCTACGATGCAATACAGAGGGTAGGGGAAAGCTTCAGCGACTTCTATGTCTGACTAAAGCATGTAGCAGAGGAAATCAACATCTGTCCTGGCCATTCTGCTGTGTGCTAGGAGACTCGGCTGAAGATCATCATCATCATGGGAGTCAGGGACGAGGAGCTCACTCAGAAACTCATTGCCCTGGACGCTGCAGCTTCATTGGCCACCATGGTTAACGAATGTCGCTCCTATGAGGCCACACGGACAGCCACTACCGTCTCCACTTAAAAAAATCAAAGGACATGACAACAGGGGTTCAACCTCGCTACCAACCCCTAACAAGGACACTTTATGCCCTTCCTGCACAACGAAGCACAACTCAACAGGAAAGTGCCCAGCCAGCGACAGTGTATGTGTAAAACTATGGCTGCAAAGGACACTGGCACTGGACCCCAAAGTGCCCTGCCAACAAGGCCACATGCAGACACTGTGGCCGAGTGGGCCACTATGACAAGTACTGCCGTCAGCAGATGAATGCCAAGCAGGGCGGCCCGCCCAATGCCACGGCCCCTTCTAGCAAGCCCTGTAACTGTCGCAAGGTCGAGACCCCTTCTTCAACTGACTCCTCATCATCACCCCTATCCATCACCCTCACCTACAGGGGTGAGACATCGAAGATAATGATGCTGCCTGACACAGGAGCTGATGTATCAGTGATAGGCCCCCAGCACTTGGAACTCCTTCACATTCCCAGGACTGAGCTACAGCCTCCCGCCACATCAGTGACACTCACGGCAGATGGGTCAAAGATGACACCGGCTTTAGGTACCCTTAAGGCCACCCTGTCCTTGGCCAAACGGTCCTGTCTCGCCACGATTCAAGTCCACGAACGCGTCCAGATGCCACTCCTGTCCTATGCACTCTGCAAGGAGTTGGCCATCATCCTGCCAGGTTTCTTTCACACAAGCCCATCTACAAGTCACCATGCTGGCACGACCCCTGCTGAGGCCCAAGAATATTTTTTACAAACCTTTCAGGATATACTCGTGTCAAAGGAAGACCTTAAAGCAGCTCCACTGAGGCCGATGGCAGGCCCTCCCATGAAAATCCACCTTAAGGAAGACACGGTCCCTTTCGCCATCCATACCTCAAGGCAGATATCCTACGCTTTCCGTGAACCTGTCAAGAACGAACTAGACTCCATGGTACAACAGGGAATCATAAAGCCTTGTGGAGATGAGCCATCGGAATGGTGCTACCCTCTAGTCGTCGTCCCTAAGGCCAAGGGAGTTTGAATCATAGTGGATCTCGCTAAGCTGAACGCACAAATCTCCCATCCAGCCCACCCTTCACCCACACCCTTAGCTGCTGTCTGTGCTGTCGACTCCACCACCAAGTTATTCACCACCGCGGACACTCTACATGGGTATTGGCAGATGGAGCTAGCAGAGGAGGACTGCCATCTCACCACTTTCATTACATCTTACAGACGCTTCCAGCATTGCCGGGGACCTATGGGTTTTGCTGCCACTGGTGATGCCTATTGTTACCGTGGCAACCTAGCTCTCCAAGGCATGAAAAAGTGTGTCAAGGTTGTTGATGACATTCTCATCTTCGACGATGACCTACTGACACACTACCACAGGATCCATGAACTACTCACTCGCTACCGCAAAAAGAAGGAATTGCTGCTGACCCAGGACGAGTTGCTGCTATGCAAGACTTCCCTACACCATCCAACCTGACGGACTTACGTTCCTTCATGGGATTAGTAAACCAGTTGGCAGAGTTTACCCCAGATATCACCCTGACTGCACAGCTCCTTCAACCACTCATGAGCCCCAAGCACTCTTTTCTTTGGACACCTGACCATGACCAGGCCTTCAAACGTGTGAACAAGCACTTTCAAGCCTGCCTGTTCTTGCATCTTTTGACCCAACCCTGCCGACCATTCTCCAGACCGACGCATCTCGCCTCTACAGGATAGGCTATGTTCTCCTCCAGGACCATGGATCTGGACATCTTTGTGTAGTCCAGTGCAGATCCTGCTTTCTCGCAGATGCCTCTCCGGCTGGCCTGTGGTTGTCTCTCGCTAGGGCGACACTACTGCCTCCTCGACCATATGGAACTTCTGCCGCTACTTCAGAGAGGTGGGTGTTCCCTTTACGCCTGCGCACTGATGGAGGACCTCAGTTTACCAGCAAAGAATTCACCGACTTCACAGAAAGTTGGGGTGTACACCACATCACCTCGTCGCCACATTACCCACAGTCTAATGGACACGCTGAGGCCTCTGTCAAGGCTGTCAAGCACTTGATCCTCAAAACAGCCCCTACAGGAAACTGACTGCGAGGATTTCGATCAGGGTCTCCTTGAGCTAAGAAACACACCCAGCCAGTCTGGTCGCTCTCCTGCCCAGGTACTGTAAAGGTCACCCTCTCTGTACATGTCTGCCTGCCCATCCTCAGTCATTTATAGAAGATTGGCAGAAAAAGGCCCATGACTGTGACTGCTGAGCCGCTGCCAGAGCTGCTCAGGTGCAGCGCAACTATGATGCCCATGCCTGCCCCCTGCCCAGGCTTAATGTGGGCCAACAAGTCTGCCTCCAGGACCCGACATCCCACCGATGGGACACAGTTGGGATTGTCATGGATGGTGCACAATCACGCAAGTACGAGATCCGCCTCCCAAGTGGTTGGTCGAGGGCTACGTCAGAACCGTTGCTTCCTATATCCAGTGCCTAGCCCCGATCAAGTTCCCAACTCTGATCTCACTGTAGTCCCTAGCCCAGACATGGAAAAGTCATCAATTCCCTCCAAAGTCCCTCGCAGGTCTCAGAGATTAAACAGGCCTACATAGTGTACAAAGCCCACATGCCACGTATGCAACTTGCTTCATTGATGCATACGTGATAAATTTACATCATGTTATTTGTTTAGTATGTTCAAAATACCTCTTTGAACGCAAAAGGGGAAGGGGAGGTGTGGAATAATGTATATTTTACTATTCAATGGCTGTGCTATTCATTTTCATGTATTTAATAAAATTGCCTATTGTGAACGCATCTGCATGTATGCACCCCACACATGCACATGATTATTCTTCTTGCTGCTCTTGGCATGAACTGCACGCCCTGCAGAGCCTCTGTACATATTTACCTTTTGTTGATTGGAATAAACAAATCTACGACTCAGGATATCATTTCTCCCATCCTGCAATCTTCCGTCTTCTAATATAAGACATCACCACCTATCACCACCTTCCACAAACCGCATTGAGCAGTGATTTTGATAGGCTTGCTTTCAAATGCCATAAACTACAAAAAGTACTAGAACGAAATCACAAGGAATATTGTGCCTTCCACTAACCGCACTGAACAACGTTGGAGATCTGCACATTGGAATTCTCGTGGCATATACTTTTACATTCTCAAAACATCCGCTTTTAAAAAGCTGACAAC
>NC_087218.1:14773818-14778818 GCF_015104395.2 Macrobrachium nipponense
ATGCATTTGGCATAAAAATAATTAAACTTCGTCTCTGAACAGTTTTTTGGGGAAATTTTACCTTACCTGATATGTATATATATATATATATATATATAATATATATATAATACAATATAAGAATATTTTATTATATATAGCTACTTTCAAAATGCATGTTTCCCCTCTTTGAAATGTCATGTAGATTGTGCAACATTTTTTCAGATTCCTAGATAGCTTAGAATAGGATGTTTTAAAATGTGTGTTCAGATTTTGCATTAACGTAATGTAAAAGAATATATATGTAACGTAAAAGGAGAGAGATCTCCGTTTGCTTCCTTAATCTATCAGCACGTGTGATAGCGAGCGAGCTCGACTTCTGCGTTGTTGTCAAAACATGTCAATCTTATTGTCGCCCAGCCTCCGTCTCGTTCGAGTCGGGTACGTCTTTCTTTTTTTTTAACAGACTCGTCTGGTACGTGTATATCTTTGTCAAGTCCCACGTGGGTATTGCACATTATGTATGTAAGATTGCATCAGATTTCAGAACTTTCTGGAAGCTTTCGTACCAAGAACGTATTTGTCATCTGCTTAGCCCAGTTTCCATGAAGGAAGAGATTTCATTCTATCTTAAGACCTCGAGGCAGTTAGATCTCCCTCTCTCTCTCTCGCTCTCTCTCTCTCTCTCTCTCTCTCTCTCTCACTCGACATCGAGATTATATTAACGTAACGTAAATTTGGTCACTCGTAACTTGTGAGAATTTTATATTTGATATTTAGTATTATTTAGTTTCTTTTGTGGAATCTGAACAAACATTTCGTAACGGCGCCTGGTTTTTGTGAAAGTGTGAATCAAGCCTGCAGCAAAGCAAAGAAAGAAATTGGTATACCAAGGTAAAGTGTGTTATATTTTTATTAGTTGCAACTAATAATGGATAGGGAGTGTGTTTAACTAATAATGGATAGGAATTGTGTTTAACTAATGATTGATAGGAACTGTGGTTAACTATTAACCGATGGTTGTGAAAGTTTGGTAAAAACTGTTGGTTACAGTGTTTTTGAGTGTAAAAGATTTACACTTACACATTACTGATTTTTTTTTTTGTGTTTTGTGTTTGTTCCATTGTTTGTGCACTATTTCGTTTTCTTATTGAAGTGTGTCTTTTTATTTTATATTTTCATTTGCATTCACAATTTAATTGACTTAGTTATTTTCATTGCTTTATCATTGCACATTTAATTAAATTTAACACTTGTGAATTGATTTGCATTTACTTAGAATTCTTTTCAAATTTTATTGTTGTTTAGCACTTGTGAATTAATTTCAAATTTTCAATTATTGCCTAACACTTTTGAATTTTGATAGAATTAATTTTCTTGAATTTTGTGATAGATTAATTTTGATTTAATTTTACTTAATTTGATTCAAGAATTAATTAAACTTTACTTTGTTTTCAAGTAACAGTAATTTTCCCTGATATTGTGGAATTTCACTTATAAATTTTTGAATTTAATGATAAATTTTTGTATTTAAAATTTTTATAAGTGTTTTCTTTATCTTACACCAGTATAAGTATATATGATTATGATTATATTGATGATAGGTAGAGACATAGAGTGGTAATTGATTTGCTTTCCTTCAAGTAACTTGAAGTGACTTAGAACCAGGGAAGTACTTAGACTTCTGAAATCAGGGAAATACTTAGAGTTTTAAAGTTGTTGATGGAGTGATGCCCTTTGATTAATTTAATTACTTACAAAATTACCTCACACCTGTTTTGATGAACTTAGTCTGATTTTCTGCAATACTGGTAAGTGTTAAGGGATCACGGTTGCCTTTAGGTATTCAGTCGTTTAAACGTGTTATGAGGGTTCAGGTGTCTGGCTTTTGTGAGGTAATAACTGATAAATGGTAACCAGATACTTGGCACTTCGTAACAATATATATATATATATATATATATATTAATATATAGGAATAATAGTATACTATATATATTCTAGATATATATATCTAATCTATTATATATCTATATATATATTATATAAATATATATATATATATATATATACTTATATATAATAATATATATATATAAGATATATAAGATATATCTTTAATAATATATATATATATAATATAATATATATCTATATATATATATATATATATATATATATACTATATATATATATATATATATATATATATATATATATATATATATATATATATATATAGATATATCTATATATATATTATTTATATATTTATAATATATATATATATATATTATATATATATATATATTATATATATATTATATATATATATATATATAATATATAGTTTAGAGAGGAATCATTTTCTGATAATGGAAACGGCGACGTTCAGGTGGTGGCGATGATGCTGTATGGGGTAGCCACAAACCATCTGGTTCTGGATATAAGCCATCGAAATGTTTTTGTCCATCCAATTCAGGTAATTTTACAATTTTCTTGTATAGTGACAGTAGGAAGCATACAAATTCAATGGTAGGGTTAGCAAAGAATGTATAGGTGATATAATATTGCAGGGACAAAATTGCTTAAATAAAAACACACAAGGCAGGGATAAAAAGTAGCAAGGGAGCCGTTTCAAAGGCAAATCCCTTGGCTGCCTCATACAACAACAACTACTGTTGTGGGCACATTAAACTATACGTATGAGGTGCAGAGCTTTATTTCTTTATTTCCTGTTTATTTCCTTTTTTAAAATTTCTGCTTCTATGAGTAGATAAACTGGTCATTTTTTGGGTAGATCTGTATGTGCATTGCTAACCTCTTCTAACCCCTGTGGATAGCGCTCGCAGCTCAACATTACCGCTTGCCAGTACATACGAGCTTGCCCAGAATCTTTAAAATTGTGGCGCCCCCCCCCCCCCCCCCATCCCTCCCCCCCCACCACTTACAGCTTGGGGATGTTAGGCTACAGTACACTAAGCTACGTTGCCTTACTAATGCTTGTTAGGTGTGCTATGATTGTTTGACCTAATTTTATTCATTAATTCAAATGCTAGGGTCCTTGGATGTCGTAGGGGCGTCTGGTACCTCAAAATCAACTCATTTTTCCAGTGTATTACTATCACAATCCTTCAAAATACATTAAAACACACATGAAAATACATAAATACCTTTGAAAAATGGAGTTGGAACTGTTGTAATCATTTACCCTCTTTATTTCTTTTCATTAATAATGATAATAATAGTCTTTATTTTCTTTCACTGATAATAAAAAGTCTAATTTTGTTTACTAAGAACAGTAGTCCATATTTATTCTTTTTACATTATGTAAAGAATGTTTGCTTCTCTAGACTCTAGATAAACAATTTTGCAGTATTGATCGCACATCGAAGTGGTCAGATCACGAGTCCAAATCATTTGCCCGAGGACTTACTTATGGCACATTATGATGATCTTTTTTCCAATTTAAGACCCAATGGGTCCCAGTGCTTTGCTTTCTGCTTAAATTCTCATAATCCGTTTCACTCAAAGTTTTTCAAATTAAGAGCTACACTTATCTGGCACGAATATGGTTTACACATGAACACAGCAGCACAGAGTGGAACAGAATACATTTTTTATCTAGCCTCTTTTACCTTTAAAGCCATTAATTTTTTGGGGAACTCGGCAACAGTTATGAAAATTATTTATCTCATTTAGTTTGTTGCACTATTTTCAGAAGACTTTCAGCGCCTCAGTGGCGTGGTTGGTACTGTCTTTGTCTGCCACCTCGGTGGCCACGAGTTCGATTCACAGGCATTAGTAGATTGAGGGGTCAGAGTTGTGTATTTCTGGTGAGAGAGTTCACTCTCGACGTGGTTCGGAAGTCATCACGTAAAGCCGTTGGTCCCGTTGGTGAATAACCTCTGGTTCCATGCAACGTAAAAACACCATACAAACTAACAATCCTCTACTTAGGTAACTTAGCATCTTTCTAAGTATATCAAAGTTCAAAGCAGGGGAGAGAAATTACAGTCGTTATGTCGCAGAAACGATTTATTCCCTAGAGGAATATTATGCAAAACCGGAAACTTTGCTCTACAAAGGGTCAAAGATGTCCCGAAGGTTACATAGACGATGAGAGGCTTCGGTGTCATTTATTCCCTTTCTCCTGAATAACATTGGGAATAGCGGTGCTGCTTTAATACCAATCAGGCATACACATACAAGAAACTGACCTCGAGGCGCCACCTGGAGTCCTCTCTTCGCAGAATTGTAGTTCATATCAATAAAAACTCGACTAAAGGTCTTGGTGTAACCCTTTCCCAAGGCATCGTTGACCGAGTCTCAAAATGTACCTAGACCGTGTGGAGTCTGTGCTTAAGCCTACCAGCTCATGGGTAGGCGGGAGCCCTTTTCGACGATTGGTGGGGCATGGCTGTTGGCATGTTCTGAAGAATACAAGATCTAAAGATTACTTTTTGCTGCAGGCAATGTTGCCGCAACTCTTCGCTACAATTAATATTATTATCAAACATCCACAAGGAACATCTTAATAAGTCACGAGTTTTGTCTGTGTGTGTGTCTGTTTGTTAGCAATTTAGTGCAAACTGTTCCTAAGGAATTTTTACGGAATTTTCACCAAGGTAAAGCGCCTCAGTGGCGTGATCGGTATAGTCTTGGACTACCACCTCGGTGGCCGCGAGTTCGATTCTCGGGCATTCCATTGAGGAGTCAGAGATGTGTATTTCTGGTGATGGAAATTCACTCTCGACGTGGTTCGGAAGTCACGTAAAGCCGTTGGTCCCGTTGGTGAATAACCACTGGTTCCATGCAACGTAAAAACACCAAACAGACAAACAAACAAACCAAGGTTGGGCCCGTTGCTGCCGCCGAGTGATTAGATTTTTGAGAGAAAAGCCTTTTTGGAAGAGGAGTTACTCAGCCTAGCTTCTTCAGCTGTTCTAGCTTTTAAAAAGCGAATCTAGGGGAAAACCCACAGGTAAAGAAATCACAGAAAAATTCAATTTTTGCCAGGA
>NC_087218.1:14783818-14796299 GCF_015104395.2 Macrobrachium nipponense
AAGTTTATTATTATTATTATTATTATTATTATTATTATTATTATTATTATTATTATTATTATTATTATTATTATTTGTCAAATATTTATTATTTTTAACGTTATTATTTTTAATCTGTAGATTTTTTTAATTCTTATCAGATGCAGACAGATTGTCAGTATGCTTCTTATACTTCATGGTTGAATGCATCATGCAACAGGACTAGCAGTCGGCCACGGCAATTCAGGAGGTTTCTGGCAATACTTTTGTGAGATTTTTTGCCCATGGCAGGATTTTGAATCGGTATTAACTTTGTACTTTTTTTTTTCAAGCTGTTCGGAACCTTTTTAAGGAAATTTATGTCGTCGCAGGAAAACAACTGTGAATTTAGATTCTCTTCGAGAATTACCCACGCTCATAACCTTAGGAGATTCCAGCTATTTCATAATCAGTTTATTCAGCCTACTCGTATTGGTAGCAAACTACTAAGTTAACAACGAGGTCATAACGAAGATATGCAAATGCTGTTCGCATAGGAACTGATAAGCGAAAAGAGGAACTGATGAGCGAAAATTCGTTAATAGAAGCACTGGCAGACGTTTAGTAATTAGAAAAAAACTCTGTAATCCAAGGTTGTTTATAGTAGATTCACATCAGCCGTTCATCTGATGTCTCGGCCAGTCTCTTACGGCGCTCCTGATTGGCGGTTGATAAGCCAATCACAAGGCTGTATACTCTGAGTCTCTCGAGAGAGTTAACATAGGCCTGATGTACGTTCCACCTTCTTGAGGAAGACTTTTGAAAGACGTATCCCTCAGGAGAGGTGGAACATACATCCTGCCTTTGTGAACTCTCTCGAGAGACTGAGTTTCCAGCCCTGTGATTGGCTTATCAATAGCCAATCAGGAGCATCGTAAGGGACTGGCCTAAACATCAGATGCACGGTTGATGTGAATCTACTATAGGAGACGGGTAGTTCAACTACTTTAGAGACACTCTTGGCGAGATATTGCAGGTTTAAAGGGCGGTGGTTATTCTTGCTTCACATGATTTAGAAGAAGAAGAGGATGAGGGGAGAGAGAGAGAGAGAGAGAGAGAGAGAGAGACTACGACGACGAAGAAGGAAAGAGAGAAAAGAAGAGAAAAAGGGGAGAGAGAGAGAGAGAGAGACGAAGAAGGGGAGAGAGAGAGAGAGAGAGAGAGAGAGAGAGAGAGAGAGAGAAAGAAAGAAAGAAAGAAAGAAAGACGAAGGAGAGAGAGAGAGAGAGAGAATCTCCACTGAGACGGCCTACCATTAACCAACCATTGCAATCAGCAGTGTTCGAGAGGCTGCGTGACTTAGTGAATGATAGCTACGTTGAGCAGGCGTCAAACTAATCATATTTCGTGAACAAAAGACGAACGTATTTAATGGGTACTTTTGCGCTCTCAGCACGGATCTTGGGATGCGGTTGCAAGCCCCATGGTCGAACCCCGTAGATGGCTGAAGGGGCTTGTGAGCGTCGTGTGGTAGTCATTGGTCTAGCTATGAAGGGCTCGTTGTTTGGCCGAGAATCCGACGGCGTTAACCCATCCAAGCTTTGGTCGCGCCCACCGTTGTGTCCAATGGGTATCGGGAGTTACTGTTCTTTCTGGTGGGGAAATTTGTTTCTCCTCCTTCTCCTCCCCCTCCTCCTCCTTCCTTTTCTTTCTCCTCCTCCTCCTCCTCCTCCTCCTCCTCCTCCTCTTCCTTTTCTTCCTTCTCCTCGTCCTCTACTCCTCTTCTCCTCTCCATCCCTTCTTCCCTTCCCCCTTCCTTCCTTCCTCTCTTTTCTTCCCCCTTCTTTCCTCCCTCCTCTCTCGTCTTCCTTCCTCCTTCCTTCCCCCTTCCTTCTTCCTTTTCCTTCCTCCTCCTCCTCGCCTACTCTTCTCGTCCTTCTCACTTCTCCTATCCTTCTCCTCTCCTCCTCCCCTTCTCTCTTCGTCCCTCCTCATCCTCCTCTTCCCCCTTCTCCTCCTCCTCTTTTCTCTTCTGTTCTTCTCCTTTCTCTCCCCTTCGTCCTACTCTCCTCGTCACTCTCCCCCTCCCCTTCTCCACCTCCTTCTCTTCTACCTCCTCTTCCTTCTCCTCCTCCTCTTCCTTTTCTTCCTCCTCCTTGTCCTCCTCCTCCTTGTCGTCATCGTCATCTTCTACTCCTTGTCATCCTCTTCCTCTTCCTCCTCTTGCAAAAGAAAAAAATGCATGGAATGTTATAGAACTAAAAAGTAAGATAGAAAATGCAGAACAAAAGATTATACAATCAAAAGAAAATGAAAAACGGGACTTGGAAGAAAAAACCCTAATAAATATCAAGCAAAACCCCAAACTATTATACTCATACGCGAAAAAGATGAATAAAAGAAGAATAGAAATTGGCCCTCTAAGAATTGAAGGGAGATTAACGAATGAAAAAAAGGAAATTTGCAACATATTGGCAGAACTATATAAGAGAGAATTCACCCCTAGAATAGATAATGAAGATAATGATATAGAAGTAAGGGACGAAAATAGTGAATATTTAGATGACATAGATATTAATGAAGCTAATATTGTGCAGGCTATTAATGAAATTAAAAATGGAGCTGCAACAGGGCCTGATGGAATTCCTGCTATTTTGTTAAAGAAAGTAGTTCATTCTATCGCAAAGCCACTTGCAATATTATTAAGAAAAAGTGTAGATACAGGCAAGATTTATGATGAGCACAAATTAGCATATATTACCCCTACTTTCAAAAGTGGATCAAGACTAGAGGCAAGTAATTATAGGCCTGTGAGTCTAACATCACATATTATGAAAGTGTATGAAAGGGTAATGAAGAAAAATATTATGAAACATTTAATAAAAAATAACTTGTTTAATATAGGACAACATGGTTTCGTACCCGGAAAAAGTACACAAACCCAACTGTTAGTCCACCGTGAGAACATATTCAAAAATATGAAAAGCGGAAATGAAACAGATGTGGTTTATCTAGACTTTGCAAAAGCTTTTGACAAAGTAGACCATAATATATTAGCGAAGAAAATTAGAAAACACAATATCGTGGATAAAGTAGGAAGATGGTTAAAAGAATTTTTACACAACAGAAAACAAATAGTTATTGCAAACGATGAGAAATCGGATGAAGCCAAGGTAATATCCGGTGTGCCACAAGGTACGGTGTTAGCTGCAATACTGTTTGTTATTATGATTGAAGACATAGACAGTAATGTTAAGGATTCGGTAGTGAGTAGTTTCGCTGATGACACAAGAATAAGTAGAGAAATTACTTGTGATGAAGATAGGAACGCTCTACAAAGAGACCTTAACAAAGTATATGATTGGGCAGAGGTAAATAGGATGGTATTTAACTCTGATAAATTTGAATCAATAAATTATGGAGACAGAGAAGGAAAGCTATATGCATATAGGGGACCTAATAATGAGACAATCACAAATAAGGAAGCAGTTAAAGACCTTGGTGTGATGATGAATAGGAACATGTTATGCAATGATCAAATAGCAATTCTTTTGGCAAAATGTAAAGCAAAAAATGGGAATGTTGTTACGGCACTTCAAAACAAGAAAGCTGAACACATGATTATGCTTTATAAAACATATGTTCGTAGTCCACTTGAATATTGCAATATGATATGGTACCCACACTATCAAAAGGATATAGCACAAATAGAGAGTGTACAAAGGTCCTTTACAGCTAGAATAGAAGAAGTTAAGGACCTTGACTACTGGGAAAGACTACAATCCTTAAAATATATAGTCTAGGAAAGCTGGAGAAGAGAACGCATTCATGATAATTCAGGCATGGAAACAGATAGAAGGAATAGCAGAAAACATCATGGAACTAAAAATATCAGAAAGAGCAAGCAGAGGTAAATTAATAGTGCCCAAAACTATACCAGGAAAAATAAGGAAAGCACACAGGACATTAATCCACTCCGCACCAGCATCGATAATGCAGCGTCTATTCAATGCGTTGCCAGCTCATCTGAGGAATATATCAGGAGTGAGCGTAGATGTGTTTAAGAATAAGCTCGACAAATATCTAAACTGCATCCCAGACCATCCAAGATTGGAAGATGCAAAATATACCGGAAGATGTACTAGCAACTCTCTGGTAGACATTAGAGGTGCCTCACACTGAGGGACCTGGTGGGGGCAAACCCCGAACGGAACTGTAAGGTCTGTAAGGTAAGGAGCTCCGTCCTACCCTTTCTTTCCTTCCTCCTCCGTTCCGTCTACTCCTCGTCGTACTCCTCATCCTCTTCTTTCTCCTCCTCCTCCTCCTCCTTTTCTTCCTCCTCCTCCTACTCCTCTACTCCTCCTCCTCCTCCTCCTCCTCCTTCTCCTTTTCCTCCACTTCCTCCTCCTCCTCCTCCTCCTCTACTCCTCATCGTCCTCTACCTCTTCCTCTTCCTCTTACTTTTCCTCTTCCTCTTCCTCCTCTTCCTCGTCCTCCTTTTCTTCCTCCTCGTCCTCTGCTCCTGCTCCTCCTCCTCCTCCTCATCCTCATCCTCATCCTCTCCTCCTCCTCCTCCTCCTCCTCTTCCTCCCTCTTGCTAATGATGTGATTCTTCATTCAACTTACAGATTATAACCAGTACCGCTGAAGTACATTCAGAAGAAACTGAAGTATACTTGCAAATGAACATGAATACAGAAGTTTATGTAGAAGAACAAAAATACCCGTAAAGACTTTATTGTATATAATACTTTTCAAAAGCTTGGGGTAAAGTCTTAGTTAACATGTCTTACGGGGAAAGACATACTCAAAGTGATAATTCTCAGGCTATTTAAGTCTGAGGACGTAATTATATACATATATATATATATATATATATATATATATATATATATATATATATATATATATATATATATAACGAGATGGTCAATTATCTCGTTATCATATTTTTAAGAGGTAGCGATGGACCAAGAGCGACCAAAGGCAATTGGTAACATTCTCTCTCTCTCTCTCACTCTCTCTCTCTCTCTCTCTCTCTCTCTCTCTCTCTCTCTCGATACACCTCCCCTCCATTATCCAAGGTCATCAAATCAGAGTCGTGAATTACAAAAATATGCATTTATTTAAAAGCAAAGTATTAACTGAATAACTCAGATTCTTAACAGAATGATTAAATGAAACGTTAGACTCAGAAGCCCAAATAAACTCAGATAACCCTCGGTAATTAATCAAACACTAACATTAGTTTAGCCATAACACTAGGCACAGTCACCATAGTCAGTACACTATAGTAATTAAGTCAGTACACCATTTCTCCAGATTAATCCCACTATTCTCCAGAACAATTCCCCTCTTCCAGAATCGCCTGTTAGAAGACAGGAGAACACCCTGGTAAGCACAAGAGCATAATAAAAAATCATATAAACAGAACATCTCTGAAATAAATATTCAAATACAATCCAGCCACACTTTGGCCAAAATAGAGAAAAGGCTTACCCATTCAGCACAGTTTTGCACAACACTTATCAACAAACACTTTGGCAGAAGCCATCCTGGCTCTGCCTCCTCTCCATAATAGTCTCCCCTTCTTGGTAATACTACATTTCATTATGTAAGGGGAAAAGGCGCGCACGTACGAATTCACACTCAATGTTCACGCCCATAAACTGCTTGACTCCAGTTTCAAAGTCACCTCTATGACCCGCACGTACTTAGCGACAGGGCGAGGCTCTGATTTGCTAAGAGCAATTTTGATCACACCACCTCAAAAAGACATGTCAGCATTCTTAAGGCTTGTCACTCGGACCACTGTCTCTAGGGAAGTTAAATGATGATTCTCCACATTCTAAGAAATGTCATAGCATATCAAATCATGTATTATTTAAAATATATCATAGCAAATCCCCCTCTTTATGTAACACACACACACACACACACACACACACACACACACACACACATATATATATATATATATATATATATAATATATATATATATATATATATATATATATATATAATTACGTCCTCAAACTTAAATGGCCTGAGAATTATCACTTTGAGTATGTCTTTACGTGACGGCTTTACGTGACTTCCGAACACGTAGAGAGTGAACATCTATCACCAGAAATACACATCTCTGACCTCTCAATGGAATGCTCAATAATTGAAATCACGGCCACCGAGGTGGCAGGCCAAGACCAAACCGACAACGCCACTGAGGCGCTTAATTTCTCTCTCTCTCTCTCTCTCTCTCTCTCATGAATATACACAACTCATCACAGGTTATATGCGAAGATCTTTTTAATACGATGAATTAAAACTGACATTGCAATCAATATTCCATTTGTATACTCGTATTTTGCCTAATAATCAGCTGTCCAGCCAGCCCTCTGCAATGGGCAAACATTCCTTAAACAGAGGACGGGGACACCTGCAACATTGCAAGCTGTTGCCCCTGACCTAAAGCTGGCATTTGGGCATACCGTTACATTTAAAATGTTACAGTTAAAATGTATCTGATATAAAGATCTTCATCCCAGGTTCCTAAGTATATCAAAATCATGGACTCACTGCCGTCAGAGATTCGAGTGTTGCTGAAAATGAAATACTAATAAATGACTGACAAGAAAATGTCAACAAATCGACTGTAACGGTATGCCCAAATGCCAGCTTTAGGTCAGGGGCAACAGCTTGCAATGTTGCAGGTGTTCCCATCCTCTGTTTAAGGAATGTTTGCCCATTGCAGAGGGCTGGCTGGACAGATGATTATTAGGCAGAATACGAGTATACAAATGGAATATTGATTGCAATGTCAGTTTTAATTCATCGTATTAAAAAGATCTTCTCCTGGAGTCTGTGATGAGTTAGTGATGCCAGGAATCATCAGTCGATGAAGCAGCCACTAATGCTTGAAGTCACCCACTCAGGCCGAAAATATGCTGTGATAAAATGTGCAGTTGGTGCATCAGAGACAAAGGTGTCGTGACCGCTGGTCATGAAGTGTTGTTTCCTAATGACTAGACACCAATTTTCGCTTACTCAGGGAGTAAACCTACAAACTACTTGTTGTTGTTCTTGTTGTTGTTGTTGTTCTTGTTCTTGTTCTTGGTCTTATTGTTGTTGTTCTTGTTTGGGGGATAGGGAAGCCCTATGGAAAAGCATAAAATGTCTGAAAAAGGTGTATTTCGCATTGACTTAAAGATTGAGGAATTTTACAAAAGGATATTTAAGTTTTATTTATGAGAATGAAAATGTAAAAAATAGTGTGAATGTTAAACAGTACAGAACAGTTATCTCTAATAAAATATAGTGCATTTATTTTAATTTTCGTAGGTGAAATAGTGCGCCATTTGACCATAGATTTTACCACATGCTCCAAGTAAGCTGGAGGTCTGATCATGCCTTATTTCTATTAGTTTTAACGCATATGAGATAGTTGCTCTGATTTGAAAGTGAGTCTGCTTATGTAAATTGGTGCCTGGGTGTGGCTTTACTAAGTTTGAGGGCAAGTTAGTAGCCATGTCCCACCACTTAGCTTTTTAGATATTTACAGAAACTGGACTTCTCAGACTGCCATTTGTTCAACTTTGCATTCAGTATTATCAAGTTTGTCGATGATAGTGATCATGTCGCTATTGGAGAGACCTTTAAACTTTAAAGGTATGTATGAATATCTTTAAACTTTAATTAAAGGGTGTTGTGGTGATTGTTGAATTCCAAAGGAATCTGACATAGTCTTGAAATCGTAAAAGTGATGTTATGATGGTCTTTCGATTCTAAATGGGTTTATATTCCTTGAGCTTTAAATGGGGGTGTTATGATAATCTCTCAATTATAAAGGATGTTTTGGCGATGTTCCACTTTTAAAGGGGTATAATAATGATCTATCAATTTTAAAGGGCTATGATGATGATGTTTCAAGTTTTAAGTATGTTATGATGATATTTAAGTTTTAAAGGGGTATAATGATGATCTTTCAATTTTTAAGGGATATAATGATGATCTCTGAGTCTTAGAGGGATGTTATAATGATCTTCCAGTTTTAAAGGGTATAATGGTGATCTTTCAGTTTTAAAGATGTGTGCTGATCTTCTCAGTTTCAGTTTTAAAGAGGTGTTATGATCTTTCAGTTTCAAAGGGATCTTTCTCTGAGTTTTAAATGATGATCTTTCAGTTTTAAAGGCTGTGATAATTATCTTTTGATTTGAAAGGGGTAGGAAGATCTTTCTATTTTAATTAAAGGGGTGTGATGATAATCTTTCAGGTTTAAATGTTTGTGGTAGTCATTGAAATTTGAAGGGTGTAATGATCTTTCAATTTTAAAGGCTGTGATAATCATCTTTCGATTGTAAGGGCGAATGACGATTTTTCAATTTTCAAAGGAATGTGATGATGATTATGATCTTTAAGGATTAAATGGTTATGATGATAATTGGAATTTAAAGAGGCATTATTATGATGCAACAAGTGCAGTGGGATGTTACTGATGTTTCTTAATTAAGCTCCAGAGGAATGTTGTGAGCTTTTAAAATTTTATTCTCTTTAAATATTAAAGGGAAGTTATGAGGGCTTGCAAATAACAAGGTGGTGGTATAATGATATTTAAACTTTAATTGGGTGCTTAATTTATCTGTTAACTTTAAAAGGGGTTTTGTAGGCATCTTTAAAGTTAAATGAATGTTCAAATTATCAATATATTTAAGTAAGCATTAAGATTATCATTAAATTTTACATGCATGTTGGAATTAGCACTGAAATTTCAATAGAAGTTTAGATTAACATTAAGTTTTCAATGGATGCTAAATTATCAATATAATTCATGTGAGTGTTAAAATTATCATTGAATTTTAAATACATGTTAGAATTAACGCTGAATTTTAGATAGAAGTTAAAATTAACCTTAAATTTTAAACGGAAGTTATAATTAACATTAAATTTTAAATGGATGTTAAAATCAACATTATATTTCAAGTGAGTGTTAAAATCATCATTGAATTTGAAAAGGATGTTAGAATTAACGTCAAATTTCAAATGTAAGTTAGAATTAACAGGAAAATTTAAATGGATGTTAAAATGATCGTCGAATATCAAAAATACATTATGATTATCGTGTGTTTCTCAAAGGAATTTTGAGAAAATCGTTAACTTTTATATTGTAAAAGCCATCGGTTGATTCACAGACGTCGAGAGAGAGAGAAGAGAGAGAGAGAGAGAGAGAGAGAGAGAGAGAGAGAGAAAGTTTCTGGGGTGACCTTCAAGCTGTCTCCCCATAATATCAAAGCCAGAGTATTCTGATAACGTCTATATGCGTTGACTGATAGCGGCTTGCGTATATGTATAAGGGGTACATGACTTTTTCATCTGTCGCCTCCTTCTGAATGCATCACCCACCCAGCAATAGCAGCAGCAGCAGCAACTGTCCTCAATGCAATGTGAAAGGTTCCATGACAAGGCGTTTTTTTTTCTTTTTCTTTTTCTTTTGACCAGACTCAAGAGCTGACATCATTTCCCCTGGCTGCGTTCCGCCATGTGACGTACTTGAAGTAGTACATTTCATTCATAAAAGTGTATTCACTCTCGATTTTTTTTCTTGGTGGGTTAGCTTAATGGAACGCGCGGTTCAGTATGTTATATTCTCTTTATATATAGATGTGACGTAACCGAGGTACAGTTCATTCATAAAAATGTATTTACTTTCGATTTTTCGTATGGGCTTGCTAGTGACGTTTTCTCTGTGCGCATTGTCTTTATATATAGATGTGACGTAACCGAGGTACAGTTCATTCATAAAAGTGTATTTACTTTCGATTTTTCGCTATGGGTTGCTCAGTACGTTGTTCTCTGTGCGCATTGTCTTTTATAATTAGAAGTAAAAGATGTGACGTCACAGAGGTACAGTTCATTCATAAAAATCTATTTACTCTCGATTTTTTCCCTCATGAATGCAGTTGATTGAAGACATAATTCAGTGCGTTGTTTATTCTACGTACACTCTTAGGAATTAGAAGCAAAACACCATTGGGCGTGGAATTTTTTGATGACTTTAAAATTCATGTTCACAAATTAAATTCGATGAAAGAGAGAGAGAGAGAGAGAGAGAGAGAGAGAGAGAGAGAGAGAGAGAGAGAGAATCCAAATAATACTTTTACAAAGGGCTACGACCTTAAGCATTATGCGGGTTCACTTCGAATATCATTAATGGCAGTATAAGGAAATGTCGCTTGTGGGGAGCGTGTGAGCAGAAAGGAAAACTGAAACTTTGAAAAAAAGTAATTCTCAGAGGAGGAAGCTCTCGGCCAAATGAGAAATGAACCTTAGTTTCATCCATGCCCCTTTTAGTACCTGATCTCAGTTGTTGTAGGCTACACTCCAACCCCGTTGAACGTCTAGGGCCTGAAAATGAAAACTGAAAGCTTAGTTGGAATCGTAAAGCACAAGAACTAGAATAAAAAAAAGTGGATAGCAATGAAGAATATCTACAAATGAAAGAAAGAAGAATTATCTCTGAAAAAGGAATCAATAAGAATACTACAAATTTATCTCTACCCTGCTGTGGAAAGTCTTTCTACCACTTCCGTGTGTGATTTATTTTTCATTCTTTTTTCTACTTTTTTCTCGTAAACTTGCATAAGAGGACGCCTACTTTTTTTCGTAGACTTGCATAAGAGGAGGCCTACTTTTTTTCGTAGACTTGCATAATAGGACGTCTGCTTTTTTTTCGTAGATTTGCTCAAGAGGATGTCCACTTTTTTCGTAGACTTGCATAAGAGGACGTCAACTTTTTTTGTAGACTTGCTTAAGAAGACGTCTACTTTTTTACCGTAGACTAGCTGAAGAGGACGCCTACTTTTTTCGTTTGCTTGCTTAAGAGGATGTTTACTTTTTTTCGTAGACTTGCTTAAGAGGACGTCTACTTTTTTCCGTGGACTTGCTTAAGAGGATGACTACTTTTTTATTTTGTAGACTTGCTTAAGAGGACGTCTACTTTTTTTCGTAGACTTGCTTAAGAGGACGTCTATTTTTTTCGTAGGCTTGCTTAAGAGGACGTCTTTTTTTTCGTTGAATTGCTTAAGAGGACGTCTACTTTTTTTCCGTAGACTTGCTTAAGAGGAGGTCTACGTTTTTATTTTGTAGACTTGCTTAAGAGGACGTCTACTTTTTTTCGTAGACTTGCTTAAGAGGACGTCCATTTTTTTCGTAGGCTTGCTTAAGAGGACTTTTTTTCATTTACTTGCTTAAGAGGACGTCTACTTTTTTTTTCGTTGACTTGCTTAAGAGGACGTCTTTTTTTCGTTGACTTGCTTAAGAGGACGTTTACTTTTTTTTCTCGTTGACTTGCTTAAGAGGACGTCTACTTTTTTTCTCGTAGACTTACTTAAGAGGAAGCCTACTTTTTTTTCTCGTTGACTTGCTTAAGAGGACGTCTACGTCACTATTTTTTGCGGAGTGAGGCTTGCTTAAGAGGGGACGCTTTTTTTCTTTTTTGTTGGAATTGCTTAAAGAGGGAAACGTCTACTTATAGTTTTTTATCGTTGAACCTTGCTTGAGGGGAACGCTTCTTACTTTTTTAGGCATATTCGTTGGACTTGCTTAAGGTAGGACGTTTTTTTTTTTTCTTTTTACGTCTATCGAGGCCTTGCTAAGGAGGGGGAGTCTTTTTTTTCTTTTTGTTGACTTGCTAGAGGACGTTCTACTTTTGTTTTCTTAAACGAGACTTCTTGCTTACGATGGACGGGTCTTACTTTTTGGTTATCTAATTTTTTTTCTCGTTAGGCTTGCTCCTTCAGAAAGAGGACGTTTCCTTCTTTTATGTTGACTTGCTAAGAGGACGTCTACTTATATCTTCCTTTTTCTCGTGACTTGCTTTCTTGAGGGACGCTATCTTTTTCTTCGACATTGAACTTCATAAGCAGGATCGATCTTACGTTCTAATTTTTCGTAAAGGCTTCGGCATTAAGAGGACGTCTTTCTTTTTTGTTGACTGGTGCTTAAGAGGACGCTCTACTTTTTTTTCTCTTCGACTTGCTTAAGAGGACGTTCTACTTTTTTTTCTTCTCGTTGGACCCTTGCTTATGGGGACGTCTACTTTTTTTTCTTTTTTTTTTCTCATTGACTTGCTTAAGAGGACGTCTACTTTTTTTTCTCGTTGACTTGCTTAAGAGGACGTCTACTTTTTTTTCTCGTTGACTTGCTTAAGAGGACGTCTACTTTTTTTTCTCGTTGACTTGCTTAAGAGGACGTCTACTTTTTTTTCTCGTTGACTTGCTTAAGAGGACGTCTACTTTTTTTCTCGTTGACTTGCTTAAGAGGACGTCTACTTTTTTTTTCTCGTTGACTTGCTTAAGAGGGCGTCTACTTTTTTTTCTCGTTGACTTGCTTAAGAGGACGTCTACTTTTTTTTTTTCTCGTTGACTTGCTTAAGAGGACGTCTGCCAGTAGTTGGCAGCAAACTACAATCTTTACCGTTGAGAGGTTTCCTGGCTCTCTTTGCTGTTTTCAAACGTTTCCTGATCTTT
>NC_087218.1:14796799-14806799 GCF_015104395.2 Macrobrachium nipponense
CGTTTCCTGATCTTTATCACAAAATATGGCGACGGTTTCTGACGATCTGTTGTTTTAAACCACAGAAAACCAACGCAAAACTCAAACCTTTTCCGGCCCATGAAACTGTTGTCATATAGTTTTAATCCATAAGTTAACTGAATCTTATCATTAAACGGAGTTTGTCCTTTTCCTCATTCTTCAACTTATTTTTTTATTATTCTCTTCACCTTTCTCCTAAACACCTCCTTTATCCTTTGCTCGGTCCTTCTACTTTCCTCTTCCTAATTTGGAAGTAAAAGTTAACTGGTTTATAGTATGAGACCTCTTCCTCGTTGGACGAGTGGTTTCGTGCTCGGCTACCAATCCTAAGTTCGATTCTCGGCTCGGTCAACGCGGAATCAGAGGAATTTATTTCTGGTGATAGAAATTAATTTCTCGATATAATGTGGTTCGGATCCCACAATAATCTGTAGGTCTCGTTGTTAGGTGACCAATTGGTTCTTACCCACGTGAAGATATCTAATCTTTCGGGCCAGCCCTAGGAGAGCTGTTAATCAGCTCAGTGGTCTGGTAAAACTAAGATCTACTTAACTTTTTTTTCCCTACCTGAACACTGATCACAGCTGTGTTGGAACGATAGTAGACTGGAATTAATTCTGTTATGTCACTGTTCAAAGTCATTACACGTTTACCAATACGCAAATCCTGCGCCGTCAGTGTAACTCGTGCAGCGCGTTGTGAGGGCAGTGTAGGTAGGGAATTGGTGGGGTAGGGAGGAGACATGACACATCCACACTCCTCCTCCAAACCTGTTTGTCCACCCCAGGTGAGGGCTGGTAGGTATGGGATCGGTAGGGGAGACGTGATGGACAGCGCCGGGTCCCTTCGCAGCGTATCGCAGGCCATCAAGTTCCTAATAACAACTAATCATGATAATAATAATAATAATGCTTAGATGCATCGTAACCAGAGGAATAGTACTGAATAAGCTGACCATATGACAGTCCAGCCTCTTGCTGCGGGAGAAGCCCTTTAAGCCGCCAGAGGAAAAAAAAAATAAAGTTCACGTGTTCCAAAAGGGTACCAGGAAGAGCCAGCCTGGTCCCATAACATCCGCAAATACCTCCGGGAGTGGATTGCGTCATGGGACCTTTAAAGCTGCGCTGTTACGCTGGGTCGGGGAACTCCACCCAGGCCAGATTCATCGCTGAGGTGATGTTATGACATATCCGTTTCAGGGTCAGTCACCTCTCTACGCTTTATTATTGAATGGTTCGTTCAATTTGTTATGGTTCGTGTGTATGTAGGGATGTTATGTGAAGGTAGATATAATGATAATTATATATTAATATATAATGTTATATATTTTAATTTTATATGAGTATATATATTATATTATGATATATTTATTATATTATAATTATATTATAGATATTTATTATTATATATATTAACTATATTATCTAATTATATATATACTATAATATTATTATAGATATATAATATATTATATATATTATATTATTATATATCATATATTATATTATATATATATACACACACCGACGGATTGATTTCGTGCAGTTGGAAACTTGAGAACGTTCAAGCATTACTAACCTAATACTAATCGCCTTGCATCTTGATACGTTTTTATCCATTGATTTATTTTCTTTTTAATCAGTGAGATCTCTTCTCTCTGTATTTTCCTTTAACTTCCTCCGCTTCGTAATGTAACACCATACTTTTGGGAAGCTTGAATCTCAAGTCAGTGGCCCCTGTGGTGGGCTTGTTTCATATGAATAGAGTTATCTTCTGATTAATAATAAATAATAATAATAAATAATAATAATAATAATAATAATAATAATAACAATAATAATAATACTATAGTTTTATGGGCTCACATCGGTTATGGGTGTCTGTCAAGCTTTCTCGGTGTCAGTTTATTTGTAGAAACTCGGGTTTGTTGTTCCGCCATGCGGTAGAGAGTTGTTTTTTATGTGTGAGTAATCTCGCCCGTAGTTTTCTTTCCACGTGGAGCCGTCGTCAGAATGGCCTTCGAAAAAATAATAAATGAATTGTGACCCTACTACTAACGCTACTACTACTACTGATAATATTAATAATAATCTTTAAATGAAAACATAAGTTCCTCAAGTATAAAACATTTCTCCAACATTTTTTTTTTTTTCAAACAAACTCAAAACGAAACACCAATTTCTCCCCTCAAAAATTTTTTCCTTTTTTTCCTTTCAAATGAATTTTACAGTTGGTCAAAATTATGATCCCTAGTACTACTACTGCTAATAATAATAATGATAATCTTTAAATAAAAACGTAAGTTCCTCAAGTATGAAACATTTCTCCAATTTTTTTTTCAAACAAATTTTGCAATTTGGTCAGAAAATAGAAGCCCTACTGCATGCTACCTCATAATCAATATAATAAATAATAATAACAAAATGAATAATAATAATAATAAAAAATAAAAATAATAATAATAATAATAATAATAATAATAATAATAATAATAATAAATATCTTTAAAGAAACACACACCTTTTCCTCAAGTATAACACGCTTAAAGCGAAACAGCATTTCTCTAATGTCCTTCTTTCCCTCTCAAACAAATTTTTGCAGGAAGTCCCAAAAGAAGCAAAGGGCGGGAAGAGACCAGGTTCACCGACCTCACTCGCACGACAAACAAGCACGTTACACGAGTGGCCACGCCCCCCACCCTCACCCTCGCCCCCTCCCCCTCCCCCCTCCCCGGACTTACAGCAGCAACTTTAAAGGTTTCATGACACGGCGTTCTCGACGGATTTGCTGCGCCCTTCCGCCCCTCCAAGGCTAAAGGGGCCTACTGCTACTGCTACTACTACCACCACCACCGCAGCCCTACTATCTTACTACCAGCATCTCAGGGGACCTCCCCTACTCAGCCATCATCACCCCTCCTCCCCACTGGGGGGGCCCTACCACCCAGACACCTGCCCCAGCACACATGGTCTTCGTCGCTTGCCCGAGTTTTGTATTCAAATGAAAACTTCCCTTCCTGACCATATTTGCTTGTTGTTTGTTTTTGCCTTATTGTGCGTGTGGGGGCGGTGGGGGTGGGGGGGGGGGTGGGGGGTTGGGGGGGGGGGTTGGGGGGGTTCAGGGTACAGCCAGACCATTCAAATATAAGAAAACCCTGACAATATAAACTGCCCGTACGCAAAAAAAAAAAAAAAAGATAAATAAATAAAATAAAGAAAACGTACACACGGGAAGAAAACAAATAATAAATAAATGCACTGTAGGCATTACTGAAGTTTGTTTGCAGCGTGCCTTCGACACTTACCTACAACCTCCTTTCGTTCCTTTTACTGTACCTACTTTCATATTTTCTTTCCTCCATCTTACTTTCCACTATCTCCCAACGATTGTTTCATATATAGTGCAACTGCTATGCAAGTATATAAAGATATAGAGGTGGACTCATTTTAAATACTATATAAAGGTAAAAAAGTGGACTCATTCCAAATATGTCAAATAAAGAAGTTAGCGGACGAATGACGAAGTCAGGCATTCCAAAATATTTTGAAATGATTGCCAATTTCTTTTTTTTTCTTTTTAGTGAGGATCCACTCGAGTTGAGAGACTTCGAAGGACGTACATAGATAGATAGATAGATATTTTTTTTTTACCACAATACAAAATAATATGAATTTTACAAAAGAGTATTTGGTCCAAATTACAAAATTAAGTACAGTAGATTTTGTACAATCTCTTATACAAAATAAATGAATTTCAATAACATATATATTGTACTAAAACTAGAACAAAACCATACATCTTGACTTTACCCAAAGATGGAATACGCACACGTGTGGTACTATAATCAAGACGTTTATAAACATCTCCCCGTTTGAACAAGGAAGATTATTCTTCGTTCGTAACTGGTCAACAAAATTGCGCAGAACGCTTCCTGAAGTTAAGAACTTTGTCTTCCTGACTGGACAAGGAAGATTATTTTGCGCTTGCATTTGATTACCAAAAATGAGTGTGTATTTTCTTCTGTGCTATGGTAATATTTGATGTATTTCTAAAGGTATAGAATATGTTATTGCAAATGAAAACTTCAGCTACGGCTTCGTGATGGAATGTAGACTGCAGACATTTTGCTTCGACTGTGAAGAGCGCTCTGAGAGAGAGAGAGAGAGAGAGAGAGAGAGAGAGAGACGAGAGAGAGAGAGAGAGAGAGAGAGAGAGAAGGGGGGGGGGAGGTTGTTAGTTACCTGCAGACTCATCTTCAACCTTATCATCAGGAGGCAGACTCTGACCTAGGAACAGATAGAACAATGCGTATTTTTAGTGAAAAAAAAATAAATAAAAAAAAAGAATGGCAATCAGAAAATCTACGAAGTTGTTTGCCAGACATTTCTGCGACTATATCTTGGCTTCTGCTTGTTTTCATACTTTCACTCAATGGGTAAAAGTAGTTACAGTTCCTTCGTAAAATGAATTGTATATATACCCGAAATATTCTATTCTCGGGCATTCTATTGAGGGTCAGAGATGTGTATTTCTGGTGATAAAAGTTCACTCTCGACGTGGTTCGGAAGTCACGTTAAGCCGTTGGTCCCGTTGATGAATAACCACTGGTTCCATGCATCGTAAAAACACCATACAAAACAAACTGACAAACTAACTATACCCTAAATATGAAAGGACGTGAGAATAAAAAGCTGCGTTGCACATTTTATTATTTGTGGTTAGTACCATACGTATGAACTGCTGTCGTCTATACCACGGTCGATTTTGGATCGTCAAGGTCGCCTGAAGGAGAACTTCCTAGGCAAGGTCCCCGGGTCCACTCCGTGAAGTTTGATCCCACGCGGTTGATCCGACAGCGTTCCCGCGCCCCGAGGAACCTAGGAGGCCTCCTGCTAATAATACATAAATCTTTAAAGATGTAGTGTGATGAAGAGAGCTCGCCGTGATATGACTGCATCGTTGCCAATTTAGTGGAGCTTCACACATAAGCCGATGCATTTACAAACTGTTTCCATGAATTCTAGTTGTCATAGATGCAATAATGATAAAATTGCTCTAATATGTATATATACTACAAATAGATACGCCAATTTCACGTATTTCCACGGTTTTGTGTAAGTGTTATACCCAGTTTGGAGGGTAAACACTGGTTGTGAGTGCACGGCGGCAGGCAACAGAAACATTTCTCGGAGTCTCTCTGGGGAAACCGTGTCAGCAGTGAGCTGAACAATGACCGTACGTGTTTGTTTGATTGGTCTGCTCACAGAAGAGCAAAGCGCAGTCGTCTTACAATATCACGTCTTTGAATAGATAAAAAGCAAATTATAAGAGAAGAAGATGAAGAAGAAGAAAAATAAAACCCCTTCGGTTGAGACTTACATGAACGGACTCCCTTGCCACCCTGCCAGTGACACGATCAGCCTGCCAACCTACTAACTGGCGATTCTAGACTTATCTTCTTAACATATTCATGCTAAATAATCCTCGACTACTCAGCAAAAATGGCTATTTGTTTTAATCCTTTTGTGAAAGACGCTCCTTTGCAGAATGAAGAGTTTTTTTTTTTTTTTTCTAATCATTCTTGTTTGGCAGGCAGCGTGTTTTGAATAAGAGTGGCATGATGGCTCTGGAGCCCAAGCGCTCTCATTGATTGTATTGCAGCTTTAACGTTGCATGACGCACCATTCCCACCGAGCAGCCAACACAGGCAGCTACCCACCCCCTGGCCCTAGTCCCGTAATACAAGCGCCAGGGCCCCTGGAAGGGAGGGAGGGTGGGGGGATCCCCACCCACCTTCCCTCCCTACCCTTCTTACATCACCAAACAAAAGTTGACGTCACAGACGGGTCTTTCATTCAGTTAAAATGGGTTATATCTTGTTTCGGTGGTGCGAGATCAAATTGCTTTGCTTGAATTTTGTTTTTTAAGTTTTGCTCGCACAGCACTACGGTTCGATAGGTGGAATGTTTTCGGTTAGTTCTTCAGCTGCGTGGAACGAATTGGACATTATCGTGCATCTGGCTGATGACTGATAGTGCACGCAAGCACACTTGCGTAAGTAATTATATATATATATATATATATATATATATATATATATATATATATATATATATACTATATGTGTGTGGTGTGTGTGTGTGTGCTTTTTTCTTGCACAATCGAGCTTTGAATTCTGTTAATACGATAATTTGTAAAAATCAACCTGGCAACTCTGACAGCTGCAAACTGATTGTAAGACTTTCGGCAGAATAAACCTGAGCTTACTTATGAAGTTGTAGTATATTGAATTTAGAAAATCTGACACATTAAACGCAGATTTTAAACACATTAACCTGTGGAGTTTGGCAGATTCTTTCTGAAAAAAAGGGAAATTTGGCTGAAATAGCTAGCAGATGAATTATAGGGAATCCCTGATTATATATATTATATATTATATTATATATAATAATATATATAATAAATATATATATATCTATAATATAAATACTAATATATAAATTAATATATAATATAATTATTAGTAATATAAATATATATGATAATACATATGATATACAGACATACGGTTTTTGGTTTTTATAATCCATCACCGCTCCTTTGAGACGACCGTTAAAAGTCTGATTCAATTTTCATTGGAGCTTTGTTTCTTAGGAGGTCCTTTTCTAGCCCAGGCCCGGAGTACAGACTAAACGCGATAAAGAAGTAAGGACGGAGGACATAACTGTAGACATTCCTTCCCTGTAGCTATTTGTGAATGTAGTTGATTGAGCAATTGAACGCCTAACTGCGAGTGTTTATATATATATATATATATAATATATATATATATATATATATATATATATTATATACTATATATAATTTTATACCGACTCGATTGTTCGTATTCGGTATCTGTTTTTTGCTGACATATTCAAAAGGCCATTTTATTTTTTTTTTTTTTCAAAGAACCAACATTGTTTGGGTAATTCACCTCATAAGTATCGTAGAAATTAATTACACAGTATTAAATGCTATGGCAAATATAAATTTTTGGTCTTAGTTTTTTCTTTATATATAATATACTATACTATATATATATATATATATATATATAATATATATATATATATATATATATATATATATATATATATATATATATAATTACACTAAATCATAGCAAGTACGCACCTGCCCAATTTCGCTCCTGTCGTTATTGGAACTCGGTATTTTACGGAATAATTTGGCTACGAAGAAGCATTATTACGGAATGACGGAAAACGTGTTGGCGTGACGTAAGTTGTATTCAAGACACGCAAGACACGACCTTTGTGAATGACTATAGGTAACACACACACACACACACCTGGCGTACTTCATTTCTAAAAGAAAAAAAAAATGAGAAAGAGCAGTCGAAAAGGATTCCAAAGGGAAACTCTCTCTCTCTCTCTCTCTCTCTCTCTCTCTATCTGGAGTGACATCATCGAATGGTGCAAAAACTCTAGGTGGCGCAGTATGAGAGGAAGAAGTAGGAAAAGAGAAATTCTGTGTGTGTGTGTAATATGCTGCCGCAGGACAATGTCAACAGAAGTTGTAAAAAAAAAGGAAAATGGACGCAGACGAAGAAGTTTGATATAAAGCATGTGCTGATGACGATGCTGTACATGCAGAATTTAGCAAAGACCACAAAGCACCTTTTGCCTGTTAGTGACCACGTGTTATGCTCATAGTAGATTTAGTTCAGAGACGGTAACGGTGTTTTGAGCGTAGGCAAATATGAAAGGGCATTTTAGACCAGGCAAAATAATCCCCAAACGAAGGGGTGCTCTCTCTCTCTCTCTCTCTCTTGATACTTACCATTTATCTGTATTTAGGTCATATATATATATATATATATATATATAAATATATATATATATATATATATATATATCTCTTCTTTCTCTAGGTACTACTTTTGTCTTGGGGCTACTTTTGTTTCGTCTATCTTTTGTTTTCTTAAACAAGTGAACGTTATTAAATTCTGTGTAAGATTGCTTAGCAAGTTGATATTATTTTTGGCTTCTTCCATGTGAATTTTAATGTAATAATAAGAATAATAATAATAATAATAATAATAATAATAATAATAATAATAAGGAACTTGGAAAAACTAGATGCCGAAATAGCTCCAGGACTCGTGCAAAAGAGTGTGCTCCTAGAAACAGCATACAAAGTGAGAAAAATGATGGACTCCAAAGGCGGCAGGATGCAACCTTGAACCCAGTCGAATAGGGTGATTGTGATAAAAAAAAATAATAATGTGTATAACTCTCAAAGCTGAGAACAGGAGTAACTTTGTATAAGGTCCACAATAATATATCAATGGTAGAATGTGAGACTTTATAAAAATGTATGAAAAGCTTTTGAACCCCATCCTGGGTTCATCTAACTGAAGATGAACCCAGGATAGGGTTCGAAACTTTTCATACAATTTTAGTCTCAAATTTTACCATTGATTATTGTGGACCTTATACAAAATAATGATAATAATGATAATAAAGTAAATGATCTTCACTTTATTCGTTAACCAGAAATAAACACAAAATCCGGCCTGAAACTGAACCCTTTAGAACTGTCTTAAAATCGGCCCTTATGTATAAAACACTCATAGAAATCATGGTAAGATTGAAGATGATAATCCTGCTAATAAAATTATAATCGAAGATACTGGGCTCAAAACCGGGTCACATAGCTGGAGGTGATTATGGGATGAATGTTGTTAATCCCACTGAAATGTAGCCTGAGGTATACTATAGATGTCTGATGTATGTTCCACCTCTCCTGAGGGATACTTTTGAAAAATGTATCCCTCAGGAGAGGTGAATCATAAATCCTGTATATGTGAACTCTCTCGAGAGAGACTGAGTGTTTCCAGCCCTGTGATTGGCTTATCAACAGCCAATGAGGAGCGTCGTAAGGGACTGGCCTAGACATCAAATGCACTGTTGATGTGAATCTACTATAGTATGCAGAATGTGGGTACATGGTCTAAGCTTAGGGAGACTTACGTCTAGATCCTCTCTTATTTGACCGTGATTATTAATGAATAAATAAATAAATTACAAAAGCAAAAACCCTTACCGTGTGGAACAAAGAAACTCAAAATGTGTTTTCGACCAACCCACCGAAAAAGCCATACGAGGTTGAGCGTTGTCAAATAATAGTTGTCAAGTTCAAACATAAACATAAAGTAGCGTCTATAGAGTGAGTTTCGTGCGTCATAATTCTTCTGATTAATTTTTTTTAAATCATGTTATGGCTGCTCCAAATTGTTGCTGAAGATATTAGAAAAATGATGGAGACTTGGCAAGGAATTGGTCGCTCGTCGTTGAAAACCGGAGTGCGGTTGCAAAGCCTATTTCTTCGTTCGACCTTCGCTGTGAATTAAAAGAAACCATCCTAAGGCAGCGACGCATTTCGGCGCTGTCATTCTTTTCCGGTCTTCTTCTTTTTCTTCTTCTTCCTTCTCTTCTTCTTCTTCTTGAAGGTTTGAAGGTTGCTTTCTACATAATACCTTGCCGGTCTTCCTTTGTCTAATTGTATTCGAGGCTGGGTTAAGTAATGCATTATTTTGTCACATTTTTCCTTCTCTGTTGCCTTCGTTTAGTCTTCTTCGAGCCTAGTCTGAGTCAGGGCATTTGTTTTGTCACATTTTACCTGTTTTATCTTTTTTTTTCCTTCGTCTAGTTTTCTTCGAGCCTGGGCTAGAAAAGGGTGTTAGTTTGTCGCATTTTACCTTTTTTCGTCTTTTTCCTTCGTCTACTTTTCTCCGACCCTAGTCTGAGTCAGGGCATTAGTTTTGTCACCTTTACCTCTTTTTTTTTTTTTCTTCGAGCCTGGGCAAGGAAAAGGGTGTTAGTTTGTCGGTAATGTTTGAGTTTTGGTCTTCCAAAAACCGTAACAGATGATACCATAAACATGAAAGCTAAATACTAAAGCTCTTTATTTCGTG
>NC_087218.1:14811799-14876799 GCF_015104395.2 Macrobrachium nipponense
GCCAGCAATTGAAATTTCAACTCTGATGTTCAGCCACTTTGCCAGAAATTGAAATTTCACCTCTGATGTTCGATGTTCAGCCACTTTTCCAGAAATTGAAATTTCACCTCTGATGTTCAGCCACTTTGCCAGAAATTGAAATTTCGCCTCTGATAATCAGCCACTTTGCCAGAAATTGAAATTCACCTTCTGTGAATTCAGCCACTTTTGCCAGAAAAATTGAAATTTCACCTCTGATGTTCAGCCACTTTGCCAGAAATTGAAATTTCAACTCTGATGTTCAGCCACTTTGCCAGAAATTGAAATTTCACCTCTGATGTTCAGCCACTTTGCCAGAAATTGAAATTTCACCTCTGATGTTCAGCCACTTTGCCAGATCAAAATTGAAATTCACCTCTGATGTTCAGCCACTTTGCCAGAAATTGAAATTTCACCTCTGATGTTCAGCCACTTTGCCAGAAATTGAAATTTCACCTCTGATGTTCAGCCACTTTGCCAGAAATTGAAATTTCACCTCTGATGTTCAGCCGCTTTGCCAGCATTAGAAATTTCACCTCTGATGTTCAGCCACTTTGCCAGAAATTGAAATTTCACCTCTGATGTTAGCCACTTTGCCAGAATTGAAATTTCACCTCTGATGTTCAGCCGACTTGCCAGAAATTGAAATTTTCACCCTGAAATGTTTCAGCCACTTTGCCAGAAAATTGAAATTTTCAACCTTTGATGTTTTTCAGGCCAATTTGCGCGAGAAATTGAAATTTCCAACTCTGATGTTTTCCAGCAAACTTTGCCAGAAAAATTCAAATTTCACTCCTCTGATGTTCAGCCACTTTTGCGCCAGAAATTGAAAGTTCAAAAAACTCTGAAAATGTTTCAGCCACGTTTCCAGAAATTGAAATTTACCCTGATGTTTCACCCTTTGTTCAAAAATTGAAATTTCTCCACTCTGATGTTTCAGGTCCACTTTGGCCAAGCAATAAAATTTTCAAACCTCTTGAAATGTTTCAGCACCTTTGCCAGAAATTGGAAATTTCACCTTCTGATGTTCATCACTTTGCCAGCAATAGAAAGTTTCACCTCTGAAATGTTCAGCCAAAACTTTGCCGAAGCAATTTGGAAATTTCTCCTCTGATGTTCAGCCACTTTGGCCAGAAATTTAATTTCACCTCTGATGCTCGCCAAACTTTGCCCGAAATTCAAATTTCAACCTCTGTGTTCAGCCACTTTGCCAGAAAATTCAAATGTCCCCGGATGTTCAGGCACCTTTGCCAGAAATTGAAATTTCAACTCTGATGTTCAGCCACTTTTCCAGAAATTGAAATTTCACCTCTGATGTTCAGCCACTTTGTCAAAAATTGAAATTTCTCCTCTGATGTTCAGCCACTTTGCCAGCAATAGAAATTTCACCTCTGATGTTCAGCCACTTGCAGAAATGAAAATTTCACCTTGATGTTAGCCACTTTGCCAGCAATAGAAATTTCACTTCGATGTTCAGCCACTTGCCAGCAATTGGAAAATTCTCCTCTGATGTTCGCACTTTGCCCAGAAATTAATTTTCACCTCTGATGATCGACACTTTGCCAGAAGAAATTCAAATTTCACTTCTGTATGTGCAAGCCACTTTGCCAGCAATTGAAATTTCACCTCTGATGTTCAGCCACTTTGCCAGAAATTCAAATTTCACCTCTGATGTTCAGCCACTTTGCCAGCAATAGAAATTTCACCTCTGATGTTCAGCCACTTTGCCAGAAATTGAAATTTCTCCTCTGCTGTTCAGCCACTTTGCCAGAAATTGAAATTTCACATCTGATGTTCAGCAACTTTGCCAGGAATTGAAATTTCACCTCTGATGTTCAGCCACTTTGCCACAAATGGAAACTTCACCTCTGATTTCAGCCTTCCTTTGCCAGAAAATTTAGAAATTTTCACCTCTGTGTGCAGCCTTTTCCACTTGATGTTTTCAGCCTTTTTCTTTGCAGCAATAGAAATTTCACCTCTGATTTTCAGCCATTTTGCCAGCAATAGAAATTTCACATCTGATGTTCAGCCATTTTGCCAGCAATAGAAATTTCACCTCTGATGTTCAGCCATTTTGCCAGCAATAGAAATTTCACCTCTGATGTTCAGCCACTTTGCCAGCAATAGAAATTTCAATCTCTGATGTTCAGCCATTTTGACAGTAATAGAAATTCACCTCTGATGCTCAGCCACTTTGCCAGCAATAGAAATTTCACCTCTGATGTTCAGCCATTTTGCCAGCAATAGAAATTTCACCTCTGATTTTCAGCCATTTTGCCAGCAATAGAAATTTCACCTCTGATGTTCAGCCATTTTGCCAGCAATAGAAATTTCACCTCTGATTTTCAGCCATTTTTCCAGCAATAGAAATTTCACCTCTGATTATTCAAAAAGCCAAAATTTTGCCCCAGCAATAGAAATTTCACCTCTGATGTTCAGCCATTTTGCCAGCAATAGAAATTTCACCTCTGATGTTCAGCCATTTTGCCAGCAATAGAAATTTCACCTCTGATGTTCAGCCATTTTGCCAGCAATTGATATTTCTCCACTGATGTTCAGCCACTTTGCCAGCAATTGAAATTTCACCTCTGAAGTTCAGCAAGTTTTTTGCAGTTTAAAATGGACATCAGAATGGAGGGAACTTGACTCCAGATTGTAAAAGGTAAAAGGTGAAACTTAATATTAGGAGAGAGAGAGAGAGAGAGAGAGAGAGAGAGAGAGAGAGAGAGAGAGAGAGAGAGAGAGAGAAATTTACTAGGATGAGCTAGAGAGAGAAAATGTTTCGAACTCTTATCGATGTACCCAAGTTGTATCTTTGGAGTGAAGAATACATGGAGTTATAGTCATGCATTATCTGTCAGTTTTTCAGTGACATATTGTGAGCATTTTAATAGAGATATGCGTTGTAATCCCAGCAGGTGAAAGAATATATTCCCTATTAAGTGGCGTTTGAAAACAACTTTGACTTGAGCAGGTAGTCAGTTCTTAACTGGGCTACCCAAGGAGCATTTAAATTAAACAGATAATATGTTCCTAAACTGGATGTTCATGGAGCACTTGAATTATGCAGGTTGTCTGTTCCTTAACAGGCTGCTCAAAAAGCACTTAAATTATAAATCAAGTCTGTTCCTTAACTGGCTACTCAAGGAGCACTTAAATTAAACAGGTGGTCAGTTCCCTAACAGGAGCACTTGAATTAAACAGGTAGTCTGTTCGTTAACCGGCTGCTCAAGGAGCATTTAAATTGAAAAGGAAGTCTGTACGTTAACTGGATGTTCAAGGAGCACCTAAACTAAACAGGTAGTCTGTTCCTTAACTGGCTGCTTATGGAGCACTTACATTAAACCGGTAGTCTGCTCATTAATTGCTGCTCAAAGAGCATTTAAATTGAACGGGTGGTCTATTCCTCAACAGGCTGCTCAAGGAGCATTTAAAGTGAATGGGTAGTCTGCTCCTTAACTGGCTGTTCAAGGAGCATTTAAATTGAATGGGTAGTCTGTTCCTTAACTAGCTGATCAAGGAGGATTTAAATTGAATGGGTAGTCTGTTTCATAACTGGCTGCTCAAGGAGCATTTAAATTGAATGGGTAGTCTGTTTCATAACTGGCTGCTCAAGGAGCATTTAAATTGAATGGGTAGTCTGTTTCATAACTGGCTGCTCAAGGAGCATTTAAATTGAATGGGTAGTCTGTTCCTTAACTGGCTGCTCAAGGAGCATTTAATTTGAACAGGTAGTCTGTTCCTTAACTGGTTGCTCAAGGAGCATTTAATTTGAACAGGTAGTCTGTTCCTTAACTGGCTGATCAAGGAACATTTAAATTGAACGGGTAGTCTGTTCCTTAACTGGCTGTTCAAGGAGAATTTAAATTGAACGGGTAGTCTGTTCCTTAACTGGCTGCTCAAGGAGCATTTAAATTGAACGGGTAGTCTGTTCCTTAACTAGTTGCTCAAGGAGCATTTAATTTGAACAGGTAGTCTGTTCATTAAATGGCTGCTCAAGAAGCATTTAAATTGAATGGGTAGTCTGTTCCTTAACTGGCTGCTCAAGGAGCATTTAAATTGAACGGATAGTCTGTTCCTTAACTAGTTGCTAAAGGAGCATTTAATTTGAACAGGTAGTCTGTTCATTAAATGGCTGTTCAAGGAGCATTTAGATTGAATGGGTAGTCTGTTCCTTAACTGGCTAATCAAGGAACATTTCAATTGGACGGGTAGTCTGTTCCTTAACTGGCTGATCTAGTAGCATTTAAATTGAACGGTAATCTGTTCCTTAACTGGCTGATCAAGGAGCATTTAAACTGAACGGGTAGTCTATTCCTTAACTGGCTATTCAAGGAGCATTTAAATTAAATGGGTAGTCTGTTCCTTAACTGGCTGCTCAAGGAGCATTTAAATTGAACGGGTAGTCTGTTCCTTAACTGGCTGTTCAAGGAGCATTTAAATTGAATGGGTAGTCTGTTCCTTAACTGGCTGTTCAAGGAGCATTTAAATTGAACGGGTAGTCTGTTCCTTAACTGGCTGCTCAAGGAGCATTTAAATTTAAACGGGTAGTCGGTTCCCTTAACTGGCAGCTCAAGAAGCATTTAAATTGAACCGGGTAGTCGTCCTTAACGGGTTGCTCAAGGAGGCATTTTAAAATGAACGTGTAGTCTGTTCCTTAACTGGCTGCTCAAGGAGTATTTAAATTGAACGGGTAGCCTATTCCTTAACTGGCTGCTCAAGGAGCATTTTAATTGAACGGGTAGCCTGTTCCTTAACTGGCTGCTCAAGGAGCATTTACTTTGAACGGGTAGCCTGTTCCTTAACTGGCTGCTCAAGGAGCATTTAAATTGAACGGGTAGCCTGTTCCTTAACTGGCCGTTCAAGGAGCATTTACTTTGAACGGGTAGCCTGTTCCTTAACTGGCTGCTCAAGGAGCATATAAATTGAACGGGTAGCCTGTTCCTTAACTGGCTGCTCAAGGAGCATTTACTTTGAACGGGTAGCCTGTTCCTTAACTGGCTGCTCCAGGAGCATATATATTGAACGGGTACTCTGTTCCTTAACTGGCTGCTCAAGGAGCATTTAAATTGAACGGGTAGTCTGTTTCTTAACTGGCTGCTCAAGGAGCATTTAAATTTAAACGGGTAGTCTATTCTTTAACTGGCTGCTCAAGGAGCATTTAAATTGAACAGGTAGTCTATTCCTTAACTGGCTGCACAAGGAGCATTTAAATTGAACGGGCAGTCTGTTCCTTAACTGGCTGCTCAAGGAGCATTTAAATTGAACGGGTAGTCTGTTCATTAACTGGCTGCTCAAGGAGCATAAAAATTGAACGGGTAGTCTGTTCCTTAACTGGCTACTCAAGGAGAATTTAAATTGAACGGGTAGCCTGTTCCTTAACTGGCTGCTCAAGGAGCTTTTAAATTGAACTGGTAGTCTGTTCCTTAACTGGCTGCTCAAGGAGCATTTTTTTTTTTAAATTGAATGGGTAGTCTGTTCCTTAACTGGCTGCTCATAGAGCATTTAAATTGAACGGGTAGTTCCTGTTACTAACCGGCTGCTCAAGAAGCATTTAAATTGAACGGGTAGCCTGTTCCTCACTGGCTGCTCAAGGAGCATTTAAATTGTATGGGTAGTCTGTTCCTTAACTGGCTGCTCAAAAAGAACATATAAATTGAACTGTTACAGTCTGTTCCTTAACTGGCTGCTCAGTGAGCATTTAAATTGAACGGGAATTCTGTTCCCTTAACGGTGCCTCAAGGAGCATTTAAATTGAACGGGTAGCCGTCCTTAAATGGCAATGCTCAAGGAGCATTTAAACTTTGAAACGGGTAGCCTGTTCCTTAACTGGTGCTCAAGGAGCATATAAATTGAATAGGTAGTCTGTTCCTTAACTGGCTGCTCAAGGAGCATTTACTTTAAACGGGTAGCCTTTTCCTTAACTGGCTGCTCAAGGAGCATTTACTTTGAAGTGGGTAGCCTGTTCCTTAACTGGCTGCTCAAGGAGCATATAAATTGAACGGGTAGTCTGTTCCTTAACTGGCTGCTCACGGAGCATTTAAATTGAACGGGTAGCCTGTTCCTTAACTGGATGCTCAAGGAGCATTTAAATTTATGGGTAGTCTGTTCTTTAACTGCTGCTCAAGGAGCATTTAAATTGAACGGTAGTTTGTTCCTTAACTGGATGATCAAGGAAGGATTTAAATTGAAAGGGTGTTCTGTTCCTTAACTGGCTGAATCAAGGAGGCAAATTTGAATTGGGAACCGGGTAAGTCTGTCTTAAAACTGGAATGATCAAGGAGGATTAAATTGAATGGGTAGTCGTTCCTTAACTGCTTGATCAAGGAAGGAGGATTAAATTGAACGGGTAGTCGTTCCTTAACTGGGCTGATCAAGGAGGATTTAAATTTAAGGGTAAGGTTCTTGTTCCTTTAACTGGCTGATCAAGGAAGGTATTTAAATTGAATGGGTAGTCTGTTCCTTAACTGGTGATCAAAGGAAGGGATTTAAATTGAACGGGTAGTCTTGTTTCCTTAACCTTAACTGCACCTTAAGGAGGATTTAAATTGAACGGGTAGTTCTGTTCCTTAACTATCTGCATCTTAGGAAGGAATTTAAATGAACAAGGGAGGATTTAAATTGGAAATGGTAGTATGTTCCTTAACGGGTGATAAGGAGGATTTAAATTGAACGGGTAAGGCTGTTCCTTAACTACTTGCCTAGGCGGATTTAAATTGAAAACGGGTGTCTGTTCCTTAACTAGCTGCACTAGGAGGATTTAAATTGAACAGGGTAGTCTGTTCCTTAACTAGCTGCAATAGGAGGATTTATTGAAACGGGTAAGTCTGGTCCTTTAAATTGGATGAAATCAAGAATTGGGAATTTAAATTGAATGGCGAAGGTTAGTCTGTTCCTTAACTGGATGATCAAGGAAGCCTTTAAATTGAATGGGTACTCTGCTCCTTAACTGGCTGCTCAAGGAGCATTTAAATTTAACGGGTAGTCTGTTCCTTAACTGGCAGCTCAAGAAGCATTTAAATTGAACGGGTAGTCTGTTCCTTAACGGGTTGCTCAAGGAGCATTTAAATTGAACGGTAGTCTGTTCCTTAACTGGCTGATCAAGGAGTATTTAAATTGAACGGGTAGCCTATTCCTTAACTGGCTGCTCAAGGAGCATTTAATTGAACGGGTAGCCTGTTCCTTAACTGGCTGCTCAAGGAGCATTTACTTTGAACGGGTAGCTCTTCCTTAACTGGCATGCTCAAGGAGCATTTAAATTGAAAGAACGGGTAGGCCTGTTCCTTAACTGGCCGTTCAAGGAGCATTTACTTTGAACGGGTAGCCATGTTCCTTAACTGGCTGCTCAAGGAGGAGCATATAAATTGAACGGGTAGCCTGTTGTTCCTTAATGGCTGCTCAAGGAGCATTTACTTTGATGGGTAGCCTGTTCCTTAACTGGCTGCTCCAGGAGCATATATATTGAACTATTACTCTGTCCTTAACTGGCTGCTCAAGAGCCAATTTGAAATGAACGGGTAGTCTGTTCTTAACTGGCTGCTCAAGGAGCATTTAAATAACGTAGTCGTTCTTTAACTGGCTGCTCAAGGAGCATTTTAAATTGAACAGGTATCTATTCCTTAACTGGCTGCACAAGGAGGGCATTTAAATTGAACGGGCAGTCTGTTCCTTAACTGGCTGCTCAAGGAGCATTTAAATTGAACGGTAGTCTGTTTCATTAACTGGCTGCTCAAGGAGCATAAAAATTGAACGGGTAGTCTATTCTTAACTGGCTACTCAAGGAGAATTTAAATTGAACGGGTAGCCTGTTCCTTAACTGGCTGCTCAAGGAGCTTTTAAATTGAACTGGTAGTCTGTTCCTTAACTGGCTGCTCAAGGAGCATTTAAATTGAATGGGTAGTCTGTTCCTTAACTGGCTGCTCATAGAGCATTTAAATTGAACGGGTAGCCTGTTACTTAACCGGCTGCTCAAGAAGCATTTAAATTGAACGGTAGCCTGTTCCTCAACTGGCTGCTCAAGGAGCATTTAAATTGTACGGGTAGTCTTCCTTCCTTAACTGGCTGCTCAAAGAACATATAAATTGAACTGGTAGTCTGTTCCTTAACTGGCTGCTCAGTGAGCATTTAAATTGAACGGGTAATCTGTTCCTTAACTGGCTGCTCAAGGAGCATTTAAATTGAACGGGTAGCCTGTTCCTTAACTGGCTGCTCAAGGAGCATTTACTTTGAACGGGTAGCCTGTTCCTTAACTGGCTGCTCAAGGAGCATATAAATTGAATAGGTAGTCTGTTCCTTAACTGGCTGCTCAAGGAGCATTTACTTTAAACGGGTAGCCTGTTCCTTAACTGGCTGCTCAAGGAGCATTTACTTTGAATGGGTAGCCTGTTCCTTAACTGGCTGCTCAAAGGAGCATATAATTGAACGGGTAGTCTGTTCCTAACTTTGGGCTGCTCACGGAGCATTTAAATTTGAACGGGTAGCCTGTTCCTTAACTGGATGCTCAAGGAGCATTTAAAATTTATGGTAGTCTGTTCTTTAACTGGCTGCTCAAGGAGCATTTAAATTGAACGGGTAGTTTGTTCCTTAACTGGATGATCAAGAAGCATTTAAATTGAACAGGTAGTCTGTTCCTTAACTGGCTGCTCAAGGAGCATTTGAATTGAACGGGTAGTCTGTTTCTAACTGGCTGATCAAGGCAGGATTTAAATTGATGGGTAGTCTGTTCCTTAACTGCTTGACAGGAGGATTTTAAACGAATGGTGGGTAGGTCTGTTCCTTAACTGGCTGATCAAGGAGGATTTAAATTGAAGGGTAGTCTGTTCCTTAACTGGCTGATCAAGGAGGATTTAAATTGAATGGGTAGTCTGTTCCTTAACTGGGTGATCAAGGAGGATTTAAATTGAACGGGTAGTCTGTTCCTTAACTAGCTGCACTAGGAGGATTTAAATTGAACGGGTAGTCTGTTCCTTAACTAGCTGCACTAGGAGGATTTAAATTGAACAGGTAGTCTGTTCCTTAACTAGCTGCACTAGGAGGATTTAAATTGAACGGGTAGTCTGTTCCTTAACTAGCTGCACTAGGAGGATTTAAATTGAACAGGTAGTCTGTTCCTTAACTAGCTGCACTAGGAGGATTTAAATTGAACGGGTAGTCTGTTCCTTAACTGGCTGATCAAGGAGGATTTAAATTGAATGGGTAGTCTGTTCCTTAACTGGATGATCAAGGAGCCTTTAAATTGAATGGGTACTCTGCTCCTTAACTGGCTGCTCAAGGAGCATTTAAATTAAATAAGTATCCTATTCCTTAGCTGGCTGATCAAGGCATATTTAAATTAAACAGGGGGCCTTAAATTTTGCAGGCCGCTCAAGTAGAATTTGAATTGAATGGGCGGTCTGTTCCTTAACAGGCTGCTCCAGGAGAATTTAAATTGAATGGGTAGTCTGTTACTTAACTGGCTGCTCAAGAAGCATTTAAATTGAACGGGTAGCCTATTTCTTAACTGGCTGCTCGAGGAGCACTTAAATTATAAATCAAGTCTGTTCCTTAACTGGCTACACAAGGAGCACTTAAATTAAACATGTGGTTAGTTACCTAACAGGAGCACTTGAATTAAACAGGTAGTCTGTTTGTTAACCGGCTGCTCAAGGAGCATTTAAATTGAACAAGTAGTCTGTTCCTTAACTGGCTGCTCAAGAAGTACCTAAACTAAACAGGTAGCCTGTTCCTTAACTGGCTGCTCAAGGAGCATTTAAATTGAATGGGTAGTCTGTTCCTTAACTGGCTGCTCAAGCAGCATTTAAATTGAACGGGTAGTCTGTTCCTTAACTGGCTGATCAAGGAGCATTTAAATTGAATGGGTAGTGTGTTCCTTAACTGGCTGATCACGGAGGATTTAAATTGAATGGGTAGTCTGTTCCTCAACTGGCTGATCAAGGAGGATTTCAATTGAATGGGTAGTCTGTTCCTTAACTGGCTGATCAAGGAGCATTTCAATTGAATGGGTAGTCTGTTCCTTAACTGGCTGATCAAGGAGGATTTAAACTGAACAGGTAGTCTGTTCCTTAACTGGCTGCTCAAGGAGCATTTAAATGAATGGGTAGTCTGTTCCTTAACTGGCTGTTCAAGGAGCATTAACTTTAAACGGGTAGCCTGTTCCTTAACTGGCTGCTCAAGGGGCTTATAAATTGAATGGGTAGTGTGTTCCTTAACTGGCTGCTCAATGAGCATTTAAATTGAACGGGTAGTCTGTTCCTTAACTGGCTGCTCAATGAGCAATTGAATTGAATGGGTAGTCTATTCCGTACCTGGCTGCTCAAGGAGCATTTAAATTGAATGGGTAGCCTGTTCCTTAACTGGTTGCTCAAGGAGCATTTAAATTGAACGGGGAGTCTGTTCCTTAACTGGCTGCTCAAGGAGCATTTAAATTGAACTGTTAGCCTGTTCCTTAACTGGCTGCTCAAGGAGCATTTAAATTGAACAGGTAGCCTGTTCCTTAACTGGCTGCTCAAGGAGGATTTAAATTGAACGGTTAGTCTGTTCATTAAATGGCTGCTCAAAGAGCATATAAATTGAACAGGTAGCCTGTTCCTTAACTGGCTGCTCGAGTAGCATATGAATTGAACGGGTAGTCTATTCCTTAACTGGCTAATCAAGGAGCATTAAAATTGAACGGGTAGCCTGTTCCTTAACTGGTTGCTCAAGGAGCAATTAAATTGAACGGGGAGTCTGTTCCTTAACTGGCTGCTCAAGGAGCATTTAAATTGAACGGGTAGTCTGTTCCTTAACTGGCTGCTCTAGGAGCATTTAAATTGAACGGGTAGTCTATTTCTTAACTGGCTGCTCAAGAAGCATTTAAATTGAACGGGTAGTCTGTTCCTTAAGTGGCTGCTCAAGGAGCATTTAAATTGAACGGGTAGCCTGTTCCTTAACTGGCTGCTCAAGGAGCATTTAAATTGAACAGGTAGCCTGTTCCTTAACTGGCTGCTCAAGGAGGATTTAAATTGAACGGTTAGTCTGTTCATTAATTGGCTGCTCAAAGAGCATAAAAATTGAACAGGTAGCCTGTTCCTTAACTGGCTGCTCAAGGAGCATTTAAATTGAATGGGTAGTCTGTTCCTTAACTGGCTGCTCAACCAGCATTTAAATTGAACGGGTAGTCTGTTCCTTAACTGGCTGCTCAATGAGCAATTGAATTGAATGGGTAGTCTATTCCGTAACTAGCTGCTCAAGGAGCATTTAAATTGAACGGGTAGTCTGTTCCTTGAATGGCTGCTCAAGGAGCATTTAAATTGAACGGGTAGCCTGTTCCTTAACTGGTTGCTCAAGGAGCATTTAAATTGAACGGGTAGTCTGTTCCTTAACTGGCTGCTCAAGGAGCATTTAAATTGAATGGGTAGTCTGTTCCTTAACTGGCTGCTCTAGGAGCATTTAAATTGAACGGGTAGTCTGTTCCTTAATTGGCTGCTCAAGGAGCATTTAAATTGAACGGGTAGTCTGTTCCTTAACTGGCTGCTCAAGGAGCATTTAAATTGAACGGGTAGTCTGTTCCTTAACTGGCTGCTCAAGGAGCATTTAAATTGAACGGTTAGCCTGTTCCTTAACTGGCTGCTCAAGGAGCATTTAAATTGAACAGGTAGCCTGTTCCTTAACTGGCTGCTCAAGGAGCATTTAAATTGAACGGGTAGCCTGTTCCTTAACTGGCTGCTCGAGTAGCATATGAATTGAACGGGTAGTCTATTCCTTAACTGGCTAATCAAGGAGTATTAAAATTGAACGGGTAGCCTGTTCCTTAACTGGCTGCTCAAGGAGCATTTACTTTGAACAGGTAGCCTGTTCCTTAACTGGCTGCTCAAGGAGCATTTAAATTGAACGGGTAGCCTGTTCCTTAACTGGCTGCTCAGTGAGCATTTAAATTGAACGGGTAGACTGTTCCTTAACTTACTACTCAAGGAGTATTTAAATTGAACGGATAGCCTGTTCCTTAACTGGCTGCTCAAGGAGCATTTAAATTGAACGGGTAGTGTGTTCCTTAACTGGCTGCTCAAGGATAATTTAAATTGAACGGGTAGTCTGTTACTTAACTGGCTGCTCAAGGAGCATTTAAATTGAACGGGTAGTCTGTTCCTTAACTGGCTGCTCAAGGAGGATTTAAATTGAACGGGTAGCCTGTTCCTTATCTGGCTGCTCAAGGAGGATTTAAATTGAACAGGTAGCCTGTTCCTTAACTGGCTGCTCAAGGAGGATTTAAAATGAACCGTTAGTCTGTTCATTAATTGGCTGCTCAAAGAGCATATAAATTGAACAGGTAGCCTGTTCCTTAACTGGCTGCTCGAGTAGCATATGAATTGAACGGGTAGTCTATTCCTTAACTGGCTGATCAAGGAGCATTTAAATTGAACGGGTAGACTGTTCCTAAACAGGCTGCTCAAGGAGCATTTACTTTGACCAGGTAGCCTGTTCCTTAACTGGCTGCTCAAGGAGCATTTAAATTGAACGGGTAGCCTGTTCCTTAACTGGCTGCTCAGTGAGCATTCAAATTGAACGGGTAGTCTGTTCCTTAACTTACTGCTCAAGGAGTATTTAAATTGAACGGGTAGCCTGTTCCTTAACTGGCTGCTTAAGGAGTATTTAAATTGAACTGGTAGCCTGTTCCTTAACTGGCTGCTTAAGGAGCATTTAAATTGAATGGGTAGTCTGTTCCTTAACTGGCTGCTCAAAGAGCATTTAAATTGAACGAGTAGTCTGTTCCTTAACTGGCTGCTCAAGGAGCATTTAAATTGAACGGGTAGTCTTTTCCTTAACTAACTGCTCAAGGAGCATTTAAATTGAACGGGTAGTCTGTTCCTTAACTGGCTGCTCAAGGAGCATTTAAATTGAATGGGTAGTCTGTTCCTTAACTGGCTGCTCAAGGAGCATATAAATTGAACAGGTAGTCTTTTCCTTAATTGACTGCTCAAGGAGCATTTGAATTGAACGGGTAGTCTGTTCCTTAACTGGCAGCTCAAGGAGCATTTTAATTGAACGGGTAGTCTGTTCCTTAACTGGCTGCTCAAAGAGCATTTAAATTGAACGGGTAGCCTGTTCCTTAACTGGCTGCTCTAGGAGCATTTAAATTGAACAGGTAGCCTGTTCCTTAACTGGCTGCTCAAGGAGCATTCAAATTCAACGGGTTGTCTGTTCCTTAATTGGCTGCTCAAGGAGCATTTAAATTGAACGGGTAGTCTGTTCCTTAACTGGCTGCTCAAAGAGCATTTAAATTGAACGGGTAGCCTGTTCCTTAACTGGCTGCTCAAGGAGCATTTAAATTTAACGGGTAGTCTGTTCCTTAACTGGCTGCTAAAGGAGCATTTAAATTGAACGGGTAGTCTTTTCCTTAACTGACTGCTCAAGGAGCATTTAAATTGAACGGGTAGTCTGTTCCTTAACTGGCAGCTCAACTAGCATTTAAATTGAACGGGTAGCCTGTTCCTTAACTGGCTGCTCAAGGAGAATTTAAATTGAAAGGGTAGTCTGTTCCTTAATTGGCTCAAAAAGTATATAAATTGAATGGGTAGTCTTTTCTTTAACTTGCTGCTCTAGGAGCATTTAAATTGAACGGGTGTTCTGCTCCTTAACTGGCTGCTCAAGGAGCATTTAAATTTAACGGGTAGTCTGTTCCTTAACTGGCTGCTCAAGGAGCATTTACTTTGAAATGGTAGCCTGTTCCTTAATGGCTGCTCAAGGAGCATATGAATTTAAAGGGTAGTCTGTTCCTTAACTGGCTGTTCAAGGAGCATTTAAATTGAACGGGTACCCTGTTCCTAAACTGGCTGCTCAAGGAGCATTTACTTTGAAAGGGTAGCCTGTTCCTTAACTGGCTGCTCAATGAGCATTTAAATTGTACGGGTAGCCTGTTCCTTAACTGGCTGCTCAAGGAGCATTTAAATTGAAAGGGTTTTCTGTTCCTTAACTTGCTGCTCAAGGAGTATTTAAATTGAACGGTATCCTGTTTTTCTCTTAATGGCTGCTCATGAGCATATAAATTGAACGGGTTGCCTGTTCCTTAATTTGCTGCTGGGAGCTTTAAATTGGAATGGGTAGTCGTTCCTTAACTACTTTGAACTGTAAAGGGCCTGTTTTCTTCAAATTGGCTGCTCAAGGGAGGCTTTAATTGAAAGGGGGTGGGCCTGTCTAACTGCGCTCAAGAAGCATTTTACCTTTGAATGTAGCCTTCTTTAAACTGGCTCCTCAAGGTGCCTTTAATTTAAACGGGTAGCCTGTTCCTTAACTGGCTGCTTAAGGAGCATTTACTTTGAACAGGTGGCCTATTCCTTAACTGACTGCTCAAAGAGCATTTAAATGTTGAACAGGTAATCTGTTCCTTAACTGGCTGCTCAAGGAGCATTTAAATTGAATGGGTAGCCTGTTACTTAACTGGCTACTCAAGGAGCATATAAATTGAACAGGTAGCCTGTTCCTTAACTGTCTGCTCAAGGAGCATATAAATTGAACGGGCAGCCTGTTCCTTAACTGGCTGCTCAAGGAGCATTTAAATTTAACGGGTAGCCTGTTCCTTAACTGGCTGCTCAAGGAGCATTTAAATTGAACGGGTAGCCTGTTCCTTAACTGGCTGCTCAAGGAGCATTTTAAATTGAACGGATAGTCTGTTTTCCTTAACTGGATGCTCAAAGGAGCATTTAAAATTGGAACGTGTAGCCTGTTCGCCTTAACTGGCTGCTCAAGGAGGCATAATAAATTGGGAACCGGGGGTCGCCTTGTTCGCCTTAACCTGGCTCCTCAAGGAGGCATTTAAATTGAATGGTAGTTCAGTTCCTAAAACTGGCTTCTCAAGGAGCATTTAAAATTGAACGGGTAAGTCTTTTCCTTAACTGGCATTGATCAAGGAAGCATTTAAATTGAACGGGTAAGCCCTATTCCTTTAACTGGCTGCTCAATGGAGCATTTGAGAATTGAACGGGTAGTCTATATTCCTTAACTGGCTGCATCAAGGAGGATTTAAAATTTGAATGGGTAATGTTCTGTTCCTTAAGAAATGGCTGATCAAGGAGGATTTTAAATTTAAATTGAATGGGATAGTCTGTTCCTTAACTTGGTTCTGATCAAGGATGATTTAAATTTGAATGGGTAGTCTGGTTCTTTAACTGGCTGCTCAGGAAGGGCCATTTGAATTGAACGGGTAGTCTAATTCCTTAACTGGCTGATCAAGGGAGGATTTAAATTGACTGGGTAGTCTGTGTCTTATTTACTGGCTGATCAAGGAGGATTTAAATTGAATGGGTAGTTGCTGTTTCCTTTAACTGGCTGATCAAGGGATGCATTTTAAATTGAAGCGGGGTAGTTCTATTAATTAACCTGGCTGATCAAGGGGGAAGGGCATTTGAATTAAACGGGTAGTCTATTCCTTAACTGGCTGATCAAGGAGGATTTAAATTGAATGGGTAGTCTGTTCCTTAACTGGCTGATCAAGGAGGATTTAAATTGAATGGGTAGTCTGTTCCTTAACTGGCTGATCAAGGAGGATTTAAATTGAAAGGGTAGTCTGTTCCTTAACTGGCTGCTCAAGGAGGATTTAAATTGAACCGATAGTCTTTTACTTAACTGGCTGATCAAGAAGGATTTAAATTGAATGGGTAGTCTATTCCTTAACTGGCTGATCAAGGAGTCTATAAATTGAATGGGTAGTCTGCTCCTTAACTGGCTGCTCAAAGAGCATTTAAATTGAATGAGTAGCCTATTTTTAGCTGGCTGATCAAAGAACATTTAAATTAAACAGGTGGCATTATCTTTTACAGGCCGCTCAAAGAGCATTTAAATTGAACGGATGGTCTGTTCATTAACAGGCTGCTCCAGGAGCATTGGAATTGAATGGGTAGTCTGTTACTTACCTGGCTGCTCAAGAAGCATTTAAATTGAACGGGTAGCCTGTTCATTAACAGGCTGCTCCAGGAGCATTGGAATTGAATGGGTAGTCTGTTACTTAACTGGCTGCTCAAGAAGCATTTAAATTGAACGGGCAGCCTATTCCTTAACTGGCTGGTCGAGGAGCATTTAAATTGAACGCCTAGCCTATTCCTTAACTGGCTGCTCAAGGAACATTTGAATTGAACGGGTAGTCTGTTCTTTACCTGGCTGCTCAATAAGCATTCAAATTGAATGGGTAGTCTGTTCCTTAACTAGCTGCTCAATGAGCATTTAAATTGAATGGGTAGTCTGTTCCTTAACTGGCTGCTGAAGGAGTATTTAAATTGAATGGGTAGCGTATTCCTTAACTGGCTGCTCAAGAAGCATTTAAATTGAATGGATAGCCTATTCCTTAACTGGCTGCTCAAGAAGCATATAAATTGAACGGGTAGTCTGATCCTTAACTGGCTGCTCAAGGAGCATTTAAGTTGAACGGGTAGCATATTCCTTAACTGGCTGGTCAAGAAGCATTTAAATTGAACGGGTAGCCTGTTCCTTAACTGGCTGCTCAAGTAGCATTTGAATTGAACGAGTAGCCTATTCCTTAACTGGCTTCTCAAGAAGAATTTATGTTAAACGGGTTGCCTGTTCCTTAACTGGCTGCTCAAAGAGCATTTACTGTGAACGGGTAGCCTATTTCTTAACTGGTTGCTCAAGAAGCATTTAAATATAACGGGTAGCATGTTCCTTAACTGGCTGCTCAAGAAGCATTTGATTTGAACGGGTAGCCTATTCCTTAACTGGCTACTCAAGAAGCATTTGAATTGAACGGGTAGCCTGTTCCTTAACTGGCTGTTCAAGGAGCATTTACTTTGAACGGGTAGCCTATTCCTTAACTGGATGCTCAAGAAGCATTTAAGTTAAACGGGTAGCCTATTTTTTAACTAGCTGCTCAGGAAGCATTTAAATTGAACGGTTAGCCTATTCCCTTACTGGCTGCTCAAGGAGCATTCGAATTGAACGGGCAGCATATTCCTTAACTGGCTGCTTAAGGAGCATTTGAATTTAACGGGTAGCCTATTCCTTAACTGGCTGCTCAAGAAGCACTTAAGTTGAACGGGTAGTCTGTTCCTTAACTGCCTGCTCAAGGAGCATTTAAATTTAACGGGTAGTCTGTTCCTTAACTGGCTGCTCAAGGAGCATTTGAATTGAACGGGTAGTCTATTCGTTAACTGGCTGCTCTAGGAGCATTTAAATTGAATGGGTAGTCTGTTACTTAACTGGCTGCTCATTGAGCATTTACTTTAAACGGGTAGCCTGTTCCTTAACTGGCTCGTAAAGGAGCATTTAAATTGAACAGGTAGCCTGTTCCTCAATTGGCTGCTCAATGAGCATTTACTTTAAACGGGTAGCCTGATCCTTTACTGGTTGGTAAAGGAGCAAATAAATTGAACGGGTAGCCTTTTCCTTAACTGGCTGCTAAAGGAGCATTTACTTTGAATGGGTAGCCTGTTCCTTAACTGGCTGCTCAAGAAGCATATAAATTGAACGGGTAGTCTGTTCCTTAATTAGCTGCTCAAAGAGCATTTAAATTGAATGGGTAGTCTGTTCCTTGACTGGCTGCTCAAGGAGCATTTAAATTGAACAGGTAGTCTGTTCCTTAACTGGCTGCTCAAGGAGCATTTAAATTGAACGGGTAGCCTGTTCCTTAACTGGCTGCTCAAGAAGCATTTAAATTGAACGGGTAGCCTGTTCCTTAACTGGCTGCTCAGTGAGCATTTAAATTGAACGGGTAGTCTGTTCCTTAAATGGCTGCTCAAGGAGCTTTTAAATTGAATGGGTAGTCTATTCCTTAACTGGCTGCTCAAGGAGCATTTAAATTGAACGGGTAGTCTGTTCCTTAACTGGCTGCTCAAGGAGCATATAAATTGAACGGGTAGTCTGTTCCTTAACTGGATACTCAAGGAGCTTTTAAATTGAACGGGTAGTCTGTTCCTTAAGTGACTCCTCAAAGAGTATTTAAATTGAACGGGTAGCCTGTTCTTTAACTGGCTGCGCAAGGAGTATTTAAATTGAACAGGTAGCCTATTCCTTAACCCTCTGCTCAAGGAGCAAATATATATATAACAGGTAGTCTGTTCCTTAACTGGCTGCTCAAGAAGTATTTAAATTGAACGGGTAGCCTGTTCCTTAACTGGCTGCTCAAGAAGCATTTAATTTGAACGGGTAGCATATTCCTTAACTGGCTGCTCATGTAGTATTTGAATTGAACGAGTAGCCTATTCCTTAACTGGCTTCTCAAGAAGCATTTAAGATGAACGGGTAGCCTGTTCCTTAACTGGCTGCTCAAGGAGCATTTACTGTGAACGGGTAGCCTATTTCTTAACTGGCTGCTCAAGAAGCATTTAAATTGAACGGGTAGCCTGTTCTTTAACTGGCTGCTCAAGAAGCATTTAATTTGAAAGGGTAGCCTATTCCTAATCTGGCTGCTCAAGAAGCATTTGAATTGAACGGGTAGCCTGTTCCTTAACTGGCTGCTCAAGGAGCATCCAGTTAAAGAATAGGTAGCCTATTCCTTAACTGGATGCTCAAGAAGCATTTAAGTTGAACGGGTAGCCTATTTCTAAACTAGCTGCTCAGGAAGCATTTAAATTGAACGGTTAGCCTATTCCCTAACTGGCTGCTCAAGGAGCATTTGAATTGAACGGGCAGCCTATTCCCTAACTGGCTGCTCGAGGAGCATTTGAATTTAACGGGTAGCCTATTCCTCAACTGGCTGCTCAAGAAGCACTTAAGTTAAACGGGTAGTCTGTTCCTTAACTGGCTGCTCAAGGAGCATTTAAATTTAACGGGTAGTCTGTTCCTTAACTGGCTGCTCAAGGAGCATTTGAACTGAACGGGTAGTCTATTTTTTAACTGGCTGCTCAAGGAGCATTTGAATTGAACGGGTAGTCTATTCTTTAACTGGCTGCTCAAGGAGCATTTGAATTGAACGATTAGTCTATTCCTTAACAGGCTGCTCCAGGAGCATTTAAATTGAATGGGTAGTCTGTTCTTTAACTGGCTGCTCAAGGAGCCTTTAAATTGAACGGGTAGCCTGTTCCTCACCTGGCTATTCAAGGAGCATTTAAATTGAACGGGTAGTCTGTTCCTTAACTGGCTGCTCAAGGAGCATATAAATTGAACGGGTAGTCTGTTCCTTAACTGGATGCTCAAGGAGCATTTAAATTGAACGTGTAGTCGTTTCCTTTAGTGGCTCCTCAAAGAGTTTTTAAATTGAACGGGTAGCCTGTTCTTTATCTGGCTGCGCAAGGAGTATTTAAATTGAACAGGTATCCTATTCCTTAACAGGCTGCTCAAGGAGCAAATATATGTATAACAGGTGAGTCTGTTCCTTAACTGGCTGCTCAAGAAGGAGCATTTAAATTGAACAGGTAGCCTGTTCCTTAACTGGCTGCTCAAGGAGCATATAAATTGAAAGTGTAGCATGTTCATTAACTGGCTGCTCAAGGAGCATTTAAATTGAATGGGTAGCCTGTTCCTTAACTGGCTACTCAAGGAATATATAAATTGAACAGGTAGGCTGTTCCTTAACTGGCTGCTCAAGGAGCCTTTAAATTGAACGGGTAGCCTGTTCCTTACCTGGCTACTCAAGGAGCATTTAAATTGAATGGATAGCCTATTCCTTAACTGGCTGCTCAAGAAGCATATAAATTGAACGGGTAGTCTGTTCCTTTACTGGCTGCTCAAGGAGCATTTAAGTTGAACGGGTAGAATATTCCTTAACTGGCTGGTCAAGAAGCATTTAAATTGAACGGGTAACCTGTTCCTTAACTGGCTGCTCAGTAGCATTTGAATTGAACGAGTAGCCCTATTCCTTAACTGGTGGCTTCTCAGAAGCATTTAAGTTTGAACGGGTAGCCTGTTCCTTAACTGGCTGCTCAAAGAGCATTTACTGTGAACGGAGTAGCCTATTCCTTAACTGGCTTCTCAAGAAGCCATGGTTTAAAGTTGAAACGGGTAGCTCCTGTTTCCTTAACTGGCTGCTCCAATAAAGACATGTTACTGTGAACGGGTAGCCTATTTATTAACTGGTTGCTCAAGAAGCAATTTAAATGAACGGGTAGCCTGTTCCTTAACTTGGCTGCTCAAGAAGCATTTGATTTGCAATCTGGGTTAGCCTTATTCCTTAACTGGCTACTCAAGAAGCATTTGAATTGAACGGGGTTAGCCTGTTTCCGTTAACTGGCTGTTCAATTAGCATTTACTTTGAACGGGTAGCCCTATTATTAACTGGATAGATCAAGAAGATATATTTAAAGTTTGAAACAGGTAGCCTATTTTTTTAACATAAGCTGCTCAGTGGAAGGCATTTTAATTGAACGGTTAGCCTAATTCCCTAAATTGGGCTGCTCAAGGGAGCATTTGATAATTGAACGGGCAGCAATATGTTCCTTAACTGGCTGCTTAAGGAGCATTTGAATTTAACGGGTAGCCTATTCCTTAACTGGCTGCTCAAGAAGCACTTAAGTTGAACGGGTAGTCTGTTCCTTAACTGGCTGCTCAATGAGCATTTAAATTTAACGGGTAGTCTGTTCCTTAACTGGCTGCTCAAGGAGCATTTGAATTGAACGGGTAGTCTAATCCTTAACTGGCTGCTCAAGGAGCATTTGAATTGAACGGGTAGTCTATTCCTTAACTGGCTGCTCAAGGAGCATTTGAATTGAACGGGTAGTCTATTCCTTAACAGGCTGCTGCAGGGGCATTTAATTTGAATGGGTAGTCTGTTACTTAACTGGCTGCTCGAGGAGCATTTGAAATGAACGGGTAGTCTATTCCTTAACTGGCTGCTCAAGGAGCATTTGAATTGAACTGTAGTCTAATCCTTAACTGGCTGCTCAAGGAGCATTTGAATTGAACGGGTAGTCTATTCTTTAACTGGCTGCTCAAGGAGCATTTGCATTGAACGGGTAGTCTATCCGTTAACTGGCTGCTCTAGGAGCATTTAAATTGAATGGGTAGTCTGTTACTTAACTGGCTGCTCAATGAGCATTTACTTTAAACGGGTAGCCTGTTCCTTACCTGGCTGGTAAAGGAGAATTTAAATTGAACAGGTAGCCTGTTCCTCAACTGGCTGCTCAATGAGCATTTACTTTAAATGGGTAGCCTGTTCCTTTACTGGCTGGTAAAGGAGCAAATAAATTGAACGGGTAGCCTTTTCCTTAACTGGCTGCTAAAGGAGCATTTACTTTGAATGGGTAGCCTGTTCCTTAACTGGCTGCTCAAGAAGCATATAAATTGAAAGGGTAGTCTTTTCCTTAATTAGCTGCTCAAAGAGCATTTAAATTGAACGGGTAGTCTGTTCCTTAACTGGCTGCTCAAGGATCATTTAAATTGAACGGGTAGTCTGTTCCTTACCTGCCTGCTCAAGGAGCCTTTAAATTGAACGTGTAGCCTGTTCCTTAACTGGCTGCTCAAGAAGCATTTAAATTGAACAGGTAGCCTGTTCCTTAACTGGCTGCTCAGTGAGCATTTAAATTGAACATGTAGTCTGTTCCTTAACTGGCTGCTCAAGGATCTTTTAAATTGAATATGTAGTCTGTTCCTTAACTGGCTGCTCAAGGAGCATTTAAATTGAACGTGTAGTCTGTTCCTTAACTGGCTGCTCAAGGAGCATATAAATTGAACGGGTAGTCTGTTCCTTAACTGGATGCTCAAGGAGCATTTAAATTGAACGGGTAGTCTGTTCCTTATGTGACTCCTCAAAGAGTGTTTAAATTGAACGGGTGCCGTTCTTTAATGGTGCGCAGCCTTCTTTAACTGCTGCGCGGATATTTAAATTGAACAGGTAGCCTATTCCTTAACCGGCTGCTCAAGGAGCAAATATATGTATAACAGGTAGTCTGTTCCTTAACTGGCTGCTCAAGGAGCATTTAAATTGAACGGGTAGCCTGTTCCTTAACTGGCTGCTCAAAAAGCATTTAATTTGAACGGGTAGCCTATTCCTTAACTGGCTGCTCAAGTAGTATTTGAATTGAACGAGTAGCCTATTCCTTAACTGGCTTCTCAAGGAGCATTTAAGTTGAATGGGTAGCCTGTTTCTTAACTGGCTGCTCAAGGAGCATTTACTGTGAACGGGTTGCCTATTTCTTAACTGGCTGCTCAAGAAGCATTTAAATTGAACGAGTAGCCTGTTCCTTAACTGGCTGCTCAAGAAGCATTTAATTTGAACGGGTAGCCTACTCCTTATCTGGCTGCTCAAGAAGCATTTGAATTGAACGGGTAGCCTGTTCCTTAACTGGCTGCTCAAGGAGCATCCAGTTAAAGAATAGGTAGCCTATTCCTTAACTGGATGCTCAAGAAGCATTTAAGTTGAACGGGTAGCCTATTTCTAAACTAGCTGCTCCGGAAGCAATTTTAAAATTGAACAGTTAGGCGTTATTCCCTAACTGGCTGCTCAAGGAACATTTGAATTGAACGGGCAGCCTATTCCCTAACTGGCTGCTCTAGGAGCATTTGAATTTAACGGGTAGCCTATTTCTCAACTGGCTGCTCAAGAAGCACTTAAGTTAAACGGGTAGTCAGTTCCTTAACTGGCTGCTAAAGGAGCATTTAAATTTAACGGGTAGTCTGTTCCTTAACTTGCTGCTCAAGGAGCATTTGAACTGAACGGGTAGTCTATTTCTTAACTGGCTGCTCAAGGAGCATTTGAATTGAACGGGTAGTCTATTCCTTAACTGGCTGCTCAAGGAGCATTTGAATTGAACGAGTAGTCTATTCCTTAACAGGCTGCTCCAGGAGCATTTAAATTGAATGGGTAGTCTGTTCTTTAACTGGCTGCTCAAGGAGCCTTTAAATTGAACGGGTAGTCTGTTCCTCACCTGGCTATTCAAGGAGCATTTAAATTGAACGGGTAGTCTGTTCCTTAACTGGCTGCTCAAGGAGCATATAAATTGAAAGGGTAGTCTGTTCCTTAACTGGATGCTCAAGGAGCATTTAAATTGAACGGGTAGTCGTTTCCTTTAGTGGCTCCTCAAAGAGTATTTAAATTGAACTAGGGAGCTGTTCAATGGCGCGCAAGGAGTATTTAAATTGAACAGGTATCCTATTCCTTAACAGGCTGCTCAAGGAGCAAATATATGTATAACAGGTAGTCTGTTCCTTAACTGGCTGCTCAAGGAGCATTTAAATTGAACAGGTAGCCTGTTCCTTAACTGGCTGCTCAAGGAGCATATAAATTGAAAGTGTAGCATGTTCCTGAACTGGCTGCTCAAGGAGCATTTAAATTGAATGGGTAGCCTGTTCCTTAACTGGCTACTCAAGGAGCATATAAATTGAACAGGTAGGCTGTTCCTTAACTGGCTTCTCAAGGAGCATATAAATTGAACGGTAGCCGGTTCCTTAACTGGCTGCTCAAGGAGCCTTTAAATTGAACGGGTAGCCTGTTCCTTACCTGGCTACTCGAGGAGCATTTAAATTGAACGGGTAGTCTGTTCCTTAACTGGCTGCTCAAGGAGCATTTAAATTGAATGGGTAGTCTGATCCTTAACCGGCTGCTAAAGGAGCGTTTAAATTGAACGGGTAGCCTGTTCCTTAACTGGCTACTCAAGGAGCATATAAATTGAACGGGTAGCCTGTCCCCTAACTGGCTGCTCAAGGAGCATTTAAATTGAATAGGTAGTCTGTTCCTTAACTGGCTGCTCAAGGAGCATTCAAATTGAACGGGTAGTCTGTTCCATAACTGGCTACTCAATGAGCATTTAAATTGAACGGGTAGTCTGTTCCTTAACTGGCTGCTCAAGGAGCATATGAATTGAACAGGTAGTCTATTCCTTTACTGGCTCTTCAAGGAGAATTTAAATTGAATGGCTAGTCTTTTCCTTAACTGGCTGATCAAGGAGGATTTAAATTGAATGGGTAGTCTTTTCCTTAACTGGCTGATCAAGGAGGATTTAAATTGAACTGGTAGTCTGTTCCTTAACTGGCTGCTCAAGGAGCATTTACTGTGAACGGGTAGCCTATTTCTTAACTGGCTGCTCAAGAAGCATTTAAATTGAACGGGTAGCCTGTTCCTTAACTGGCTGCTCAAGGAGCATTTAATTTGAACGGGTAGCCTATTCCTTAACTGGCTGCTCAAGTAGCATTTGAATTGAACGAGTAGCCTATTCCTTAACTGGCTTCTCAAGAAGCATTTAAGTTGAACGGGTAGCCTGTTCCTTAACTGGCTGCTCAAAGAGCATTTACTGTGAACGGGTAGCCTATTTCTTAACTGGCTGCTCAAGAAGCATTTAAATTGAACGGGTAGCCTGTTCCTTAACTGGCTGCTCAAAAAGCATTTAATTTGAACGGGTAGCCTATTCCTTAACTGGCTGCTCAAGAAGCATTTGAATTGAACGGGTAGCCTGTTTCTTAACTGGCTGCTCAAGGAGCATTTACTTTGAACGGGTAGCCTATTCCTTAACTGGATGCTCAAGAAGCATTTAAGTTGAACGGGTAGCCTATCTCTTAACTAGCTGCTCAGGAAGCATTTAAATTGAACGGTTAGCCTATTCCCTAACTGGCTGCTCAAGGAGCATTTGAATTGAACGGGCAGCCTATTCCCTAACTGGCTGCTCAAGGAGCATTTGAATTTAACGGGTAGCCTATTCCTTAACTGGCTGGTCAAGAAGCACTTAAGTTGAACGGGTAGTCTGTTCCTTAACTGGCTGTTCAAGGAGCATTTAAATTTAACGCGTAGTCTGTTCCTTAACTGGCTACTCCAGGAGCATTTGAATTGAACAGGTAGTCTATTCCTTAACTGGCAGCTCAAGGAGCATTTGAATTGAACGAGTAGTCTATTCCTTAACAGGCTGCTCCAGGAGCATTTAAATTGAATGGGTAGTCTGTTACTTAACAGGCTGCTCGAGGAGCATTTGAAATGAACGGATAGTCTATTCCTTAACTGGCTGCTCAAGGAGCACTTGAATTGAACAGGTAGTCTATTCCTTAACTGGCTGCTCAAGGAGCATTTGAATTGAACGGGTAGTCTATTCCTTAACTGGCTGCTAAAGGAGCATTTGAATTGAACGGGTAGTCTATTCGTTAACTGGCTGCTCCAGGAGCATTTAAATTGAATGGGTATTCTGTTACTTAACTGGTGCTTAATGAGCATTTACTTTAAACGGGTAGTCTGTTCCTTAACTGGCTGGTAAAGGAGCATTTAAATTGAACAGGTAGCCTGTTCCTCAACTGGCTGCTCAATGAGCATTTACTTTATACGGGTAGGCCTGTTTCCTTTACTGGCTTCATAAAGAGCATTTTACATTGAACGGGTAGCCTGTTCCTTACTGGCTGCTCAAGGAGCATTTACTTTGAAATGGGTAGCCTGTTCCCTTAACTGGCTGCTCAAGGAGCATTATAAATTGAACGGGTAGTCTGTTCCTTAACTGGCTGCTCAAGGAGCATTTAAATTGAATGGGTAGCCTGTTCCTTAACTGGCTGCTCAAGGAGCATTTAAATTGAAAGGGAAGCCTGTTCCTTAACTGGCTGCTCAAGGAGCATTTAAATTGAATGGGTAGTCCTGTTCCTTAACTGGGCTGCTCCATGAGCTTTTAATTGAACGGGTAGTCTGTTCCTTAACTGGCTTGCTCAAGGAGCATTTAAATTGAACGGGTAGGCTGTTCCTTAACTGGCTGCTCAAGGAGCATTCAAATTGAACGGGTAGTCTGTTCCTTAACTGGATGCTCAAGGAGCATTTAAATTGAACGGGTAGTCTTTTCCTTAAGTGGCTCCTCATAGAGTATTTAAATTGAACGGGTAGCCTGTTCTTTAAACTGCTGCGCAAGAGTATTTAAATTGAACAGGTAGCCTATTACCTTACCGGCTGCTCAAGGAGCAAATATATGTATAAAAAGGTAGTCTGTTCCTACTAGCTGGATCAAGGAGCATTTAAATTGAAACGGGTAGCCTTTCCTTAACTGGCTGCTAAAGGAGCATATAAAATTGAAAGTGTAGCCTGTTCCTTAACTGGCTGCTCAAGGAGCATTTATTAAATTGAATAGGTAGCCTGTTCCTTAACTGGCTACTCAGGAGCATATAAATTGAACAGGTAGGCTGTTCCTTAACTGGCTGCTTCAAGGAGCATATAAATTGAACGGTAGCCTGTTCCTGAACTGGCTGCTCCAGGAGCCTTTAAATTGAATGTAGCCTGTTCCTTACCTGGCTACTCAAGGAGCATTTAAATTGAACGGGTAGTCTGTTCCTTAACTGGCTGCTCAAGGAATATTTAAATTGAACGGGTAGTCTGTTCGCCTTAACTGGCTGCTCAGAGCTTTATTTTACTTTGAACGGGTAGCCTGTTTCCTTAATTGGCTACTCAAGGAGCATATAAATTGAACTGTAGCCTGTTCCTTAACAAATGGCTGCTCAAGAAGGAGCATTTAAATTGAATAGGTAGTCTGTTCCTTAACTGGCTGCTCAAGGAGCATTTCAAATTGCAACGGATAGTCTGTTCCATAACTGGTGCTGTTCAAGGAGCATTTTTAAACCCTGTTCTGCTCAAATTGAACGGGTAGTCTGTTTTCCTTAACTGGCAAGCTCAAGTAGCATTTGAATTGAACGGGTAGTCTATTCATTAACTGGCTCATCAAGGAGGATTTAAATTGAATGGATAGTCTGTTCCTTAACTGACTGCTCCAAAGGAGCATTTAAATTGAATGGGGGTAGTCTTTTCCTTTAACTGGCTGATCAACGAGGGATTTTAAATTTAACGGGGTAGTCTTTTCCTTAACTTGCTGATCAAGAAGGATGTAAATTGAATGGGTAGTCTATTCCTCAACTGGCTGATCAAGGAGCCTTTAAATTGAATGGGTAGTCTGTTTTACTTAAACTCGCTGCTCTAGGAGCATTTAATTGAATGAGTAGCGTATTCCTTAGCTGGCTGATCAAGGAACATTTAAATTGAACAGGTGGCCTTATCTATTTCAGGCCGCTCAAGGAGCATTTGATTTAAATTGAACGGGTGTTCTGTTCCTTTACAGGCTGCTCCAGGAGCATTTGAATTGAATGCGTAGTCTGTTACTTAACTGGCTGCTCAAGAAGCATTTAAATTGAACGGGTAGCCTATTCCTTAACTGGCTGCTTAAGGAGCATTTGAATTGAATGGGTAGCCTATTCCTTAACCGGCTGCTCAAGAGCATTTAAATTGAATGGTAGTATGTTCCTTAACTGGCTGCTCAAGGAGCATTAAAATTGAATGGGGTAGTCTGTTTCCTTAACTGGCTGCTCCAGGAGCATTTAAATTGAATGGGTAGTCTGTTCCTTACCTGGCTGCTCAAGGAGCATTTAAATTGAATGGGTAGTCTGTTCCTTAACTGGCTGCTCAAGGAGCATTAAAATTGAATGGGTAGTCTGTTCTTTAACTGGCTGCTCAAGGAGCATCCAAATTGAATGGGTAGCCTATTCCTTAAGTGGTTGCTCAAGGAGCATTTAAATTAAACAGGTAGCCTATTTCTTAACTGGCTGCTCAAGCAGCATTTAAATTGAACGGGTAGCCTATTCCTTAACTGCCTGCTCGAGACGCATTTAAATTGAACGGGTAGCCTATTCCTTAGTTGGCTGCTCAAGAAGAATTTAAATTGAACAGGTAGGGTATCCGTTAACTGGCTGCTCAAGGAGCATTTAAGTTGAACGGGTAGTATATTCCTTAACGGGCTGCTCAAGAAGCATTTAAATTGAACGGTTAGCCTTTTCCCTAACTTGCTGCTCAAGGAGCATTTGAATTGAACTAGTAGTCGATTCCTTAACTGCCTGCTCAAGGAGCATTTGAATTGAACGGGTAGCCTATTCCTTAACTGGCAGCTCATGAAGCACTTAAGTTGAACGGGTAGCCTGTTCCTTAACTGGTTGCTCAAGGAGCATTTACTTTGAACAGGTAGCCTATTCCTTAACTGGCTGCTCAAGGAGCATTTACTTTGAACGGGTAGCCTATTTCTTAACTGGCTGCTCAAGGAGCATTTACTTTGAACGGGTAGTCTATTCCTTAACTGTCTGCTCATGGAGCATTTAAATTGAACGGGTAGTCTATTCCTTAACTGGCTGCTTAAGGAGCATTTACTTTTAACGGGTAGCCTAATCCTTAACTGGGTGCTCAAGGAGCATTTAAAATGAACGGGTGGTCTATTCCTTAAGTTGCTGCTCAAGGAGCATATAAATTGAACGGGTAGTCTATTCCTTAACTGGCTGCTCAAGGAGTATTTAAATTGAACGGGTAGTCAATTCCTTAACAGGCTGCGTCAGGAGCATTTAAATTGAATGGGTAGTCTGTTACTTGACTGGCTGCTCAAGAAGCTTTAAAATTGAACGGGTAGCCTATTCCTTAACTGGCTGCTCCAGGAGCATTTAAATTGAATGGGTAGTCTATTCCTTAACAGGCTGCTCCAGGAGCATCTAAATTGAATGGGTAGTCTGTTACTTATCTGGCTGCTCAAGGAGCATTTGAATTGAACAGGTAGTCTATTCCTTAAATGGCTGCTCAAGTAGCATTTGAATTGAACGGGTAGTCTATTCCTTAACTGGCTGCTCAAGGAGCATTTAAATTGAATGGGTAGTCTGTTACTTAACTGGCTGCTAAAGAAGCATTTAAATTGAACGGGTAGCCTATTACTTAACTGGCTGCTCAAGGAGCATTTTACTTTGAACGGGTAGGCTAACTCCTTAAACTGGCTGCTTCAACGGAGCATTTGAAATTGAACGAGTAGTCCTATTCCCTTAAATGGCTGGCTCAAGGAGCAATTTGAATTGAACGGGTAGTCTATTCCCTTAACTGGGCTACTCCAGGAGCAAATTTTAAAATTGAAATGGGTTAAGTACTGTTATTTTAACTTGCTGCTCAAGAAGCATTTAAATTGAACGGGTAGCCTATTCCTTAACTGGCTGCTCAAGTAGTATTTACTTTGAACGGGTAGCCTATTCCTTAACTTGCTGCTCAAGGAGCATTTACTTTGAACGGGTAGCCTATTCCTTAACTGGCTACTCAAGAAGCATTTAAGTTTAACAGGTAGCCTATTCCTTTACTGGCTGCTCAAGGAGCATTTAAATTGAACATGTAGCCTAATCCTTAACTGGCTACTCAATAAGCATTTAAATTGAACGGGTAGCCTACTCCTTAACTGGCTACTCAAGAAGCATTTATATTGAACGGGTAGCCTATTCCTTAACTGGCTACTCAAGAAGCATTTAAATTGAACGGGTAGCCTATTCCTTAACTGGTTGCTCAAGAAGTATTTAAATTGAACGGGTAGCCTATTCTTTAACTGGCTACTCAAGAAGCATTTAAATTGAATGGGTAGTCTATTCCTTAACTGGCTGCTCAAGAAGCATTTAAGTACAACGGGTAGTTTATTCCTTAACTGGTTGCTCAAGAAGCATTTAAATTGAACGGGCAGTCTATTCCTTAACTTGCTGCTTAAGAAGCATTTAAGTTGAACGGGTAGTCTATTCCTTAACTGGCTCCTCAAGGAGCATTTGAATTGAACATGTAGTCTATTCCTTAACTGGCTGCTCAAGAAGCATTTAAGTTGAACGGGTAGCCTATTCCTTAACTGGCTGCTCAAGGAGCATTTACTTTGAACGGGTAGCCTATTCCTTAACTGTATGCTCAAGAAGCATTTAAGTTGAACGGGTAGCTTATTTCTTAACTGGCTACTCAAGAAGCATTTAAATTGAACGGGTAGCCTATTCCTTAACTGGCTGCTCAAGAAGCATTTAAGTTGAATGGGTAACCTCTTCCTTAACTGGCTGCTCAAGAAGCATTTAAGTTGAACGGGTAGCCTATTCCTTAACTGGCTGCTGAAAAAGCATTTAAATTGAACGGGCTGCCTTTTCCTTAACTGGCTGCTTAAGAAGCATTTAAAATGAACGGGTGGCCTAAGTCCTTACCTGGCTGCTTTCAAGGAACATTTACTTTGAAATGGGTGGCCTATTCCTTTAAACTGGCTGCTCAAGGAACATTTACTTTGAATGGGTAGCCTATTTCCTTAAACTGGCTTGCTCAAAGAAGCATTCAAAAAAATTGAACGGGTAAGCTCCTATTCCTTAACTGGCTGCTGTATTGAGTAATTTGAAATTGAAAACGGGTAAGTCTATTCCTAAAACCTGGCTGCTCAAGAAGCATTTAAATTGAACGGGTAGTCTGTTCCTTACCGGCTGCTCAAGAAGCATTTGAATTGAACGGGTATTCTATTCCTTAATTGGCTGTTCAAGGAGCAATTCCTTTGAATGGGTAGTCCTGTTACTTTAAACTGGCTGCCTCAAGGAGCAATTTTACTTTGAATGGGGTAGGCCTATTTCCTTAACTGGCGTTGCTCAAGAAAGCATTCCAAAATTGGAACGGGTAGCCCTATTGCCTTAACTGGCTTGCTCAATGAGTACTACTTTGAATTGAAACGGGTAGTAACAAAGTTCCTAAACTGGCTGCTCAATGAAAAGCATTTAAAATTGAACGGGTAGTCCCTGTTCCTTAATTACGTGGCTGCCTCAAGGAGCATTTGAAATTAAAACGGGTATTCTATTCCTTTAATTGGCTGTTTCAAGGAAGGGTAATTTCCTTTGAACGGGGTAAGTCTATTCCTTAACTGGCTGCTCAAGAAGAATTTAAGGTTGAACGGGTAGTCTATTCCTTATTCTGGCTGCTCAAGAAGCATTTAAATTGAAAACGGGTAGTTCCTAATCCTTAACTGAGGCCTGCTTCAGGAACATTTGCTTGAAACGGGTAGCCTATTCCTTAACTGGCTGCTCAAGAAGCATTTAAGTTGAACATCGTAGCCTATTCCTTAACTGGATGCTCAATGAGCATTTACTTTGAACGGGTAGCCTATTCTTTAACTGGCTGCTCAAGAAGCATTTAAATTGAACGGGTAAGTTCTATACCTTAACTGGCTGCCCAGGAAGCATTTAAATTGAATGGGTAAGCCTGTTTTCCTTAAAACTGGCCTGCTCAAAAAGCCAATTCAAAATTGAACGGGTAAGCTTAATTCCTTAACTGGCTACTCAAAGGAGCCAATTGAAATTGAATGGGCTAGTTTTATTCCTTAACATGGCTTGATCAAGGAGCATTTAAAAATTGAACGGGTAGCCTGTTCCTTTAAATGGGCTGCAATTAAGGACATTTGAATTGAATGGTGTTAAGGTCCTTATTCCTTAACTGGCTGCTTCAAGGGAAAGCAATTTAAATTGAACCGGGTAGCCTTATCTAAAGGGTGTTAACTGCTGCATTTAAGGAGCAATTTGAATTGATGTTGTAGTCCTTAATTGCTTTAACTGGCAATGCTTCATTATGTGGAAGCAATTTAAATTTGAAACGGGTAGCTTTATTTCTTAAGGGTGCTGCTCAAGGGAGCCAATTGGAAATTGAACGGTTTAGTCATTCCTTTCTGGCTGGTTTCAAGAGCATTTGGAATTGAATGGGTATTCTATTCCTTAAACTGGCTGCTCAGGAGAATCCTTACCGGGCTGCTCAAGGAGCATTTGCATTGAACTGGTAGTCTATTCCTTAACTGTGTGCTATTCAATGAATTGAACGGGTAGTCTATTCCTTAACTGGCTGCTCAAGGAGCATTTGAATTGAACGGGTAGTCTATTCCTCAACTGGCTGCTCAAGGAGCATTTGAATTGAACGGGTAGTCTATTCCTTAATTGGCTGCTCAAGGAGCGTTTGAATTGAAAGGGTAGTCTATTCCTTAACTGGCTGCTCATGGAGCATTTAAATTGAAAGTGTAGTCTGTTCCTTAACAGGCTGCTCAAGAAGCATTTAAATTGAATGGGTAGCCTATTCCTTAACTGGCTGCTCAATGAGTATTTGAATTGAACGGGTAGTCTATTCCTTAACTGGCTGCTCAAGAAGCATTTAAATTGAAAGGGTAGCCTGTTCCTTAACTGGCTGCTCAAGAAGCATTTAAATTGAACGGGAAGCCTATTTTTTAACTGGCTGCTCAAGGAGCATTTGAAATGAATGGGTAGTCTATTCCTTAACTGGCTGCTCAAGGAGCATTTGAATTGAACGGGTAGTCTATTCCTTAACTGGCTGCTCAAGGAGCATTTGAATTGAACGGGTAGTCTATTCCTTAACTGGCTGCTCAAGGAGCATTTGAATTGAACGGGTAGTCTATTCCTTAACTGGCTGCTCAAGGAGCATTTAAATTGAACGAGTAGTCTAATCCTTAACTGGCTGCTCAAGGAGCATTTGAATTGAACTTGTAGTCTATTCCTTAAGTGGCTGCTCAAGGAGTATTTGAATTGAACGGGTAGTCTATTCGTTAACAGGCTGCTCAAGGAGCATTTAAATTGAACGTGTAGCCTGTTCCTTAACTGGCTGCTCAAAAAGAAATTAAAGTGAACAGGTAGCCTATTCCTTTACTGGCTGCTCAATGAGCAATTGAATTGAACGGGTAGTCTATTCCTTAACTGGCTGCTAATGAAGTATTTATATTGAACGGGTAGCCTGTTCCTTAACTGGCTGCTCAAGGAGCATTTAAATTGAACGGGTAGCCTATTCCTTAACTGGCTGCTCAAGGAGCATTTGAATTAAACGGGTAGTCTATTCCTTAACTGGCTGCTCAAGGAGCATTTAAATTCAACGGGTAGTCTATTCCTTAACTGGCTGCTCAAGAAGCATTCAAATTGAACGGGTAGCCTGTTACTTAACTGGCTGCTCAAGAAGAATTTAAATTGAACGGGTAGCCTATTCCTTAACTGGCTGCTCAAGGAGCATTTGAATTGACCGGGTAGTCTATTCCTTAACTGGCTGCTCAAGGAGCATTTAAATTGAACGGGTAGCCTATTCCTTAACTCGCTGCTCAAGTAGCATTTAAATTGAATGGGTAGTCTATTCCTTAACTGGCTGCTCAAGGAGAATTTGAATTGAACGGGTAGTCTATTCCTTAACTGGCTGCTCAAGGAGCATTTAAATTGAACGGGTAGTATATTCCTTAACTGGCTGCTCAAGGAGCATTTGAATTGAACGGGTAGCCTGTCCCTTAACTGGCTGCTCTAGAAGCATTTAAATTGAACGGGTAGCCTGTTCCTTAACTGGCTGCTCAAGGAGCATTTAAATTGAACGAGTAGCCTATTCCTTAACTGGCTGCTGAAAAAGCATTTAAGTTGAACGGGTAGCCTATTCCTTAACTGGCTGCTGAAAAAGCATTTAAATTGAACGGGCTGCCTTTTCCTTAACTGGCTGCTCAAGAAGCATTTAAAATGAACGGGTGGCCTATTCCTTAACTGGCTGCTCAAGGAACATTTACTTTGAATGGGTAGCCTATTCCTTAACTGGCTGCTCAAGAAGCATTCAAATTGAACGGGTAGCCTATTCCTTAACTGGCTGCTGTATGAGTATTTGAATTGAACGGGTAGTCTATTCCTAAACTGGCTGCTCAAGAAGCATTTAAATTGAACGGGTAGTCTGTTCCTTACCGGCTGCTCAAGGAGCATTTGAATTGAACGGGTATTCTATTCCTTAATTGGCTGTTCAAGGAGCAATTCCTTTGAATGGGTAGTCTGTTCCTTAACTGGCTGCTCAAGGAGCATTTACTTTGAATGGGTAGCCTATTCCTTAACTGGCTGCTCAAGAAGCATTCAAATTGAACGGGTAGCCTATTCCTTAACTGGCTGCTCAATGAGTACTTGAATTGAACGGGTAGTCTATTCCTAAACTGGCTGCTCAAGAAGCATTTAAATTGAACGGGTAGTCTGTTCCTTACTGGCTGCTCAAGGAGCATTTGAATTAAACGGGTATTCTATTCCTTAATTGGCTGTTCAAGGAGCATTTCCTTTGAACGGGTAGTCTATTCCTTAACTGGCTGCTCAAGAAGAATTTAAGTTGAACGGGTAGTCTATTCCTTATCTGGCTGCTCAAGAAGCATTTAAATTGAACGGGTAGTCTAATCCTTAACTGGCTGCTCAAGGAACATTTACTTTGAACGGGTAGCCTATTCCTTAACTGGCTGCTCAAGAAGCATTTAAGTTGAACATCGTAGCCTATTCCTTAACTGGATGCTCAATGAGCATTTACTTTGAACGGGTAGCCTATTCTTTAACTGGCTGCTCAAGAAGCATTTAAATTGAACGGGTAGTCTATACCTTAACTGGCTGCCCAAGAAGCATTTAAATTGAATGGGTAGCCTGTTCCTTAACTGGCTGCTCAAAAGCATTCAAATTGAACGGGTAGCTTATTCCTTAACTGGCTACTCAAGGAGCAATTGAATTGAATGGGTAGTCTATTCCTTAACTGGCTGCTCAAGGAGCATTTAAATTGAACGGGTAGCCTGTTCCTTAACTGGCTGCATAAGGAGCATTTGAATTGAATGTGTAGTCTATTCCTTAACTGGCTGCTCAAGGAGCATTTAAATTGAACGGGTAGCTTATTCCTTAAGTGGCTGCTCAAGGAGCATTTGAATTGAACGGTTAGTCTATTCCTTTACTGGCTGCTCAAGGAGCATTTGAATTGAATGGGTATTCTATTCCTTAACTGGCTGCTCAAGGAGCATTTGCATTGAACTGGTAGTCTATTCCTTAACTGTGTGCTATTCAATGAATTGAACGGGTAGTCTATTCCTTAACTGGCTGCTCAAGGAGCATTTGAATTGAACGGGTAGTCTATTCCTCAACTGGCTGCTCAAGGAGCATTTGAATTGAACGCGTTGTAGTTCCTTAACTTTTGGTAGGTCTATTCCTTAATTGGCTGCTCAAGGAGCGGAGTGAATATGAAGGGTAAGGTCTATTCCTTAAACTGGCTGGCTCATTTGGAGCCATTTAAAATTGAAGTGTAAGTCTTGTTCCTTAAAAGGCTGCTGAAGAAGGGCACTTTAAATGATTGGGTAGCTATTCCTTAACTGGCGCTCAATGATGTATTTGAATTGAACGGGTAGTATATTCTTAACTGGCTGCTTCACGAAGCATTTAAATTGAAAGGGTAAGCCTGTTTCCGTAAAATGGTGGGCTCAAGAACATTTTAAATGAACGGGAAGCCTATTTTTTAACTGGGCTGCTTCAAGGAGCCATTTGAAATTGAAATGGGTAGGTATATTCCTTAAACTGGTGCTCAAGGAGCATTTGACTTGAAAGTTTGTCGGGCAGTCTATTCCTGAACTGGCTGCTCAAGAGCTTATTTGAATTGGGAACACAAGGGGGTAGTCGGTTATCCTTACTGGCTGCTCAAGGAGCATTTGAATTGAAGGGTATTCATTCCTTAACTTGGCTGCTCCAAGAATTGCATAAATGAACGTTAAGTTCTAAATTCTTGGAACTGCCTGGGCTCAGGAGCAGTTTGAATTTGAACTGTAGTCTATTCCTTAAGTGGCTGCTCAAGGAGTATTGAAGGTGAACGGGTATTCCCTATTCGATTTAACAAGATGCTGCTCAAGGAGCATTTAAATTGAACGGTGTAGCCTTTTCCTTAACTGCTGCTCAAAAAGAAATTAAAGTGAACGGTAGACCTATCAATTTACTGCTGGCTAATGAGCAATTGAATTGAACGGGCAAGGGTTATAGTCTATTCCTTAACTGCTGCTAATTGAAGTATTTATATTGAACGGGGTAGTCCTGTTCCTTAACTGGCTGCTTCAAGGAGCATTTAAATTGAACGGGTAGTCCTATTCCTTAAACTGGCTGCTCAGGAGCATTTTGAATTAACGGGGGTAGTCTATTCCCTTAAACTGGCTGCTCAAGGAGCATTTTAAATTCACGGGTAGTACTATTTCCGTTAACTGGCTGCTCAAGAAAGCATTCCAAATTGAACGGGTAGCCTGTTTACTTAAACTGGCCTTGATCAAGAAGAATTTAAATTGAACGGGTAGCCTATTCCTTAACTGGCTGCTCAAAGGAGCATTTGAATTGCGGGTAGTCTATTCCTTAACTGGCTGCTCAAGGAGCATTTAATTGAACGGGTAGCCCTTATTCCTTAAACCTCTGCTGCTCAAGTAGCATTTAAATTGAATTTGGGTAGTCTATTCCTTAACTGGCTGCTCAAGGAGAATTTGAATTGAACGGGTATTAGGTCTATTTTCTTAACTGGCTGCTCAAGGTAGCATTTAAATTGAACGGGTTTAATAGTCTATTCCTTAACTGGCTGCTCAAGGAGCATTTAAAGAATTGAACGGGTAGCCTTTGTAAACCCTTAACTGAATGCTCTAGAAGCATTTAAATTGAACGGGTAGCCTGTTCCTTAACTGGCTGCTCAAGGAGCATTTAAATTGAACGAGTAGCCTATTCCTTAACTGGCTGCTCAAGGAGCATTTAAATATAACGGGTTGTCTATTCCTTAACAGGCTGTTCCAGGAGCATTTAAATTGAATAGTTAGTCTGTTACTTAACTGGCTGCTCAAGGAGCATTTGAATTGAACGTGTAGTCTATTCCTTAACAGGCTGCTCCAGGAGCATTTAAATTGAATGGGTAGTTTGTTACTTAACTGGCTGCTCAAGGAGCATTTGAATTGAACGGGTAGTCTATTCCTTAATACGCTGCTCCAGGAGCATTTAAATTGAACGGGTAGTCTGTTACTCAACTGGGTGCTGAAGGAGCATTTAAATTGAACGGGTAGTGTATTCCTTAACAGACTGCTCAAGGAGCATTTAAATTGAATGGGTAGTCTGTTACTTAACTGGCTGCTCAAGGAGCATTTAAATTGAACGGGTAGTCTATACCTTAAATGGCTGCTCAAGGAGCATTTGAATTGAACGGTTAGTCTATTCCTTAACTGGCTGCTCCAGGAGCATTTAAATTGAATGGGTTGTCTGTTACTTAACTGGCTGCTCAAGGAGCATTTGAATTGAACGGGTAGTCGATTCCTTAACAAGCTGCTCCAGGCCAGTTTAAGTTTCAAAATTAAATTGAATGGGTAGTCTGTTACTTAACTGGCTGCTCAAGGAGCATTTGAATTGAACGGGTAGTCTATTCCTTAACAGGCTGCTCCAGGAGCATTTAGATTGAATGGGTAGTCTGTTACTTAACTGGGTGCTCAAGAAGCATTTAAATTGAACGGGTAGTCTATTCCTTAACAGGCTGCTCCAGGAGCATTTAAATTGAATGGGTAGTCTGTTACTTAACTGACTGCTAAAGGAGCATTTAAATTGAACGGGTAGTTTATTCCTTAAATGGCTGCTCTAGGAGCATTTGAATTGAACGGTTAGTCTATTCCTTAGCTGGCTGATCAAAGAGCATTTAAATTGAATGGGTAGTCTGTTACTTAACTGGCTGCTCAAGGAGCATTTGAATTGAACGGGTAGTCTATTCCTTAACTGGCTGCTCCAGGAGCATTTAAATTGAATGGGTAATCTGTTACTTAACTGGCTGCTCAAGGAGCATTTGAATTGAACGGGTTGAGTATTCCTTAACAGGCTGCTCCAGGAGCATTTAAATTGAATGGGTAGTTTGTTACTTAACTGGCTGCTCAAGGAGCATTTAAATTGAACTGGTAGTCTATTCCTTAACAGGCTGCTCCAGGAGCATTTAAATTGAATGGGTAGTCTGTTACTTAACTGGCTGCTCAAGGAGCATTTAAATTGAACTGGTAGTCTATTCCTTAACAGGCTGCTCCAGGAGCATTTAAATTGAATGGGTTGTCTTTTACTTAACTGGCTGCTCAAGGAGCATTTAAATTGAACGGGTAGCCTATTCCTTAACTGGCTGCTCAAAAAGCATTTAAGTTGAATTGCTAGCCTATTCCTTAACTGGCTAGTCTATTCCTTAACTGACTGCTCAAGGAGCTTTTGAATTGAACGGGTAGTCTATTCATTACTAGGCTGCTCCAGGAGCATTTAAATTGAATGGGTAGTCTTTTACTTAACTGGCTGCTCAAGGAGCATTTGAATTGAACGGGTAGTCTATTCCTTAACAGACTGCTCCAGGAGCATTTAAATTGAATCAGTAGTCTTTTACTTAACTGGTTGCTCAAGGAGCATTTGAATTGAACCGGTAGCCTGTTCCTTAACTGGCTGCTCAAGAAGCATTTAAGTTGAATGGGTAGCCTATTCCTTAACTGGCTGCTCAAGAAGCATTTAAGTTGAACGGGTAGCCTATTCCTTAACTGGCTGCTGAAAAAGCATTTAAATTGAACGTGTTTCCTTTTCCTTAACTGGCTGCTCAAGAAGCATTTAAATTGAACGGGTAGCCTATTCCTTAACTGACTGCTCAAGGAGCATTTACTTTGAATGGGTAGCCTATTCCTTAACTGGCTGCTCAAGAAGCATTCAAATTGAACGGGTAGCCTATTCCTTAACTGGCTGCTCAATGAGTATTTGAATTGAACGGGTAGTCTGTTACTCAACTGGGTGCTGAAGGAGCATTTAAATTGAACGGGTAGTCTATACCTTAAATGGCTGCTCAAGGAGCATTTGAATTGAATGGTTAGTCTATTCCTATACTGGCTGCTCAAGGAGCATTTAAATTGAACGGGTAGCCTGTCCTTTAACTGGCTTGCCCAAGGAGCATAATTTGAAATTGAACGGGATATTCTATTTCCTTAATTGGCTGTTCAAGGAGCATTTCCTTTGAACGGGTACCCTATTCCTTAACTGGCTGCTCAAGAAGAATTTAAGTTGAACGGGTAGTCTATTCCTTAACTGGCTGCTCAAGAAGCATTTAAATTGAACGGGTAGTCTAATCCTTAACTGGCTGCTCAAGGAGCACTTTTATCTTTTGAACGGGTAGGTAGCCTTTCCTTAACATGGACTGCTCAAGAAAGCATTTAAGTTTGAACAGCGTAGCCTATTCCTTAAACTGGCTGCGCAAGGGAAGGGCATTTAAACTTGAACGGGTAAGCCTATTCCTTAACTGGCTGCTCAAGAACGCCTTTAAATTGAAAAGGGTAGCCTGATTCCCTTAACTGGATGCTCAAAAAGCATTCCAACATTGAACGGGTTAGCCCTATTTCCTTAACTGGCTGCTCAAGGTGCATTTGAATTGAATGGGTAGTCTATTCCTTAACTGGCTGCTCAAGGAGCATTTAAATTGAACGGGTAGCCTATTCCTTAACTCTCTGCTCAAGAAGCATTTAAATTGAACGGGTAGCCTATTCCTTAACTGGCTGCTCAAGAAGCCTTTAAATTGAAAGGGTAGCCTGTTCCTTAACTGGCTGCTCAAAAGCATTCAAATTGAACGGGTAGCCTATTCCTTAACTGGCTGCTCAAGGAGCATTTGAATTGAATGGGTAGTCTATTCCTTAACTGGCTGCTCAATGAGCATTTAAATTGAACAGGTAGCCTGTTCTTTAACTGGCTGCTCAAGGAGCATTTAAATTGAACGTGTAGTCTATTCCTTAACTGGCTGCTCAAGGAGCATTTAAATTGAACGGGTAGCCTATTCCTTAAGTGGCTGCTCAAGGAGCATTTGAATTGAACGGTTAGTCTATTCCTTAACTGGCTGCTCAAGGAGCATTTGAATTGAACGGGTATTCTATTCCTTAACTGGCTGCTCAAGGAGCATTTGAATTGAACGGGTAGTCTATTCCTTCAGGGTAGGCTCCACTTTGGAGGGGCTTGATTGTAAAAAATCGTAAAAATATTTGCCAAAAATACACTAATCAAGACAGACTAATGAAATTTTCAGGCATTATCAGCACTATAATATCGCATATTCTCTGTGAGTTTTATCATCCTACAGGGAAAATTAATGATTTAAAAAAAAAAATGTGAAAAAATGCAAAAATTCCGGGCCCCTCGTACTGAAGGTTATTTGGTGATTGGTGAGAAACTACAGTCTTGAATAGAAATTCGCTCTATGGATATGTTGGTATATCCACCTGGAACATGCAGAAAAAAATATCAAAATAGAACAGTAAATAAGCACGTTATAACAAAAAAAAGAGCAACCACTTCCGGTAAGTTCAGCGAAAGTCCCGCCGATAAATCAGACTATAGCTAGGAAGAAATATTCAGGAAAAATTCAAATCTCGATTTAGGGACAAAACCTTTTGAGAGTTTGTAGTTATTATGTCACTTGATAGCCTAATACATCTAAAAATTATATTATTTAGGATAATCAAAGAACCCCCCCCCCAAAAAAAAGGGGGGGGTTTCTTTGATTGTCCTCAATAATATAATTTTTAGATGTTTTAGGCTATCAAGTGACATAATAACTACAAACTCTCAAAAGGTTTTGTCCCTAAATCGAGATTTGAATTTTTCCTGAATATTTCTTCCTAGCTATAGTCTGATTTTTCGGCAGGGCTTTCGCTAAACTTACCTGAAGTGGTTGCTCTTTTTTTTGTTATAACGTGCTTATTTACTATTCTATTTTGATAATTTTTTTTCTGCATGTTCCAGGTGGATATACCAACATATCCATAGAGTGAATTTCTATTCAAGACTGTAGTTTCTCACCAATCACCAAATAACCTTCAGTACGAGGGGCCCGGAATTTTTGCATTTTTTCACATTTTTTTTAATAAAATCATTAATTTTCCCTGTAGGATGATAAAACTCACAGGGAATATGCGTTATTATAGTGCTAATAACGCCTGAAAATTTCATTAGCCTGTCTTGATTAGTGTATTTTTGGCAAATATTTTTACGATTTTTTACAATCGGGACCCCTCCGAAGTGGAGCCTTAACTGGCTGCTATTCAATGAATTGAACGGGTAGTCTATTCCTTAACTGGCTGCTCAAGGAGCATTTGAATTGAACGGGTAGTCTAATCCTTAACTGGCTGCTCTAGGAGCATTTGAATTGAACGGGTAGTCTATTCCTTAACTGGCTGCTCAAGGAGCGTTTGAATTGAAAGGGTAGACTATTCCTTAACTGGCTGCGCAAGGAGCATTTAAATTGAACGTGTAGTCTGTTCCTTAACTGGCTGCTCAAGAAGCATTTAAATTGAACGGGTAGCCTATTCCTTAACTGGCTGCTCAAAGAGCATTTGAATTGAACGGGTAGTCGATTCCTTAACTGGCTGCTCAAGGAGCATTTAAATTGAACGGGTAGCCTGTTCCTTAACTGGCTGCTCAAGAAGCATTTAAATTGAACGGGTAGCCTATTCCTTAACTGGCTGCTCAAGGAGTATTTGAATTGAATGGGTAGTCTATTCCTTAACTGACTGCTCAAGGAGCATTTGAATTGAATGGGTAGTCTATTCCTTAACTGGCTGCTCAAGGAGCATTTGAATTGAACTGGTAGTCTATTCCTTAACTGGCTGCTCAAGGAGCATTTGAATTGAACGGGTAGTCTATTCCTTAACTGGCTGCTCAAGGAGCATTTGAATTGAACGGGTAGTCTAATCCTTAACTGGCTGCTCAAGGAGCATTTGAATTGAACGGGTAGCCTGTTCCTTAACTGGCTGCTCAAAAAGCAATTAAAGTGAACGGGTAGCCTATTCCTTAACTGGCTGCTCAATGAGCAATTGAATTGAACGGGTAGTCTATTCCTTAACTGGCTGCTCAAGAAGCATTTATATTGAACGGGTAGCCTGTTCCTTAACTGGCTGCTCAAGGAGCATTTAAATTGAACGGGTAACCTATTCCTTAACTGGCTGCTCAAGGAGCATTTGAATTGAACTGGTAGTCTATTCCTTAACTGGCAGCTCAAGGAGCATTTAAATTGAACGGGTAGTCTATTCCTTAACTGGCTGCTCAAGAAGCATTTAAATTGAACGGGTAGCCTGTTCCTTAACTGGCTGACTCAAGAAGCATTCCTTTAAATGTAACGGAGTAGCCTATTCCACCTTAACTGGCTGCTCAAGGAGCATTTGAATTGAACGTAGTCTATTCCTTAACTGGCTGCTCAAGGAGCATTTAAATTGAACGGGTAGCCTATTCCTTAACTGGCTGCTCAAGGAGCATTTAAATTGAACGGGTAGTCTATTCCTTAACTGGCTGCTCAAGGAGCATTTAAATTTAACGGGTAGCCTATCCCTTAACTGGCTGCTCAAGAAGCATTTAAATTGAACGGGTAGCCTGTTCCTTAACTGGCTGCTCAAGGAGCATTTAAATTGAACGGGTAGCCTATTCCTTAACTGGCTGCTCAAGGAGCATTTAAATTTAACGGGTAGTCTATTCCTTAACAGGCTGTTCCAGGAGCATTTAAATTGAATGGTTAGTCTGTTACTTAACTGGCTGCTCAAGGAGCATTTGAATTGAACGGGTAGTCTATTCCTTAACAGGCTTCTCCAGGAGCATTTAGATTGAATGGGTAGTCTGTTACTTAACTGGCTGCTCAAGGAGCATTTGAATTGAACGGGTAGTCTATTCCTTAATAGGCTGCTCCAGGAGCATTTAAATTGAACGGTAGTCTGTTACTTAACTGGGTGCTGAAGGAGCATTTTAAACTGAACGGGTAGTGTATTCCTTAACTGGCTGCTCTAGGAGCATTTAAATTGAATGGGTAGTCTGTTACTTAACTGGCTGCTCAAGGAGCATTTAAATTGAACCGGGTAGTCTATTCCTTAACAGGCTGCTCCAGGAGCATTTAAATTGAATGGGTAGTCTGTTACTTAACTGGCTGCTCAAGGAGCATTTAAATTGAACGGGTAGTCTATTCCTTAACTGACTGCTCAAGGAGCATTTGAATTGAACGGGTAGTCTATTCATTAATAGGCTGCTCCAGGAGCATTTAAATTGAATGGGTAGTCTATTCCTTAACTGGCTGCTCCAGGAGCATTTAAATTGAATGGGTAGTCGGTTACTTAACTGCGTGCTCAAGGAGCATTTGAATTGAACGGGTTAGTCGATTCCTTAACAAGCTGCTTCCAGGAGCATTTAAATTGAATGGGTAGTCTGTTACTTAACTGGCTTGCTCAATGGAGCATTTGAATTGAACGGGTAGTCTATTCCCTAACAGGCTTCTCCAGGAGCATTTAGATGGAATGGGTAGTCTGTTACTTAACTGGCTGCTCAAGGAGCATTTGAATTGAACGGGTAGTCTATTCCTTTACAGGCTTCTCCAGGAGCATTTAGATTGAATTGGTAATCTGTTACTTATTACTGGCTGCTCAAGGAGCATTTAAAATTGAACGGGTAGTTTTATTCCTTAAATGGCTGCTCCAGGAGCATTTGAATTGAACGGGTAGTCTATTCCTTAACAGGCTGCTCAAGGAGAATTTAAATTGAATGGGTAGTCTGTTACTTAACTGACTGCTCAAGGAGCATTTAAATTGAACGGGTAGTTTTGATTCCTTAAATGGGCTGCTCAGGAGCATTTGAATTGAACGGGTAGTTCGCTTCTTAACAAGCTGCCTGAAAAAAAAAGGGAGCATTTAAATTGAAATGGGTAGGTCGTTACTTAACTGGCCGCTCAAGGAGCAAATTAATGGAATGGACGTGGGTAGTTTCTAGTCTTTACAAACAGGCCTGCTTCCATGGAGCAATTTAAATGAATGGTGTCTGTTACTTAAATGGCTGCTCAAGGAGCATTTAATTGAACGTGTAGTCTATTCCTTACAGGCTGCTCAGGAGCAATTTAAATAGTATTAATGGTGTAGTCTGTACTACTGGCTGCTCAGGAGCATTTAAATGAACGGGTAGTCTATTCCTTAACAGGCTGCTTCCATGGAGCATTTAAATTGAATGGGTAGTTCTGTTACCTAACTGGCTGCTCAAGGAGCATTTAAATTGAACGGGTAGTCTATTCCTTAACAGGTTGCTCCAGGAGCATTTAAATTGAATGGGACAGTCTGTTACTTAACTGGCTGCTCAAGGAGCATGTAAATTGAACGGGTAGTCTATTCCTTAACAGGCTGCTCCAGGAGCATTTAAATTGAACGGGTAGAGTGTTACTTAACTGGCTGCTCAAGGAGCATTTAAATTGAACGTGTAGCCTATTCCTTAACAGGCTACTCCAGGAGCATTTAAATTGACTGGGTAAGTCTGTTACTTAACTGGCTGCTCAAGGAGCATTTAAAATTTGAACGGGTAGCCTATTCCTTAACTGGTTGATCAAGGAGCATTTAAATTAAACAGGTGGCCTGTTCTTTTACAGGCCGCTCAAGGAGCATTTAAATTGAATGGGTGGTCTGTTTCTTAATAGGCTGCTCCAGGAGCATTTGAATTGAACTGGTTGCACATTCCTTAAGTGGCTGCTCAAGGAGCATTTGAATTGAATGGGTGGTCTGTTCCTTAACAGGCTGCTCCTGGAGCTTTTAAATTGAATGGGTAGTCTGTTCCTTAACTGGCTGCTCAAGGAGCATTTGAATTGAATGGGTAGTCTATTTCTCAACTGGCTGATCAAGGAGCAAGAGCTAGTGCCTTCACATGGCTGACTTAATGTAACAAAACTTTTTAGTTCTTGAACATTTTTAAGGTTACATTAGATTTGGGAAAAAAGAATTAATTCTTCCTACATTCAAGGGAATCCCAGCACACGAACGTGCTTATTTCTCTCGGCGCAATGTGTGGTCGATGTCGATGTTTGTAGTGACTCTTTTTCTTTCAAGGCATTTCTCTCCTGTGTCCCCATTTCTTCTACCCCCCATTCCAGTCAATGCATTCCTTGGTCTTTGGGTTTTGGCTGTGTTCCCTGTGCTAAAACTGTGTAAAGGGTTAGGTTAGGGTAGGTAACGGTAAATCTCACATTTAACCTTTTGAATTGATTACATTTTAAATAAAAACAAAGAGATTCAATAGTACCTTGTCTTAAAACTCCTAGGGCCGATCTAGTAGCTTGTCTTAAAACACCCTTGGTCGATTTAGTATCTTTTCTTTAAAACACCCTAAGTCGATCTAGAATCTTGTCTTTAAAACACCCTGGGTCGATCTAGTATCTAGTAGCATGTTCTTAAACACCCCCTGGGTCGAACTAGTATCTAGTAGCTTGTCGTAAAACACCCCGAGTTGATCTAGTATCTTGTCTTTGAAACACCCTGGGTCGATCTATTATCTAGTAGCTTGTCTTTAAAACACACTGGGTCGATCTAGTATCTAGTAGCTTGTCATAAAACACCCTAGGTCGATCTAGTAACCTGTCTTTAAAACACCATGGGTTGATCTAATATCTTTTTTTTAAAACACCCTCGGTTGATCTAGAATCTTGTCTTTAAAACACCCTGGGTCTATCTAGTATCTAGTAGCATGTCTTAAAACACCCTGGGTCGAACTGGTATCTAGTAGCTTGTCGCAAAACACCCCGAGTTGATCTAGTATCTTGTCTTTGAAACACCCTGGGTCGATCTATTATCTAGTAGCTTGTCTTTAAAACACACTGGGTCGATCAAGTATCTAGTAGCTTGTCATAAAACACCCTAGGTCGATCTAGTATCCTGTCTTTAAAACACCATGGGTTGATCTAGTATCATTTTTTTTAAAACACCCTGGGTTGATCTAGTTTCTTTTCTTTAAAACACCCTGGGTTGATCTAGATATTTTCTTTAAAACTCCCTCCCCTTGATCTGGTATCTTTTCTTTAAAAACACCTTAGGTCGATCTAGTATCTTGTCTTTAAAACACCCATGGGTTGATCTAGTATCTTTTCTTTTAAACACCCTCGGTCGATCTAGTATCTTGTCTTGAAAACACCCTGGGTTGAAATAGTATCTTTTTTTTAAAACACCCGGGGTTGATCTAGTATCTTTTCTTTAAAACACCCTTGGTCGATCTAGTATCTTGTCTTTAAAACACCCTGGGTTGATATAAAAAGTGGCAATGGAGAAACAAACGTCTGCTTCCCCATTATATCAAAGGCAAGACTATCCATTTGGATAATCAATCAATCAGCCAGTTTTGATATTGCTGTTGGTCATCTTCCAACCTGGCAAGGTAATTCAGATGATGAAATATCTTTCTTGGCTTCTTGATAGGGGCTTCTCTGCGTCAGTCAATGAATGCTGAAGGTCGGTGGCGCTGGGGACAAAGTGGATTGAGAACCGAAGTTCTTGCCCTGTATCTTGGTAGCTATCGAGAGACGATTAGACTGGGTGACTTAAACATCGAATAATGCTTTGTAGATTTTTATCATGTCGTTGGATTAATCAGTAAGTTGAGTTACTTTTTACAAGATTGATGTGCCTCTGGCACAAAGTTAAATATATCTCAGTTTTACCAGACCACTGAGCTGTTGAGGAGACATGAGGACCATGCTGGGAGACATACTATGGGGATGGAGGTTCAAGGAAGAAGAAAAAGAGGGAGACCAGGAAAGAGATAGAAGACTGTTGAGGGGAGACTTACATGAGAAGGGAATTGATGAGGCAGAAGCGCAGGATAAAAATAGATGGAAACAGCTCATCCGGAACGGTGACCCCCATATAAAAATGGGAACCATCTGGGAGGAAGAAGATGACTGAGCTGATTAACAGCTCTCCTAAGGGCTGGCCTGAAGGTTTAGATATTTTTACGTGGCTAGGAACCAATTGGTAGCTGAGCGCGAAAACCACTCGTCCAACGAGGAGACTGCCTCTGACATTGCATCTTAGCAATTTATAAGTATATAAAGTGTAGACTTTGTATACAATATCATCAGAGATGGGTCAAGGAAAAGGACGTGGGACTAGCAACCTCATCCTATGAGACTTATTGAACCAAAAGGTATATTATTTTATACCCCCCTGTATACCCAGGTCCGGGGTCATGGACCCCACCATACTTCCTCCCACCCCATGCACGAGTGAGCATTAGCGTTATTGTATTGATTTGAATAATCGAAAATATAGGATTAAGTTTTTTCCATCCTATTAATATTACTATTAATTACTGTACCTTCCTGTGATAAATAACACATATTTGCATAAGGAGACGTTTAAGCAGTTTATTTATTTATTTGATGAAAGAGAAGCGTTTTTCTGTTTCCAGGAGCTTTAATTTTTGGTCATGGCATAGAAAAAAAGATCATCCCGAAATTGCCCGCAGAAAAATGATAGGTGGGTTAACGTGAATAAACAAACTGAAATTATAGATTACTTGATCAGAAACAGGGTTTATTCATCTAACCTAACCTAACCTAACCTGACCTAGAGGCATGACAAAAGAACCGGGGATGGTGTGCAATACTAGCATACATCTCAGGAATTTGCTCCCCGGCCGTAAGTAAGGGGGTGTGGGAGGTTGGGGGTTGGTTGGGAGGGGGGGGGGGGGGCGGGGGGGGGGGGGGGGGTGGCGCAGGTGCTCGCCAAAGCAGGGATGATAGCTACGTGGAGGTATACCACCAAGCGCATCATCTTAGCTTTGTGAACACGTAGACCGATTTGTGGAAGGAGACAAAGTATATATTCTATACACCTTGGAAGGAGATGGAGTTTTGCCCTTATGACAGACTCGGCGTTTGACGTACGTAAAAATATGGCCAGAAGATTCCTGTATTGTGTGGAGGCTTCTGAGCATTTTGTGTTACCCCACCCCCTGCCGATCTTATTTGAATATTATCCGTTATTATTTCTTGCCAGTTGATGTGGTTTCTTTCTCCGCGTTCGCGACACAACCAAGGAAAAGTTTTTTTTCATCTGGCTGTGATTCTTGCTTTAGATTTATATTTGCTTTTTTTATGTAATGTTCCAGCAGTCTATTATTTAACTCTCCAACCTTTACATCAATGAATAATAATATTCTGTAGTTTTAGAGCGTTTTAAGTTGATGTTGTGAATTTTACATTGCTTTGTTTTTCATTAACACAAGAGTTTTGACAACCAAGAGAAAATTAATCACGTTTTATTTTATAGAGAGACCATTTTCTTTTTGCATATTTCCCTATTTATTTCTGTATGTCTCGTTCTGTCTGTTTTTTTTTTTTTTTTTTTTGCTTCTGCTGGCAACGCAGACTTGTCGAGCAGAGAATAATAACGTTTTTTAATAATTATTTTGACTTCAAACCAACGATTTTCCTTTTTTCTTATTTTATCTTCAGGTCCTTTTTATCTATTCATCAACTGCACCAACTTTCAAACCAGGGAAGTGTCTTTTATTTTTTGTATTTCAGATCAAAATAGTTTTTTTTTCATTACGCAGAGTGCTTTGTTCCATCAGCAAGCTAACAAACTTTAAAATGAGAGAGAAATTATATTTCCTTCTTGACTTTTTAGGGATGAAACCTTGTATTATTGTTCCTCACTTTTCTTTTGTTATCAAATTTAAGATAAGTATTATCTGTCAGCCTGTACTCTCAATCCATCTTTTATTATGCGTATATATATATATATATATATATATATATATATATATATAAATATATATATATATATATATATATATATATATATATATATATATATATAAAGATATATGCCACGAAGGAAAAATAAACGAAGGAGGATCTGTGAGACCTTTCGACGTTAAACGTCCTTTACTAAGCAGAAACTGACATAAATGAGGGAAAAGACAATACAAGAAGATTCGTATAACTGACAGATAGGGATTATAAAGAGATTAGCACCTAGAATCCGACACACCTGGAAGATGAGAAACCTTCCCAAACAAGCATAAACAATGGGTGCAATTAATAAAGGTTTAAGACAATCATCTCAGATACAAGGACAAGACAATTAAAGGATTATAGGTGACAGCTATTCAGAACTTGGTAAACAAAACCATATTCACAATACATATTCACAATACATGTCAGACATACATTACAACAAAGATAACTCTAAGGCAACTGATTTTTATTTAAGTCAGTAATTATATCTTTGAGGTCATTCTTAAACATGTTACAAATACAAGGGTCTAAATGAAAAAGGCCACGACTAACATTGAAATTACAATGAAAAGTAAGTTGTATTAAAGCAGATTCTAAAAGATTTTGTGATAAGAGATCTCTTGACCTTGCAATTACTGAACTACCAACCCAATTTATTCGGTGGTTGTTTTCACTTAAATGAATGAATATTGCATTAGATGTTTGCCCAGTTTTTACAGAATATTTATGCTGGCTTAGCCTTACTTCTAGGCCTTTGCTAGACTGTCCGAGATAAAATGAGGGACAATCCATACATGGAATTCTATATATTATGTTGTTGCTTTCTCTGGGGCCATTTTTTATTAACATTCCTTTTTAGTGTGCTATTATAGGAAAAAACAAGGTTGACATTGAAAGCTTTTAACAATGATTTAATGGTTTCAAATCCGTTAAAATAAGGCAAACTGAGAATGTTCTTAGAATTTTCTTTCTGTGTTACTTACACTAATATATGTGAAGGATAGCATAAATCTTTCATTATTTTTCTAATGTATTCAATTTCTTGATCCAAATATTGTGTACTGTTGGTTCAATTTCATATAAACTTTCGAAATATATCACTAAGATCTTGTCCCCGTTACTTGGAACCATCTCCGATTCTCATATATATAATTCTCTAGATTTAGTATACATATATATATAGTATATATATATATATAATATATATATATATATATATATATATATATATATATATCTAATATATATCTTCTATACGTGTATATATATTATACATACATGCATACCATATTATATATATATATATATATATATCTATATCTATATATATATATATATATATATATATTTATATCATATATATATATATTATATATATATATATATATATATATATATATATACATATATTATTAATATATTATTATATAATTATATATATATCATATATATACATACATACATACATAGATATATAAGGTATAAGCCACGAAGAAAGAATAAACAACGGAGTTGCTGCAAGATCTTTCGACTCGACGTCCTTTACTCAGCAGACCAACTGACTTACATGAGGAATTTACAGTACAAGAAATGTCGTATAACTGACAGATAGGGATTATAAGGAGATTAGTACCTAGAATCCGGCACACCTGGAGAATGAGAAACCTTTCCAAACAAGCATAAACATGGGTATATTTTAAAAACAAAAAGATTAAGTCCCACTGACCAGACACCGGGAGAAGACAATTAAAAGATTATACAAGGAGACAGCTGACCAATTCAGATCTTTGGTGGAAACAAAAACTTATTCACAAAACATATCAAACATACATGTACAACGAAAATATCTCTAAGGCAACTAATTTGCATTTAAGTTTGTAATTAGTTGCCTTAGAGATATCTTCTCTAAGGCATATATATATATATATATATATATATATATATATATATATATATATATATATATATATACATATATATACATAGTATATACTATATATATATACATATATATATATATATATATATATTATTATATATATAATATATATAGATATATATGTATATACATGCATCAGGCTAGAACCGTCCTTTAATATCCAATTTTAATTACAAATACCTTGAGTTGACAGTGATTTGTAAGGTCGGAATCTGTATCAACTTATACTTCACTTGTTTGGCTGAGTTGGTAAAGACGCCACTGATGTCCTGATTACTCCTCTGTGCACTGGTTCGAATCCACAAGAGGAAGTAATTATTATCAACTAAAAATTTCCCCTTTGGTTAACATATACAAAAATATATCAATTCAGAGGTAGAGGGACTGGATATTAAAGATACATCTATAGCTTAATGCATTTATATGAATCACGGTGATGTGATAAAGATTCATATATATATATATATATATATATATATATATATGATATATATATATGTATAGATATATATATATATATATATATATATATATATATATACTATAACACATATATATATATATATCTATATATATATATATATATATATATATATGATATATTATACATATATCTACACATTTATATATTCATACATTTACATATACATAGTTACAGAAGAACTATCATCATCTGAGTGACCTTGTGATATATGATAAATGGTAGAAATAACACAAAACAAATTTCACTTATGTCTCTTATCTCCTATAATTATCAGCTGGGATGTGATTGCTCGTCAACCTTTATTGCTGCTAATGTTATTACAATAGCTGTTCTAATTGCAACGTGTCTGTTGCAATTTATTTTCGTGGCAATACGTCATCGAATTGCATATATTTATCTGTCATTAGCTTAAATTACGTCCACGTGTCTTTAAACGTGAATGCATACGTCGAAGTTTAAAGCATGTCTCTTAATACTGTCTTTATTTTTTATTTTATCGGCGTTTTTCAATATATATATATATATATATATATATAATATATATATATATATATATATATATATATATATATAGATATATATATATATATATATATATATATATATATATATATATATATATATATATATTATATATATATATATATATACATACACACACACACACATATATATATAATATATATATATATATATATATATATATATATGTATAACAGAATCACGAAAGTTAGGAACGTGATAAATCCATAAATAAAGATAAATGCCACGAAGGAAAAATAAACGAAGGAGTCTGCGAGATCTTTCGGCTTAAAAGCCCTTTACTGAAGCAGCTACTGACAAAAATACGAGAAAAGACAATACAAGAAGGTTCGTATAACTGACAGATAGGGATTATAAAAGGATTAGTGCCTAGAATCCGACACACCTGGAAGATAAGAAACCTTCCCGAACAAGCATAAACAAAGGGTGCAATTAAAGGTTTAAGACAATCATCTCAGATACAATCTCAAGACAATTAAAGGATTATAGGTGACAGCTATACGGAACCTGGTAAACAAAACCATATTCACAAAAAATGACAGACATACATTACAATACAATTTTTTTTTTTAATAACTCTAAGGCATCTGATTTTTATTTAAGTCAGTAATTATATATTTGAGGTCATTCTTAAACATGTTACAGATACAAGGGTCTAAATGAAAAAGGCCACGACTAACATTGAAATTACAATGAAAAGTAAGTTGTATTAAAGCAGATTCTAAAAGATTTCGTGATAAGACATCTCTTGACCGTGCAATTACTGAACTGTCAATCCAATTAATTCGGTGGTTGTTTTCACTTAAATGAATAAATAATGCATTAGATTTTTGCCCAGTTTTTACAGAGTATTTATGCTGGCTTAGCCTTACTTCTAAGCCCTTGCTGGACTGTCCGAGATAGAATGAGGGACAATCCATACATGGAATTTTATATATTATGTTGTTGCTTTCTCTGGGGCCATTTTTTATTAACATTCTTTTTAGTGTGTTATTATAGGAAGAAACAAGGTTGACATTAAAAGCTTTTAACAATGGTTTAATGGTTTCAAATCCGTTAAAATAAGGCAAACTGAGAATGTTCTTAGAATTTTCTTTCTGTGTGTTGTTTTCAGTATAAAACTTTTTGTGGGCTTTATTATAACAAATGTCTAATATATGTGAAGGATAGCATAAATCTTTCCCTATTTTTCTTATGTATTCAATTTCTTGATCCAAATATTGTGGACTGACAATTTGCAATGCTCGTAAAAACATAGAGGAAAAAATTGATATTTTTATATTAAGATGGTGGCCTGAGAAGAAATGAACATAAGTTAAGTTGTTAGTCGGTTTCCTATAAATACTGAATTTACATTGAAATGGTTCTCTATGTATCAAAACGTCTAAGAAAGGGAGGCAATTGTCTTTTTCTAATTCTAGAGTAAACTTAATCGATGGTACCTGGTTATTTAATTTAGAGAGTAAATCATTTACATCAATACCGACAGGAAGAACAGCTAAACAATCATCAACGTAACGATACCACTTTACAGGAATATGAATGATATTAGGTAAGTAGCGTTTTTCGAAGAATTCCATAAACAGGTTTGAGAGCAATGGTGATAAAGGATTTCCCATATAGACTCTATTTTAGAATATCTTAGCAATGAACTAACTCAGCATGAATTACCTCTACCTATAAGTCACATTATTTCACTCACGAGTTTGTGCATTTGTGATTGTAAGTTTATATTCAATGGTGAATTTTATCAACAAATTTTTGGCATGGCAATGGGAAATCCTTTATCACCATTGCTCTCAAACCTGTATATGGAATTCTTCGTTATTATTCTCTGCTCGACAAGTCTGCGTTGCCAGCAGAAGCAAAAAAAAAAAAAAAAAAAACAGACAGGAACGAGACATACAGAAATAAATAGGGAAATATGCAAAAAGAAAATGGTCTCTCTATAAAATAAAACGTGATTAATTTTCTCTTGGTTGTCAAAACTCTTGTGTTAATGAAAAACAAAGCAATGTAAAATTCACAACATCAACTTAAAACGCTCTAAAACTACAGAATATTATTATTCATTGATGTAAAGGTTGGAGAGTTAAATAATAGACTGCTGGAACATTACATTAAAAAAGCAAATATAAATCTAAAGCAAGAATCACAGCCAGATGAAAAAAAACTTTTCCTTGGTTGTGTCGCGAACGCGGAGAAAGAAACCACATCAACTGGCAAGAAATAATAACGGATAATATTCAAATAAGATCGGCAGGTGGGTAACACAAAATGCTCAGAAGCCTCCACACAATACAGGAATCTTCTGGCCATATTTTTACGTACGTCAAACGCCGAGTCTGTCATAAGGGCAAAACTCCATCTCCTTCCAAGGTGTATAGAATATATACTTTGTCTCCTTCCACAAATCGGTCTACGTGTTCACAAAGCTAAGATGATGCGCTTGGTGGATATACCTCCACGTAGCTATCATCCCTGCTTTGGCGAGCACCTGCGCCACCCCCCCCCACCCTCCCCAACCCACCCCCAACCTCCCACACCCCCACTTACGGCCGGGGAGCAAATTCCTGAGATGTATGCTAGTATTGCACACCATCCCCGGTTCTTTTGTCATGCCTCTAGGTCACGTTAGGTTAGGTTAGGTTAGATGAATAAACCCTGTTTCTGATCAAGTAATCTATAATTTCAGTTTGTTTATTCACGTTAACCCACCTATCATTTTTCCGCGGGCAATTTCGGGATGATCTTTTTTTCTATGCCATGACCAAAAATTAAAGCTCCTGGAAACAGAAAAACGCTTCTCTTTCATCAAATAAATAAATAAACTGCTTAAACGTCTCCTTATGCAAATATGTGTTATTTTATCACAGGAAGGTACAGTAATTAATAGTAATATTAATAGGATGGAAAAACTTAATCCTATATTTCGATTATTCAAATCAATACAATAACGCTAATGCTCACTCGTGCATGGGGTGGGAGGAAGTATGGTGGGGCCATGACCGACCTGGGTATACAGTGGGGTATAATAATTATACCTTTTGGTTCAATAAGTCTCATAGGATGAGGTTGCTAGTCCCACGTCCTTTTCCTTGACCCATCTCTGATGATATTGTATACAAAGTCTACACTTTATATACTTATAAATTGCTAAGATGCAATGTCAGAGGCAGTCTCCTCGTTGGACGAGTGGTTTTCGCGCTCAGCTACCAATTGGTTCCTAGCCACGTAAAAATATCTAAACCTTCAGGCCAGCCCTTAGGAGAGCTGTTAATCAGCTCAGTCATCTTCTTCCTCCCAGATGGTTCCCACTTTTATATGGGGGTCACCGTTCCGGATGAGCTGTTTCCATCTATTTTTATCCTGCGCTTCTGCCTCATCAATTCCCTTCTCATGTAAGTCTCCCCTCAACAGTCTTCTATCTCTTTCCTGGTCTCCCTCTTTTTCTTCTTCCTTGAACCTCCATCCCCATAGTATGTCTCCCAGCATGGTCCTCATGTCTCCTCAACAGCTCAGTGGTCTGGTAAAACTGAGATATATTTAACTTTGTGCCAGAGGCACATCAATCTTGTAAAAAGTAACTCAACTTACTGATTAATCCAACGACATGATAAAAATCTACAAAGCATTATTCGATGTTTAAGTCACCCAGTCTAATCGTCTCTCGATAGCTACCAAGATACAGGGCAAGAACTTCGGTTCTCAATCCACTTTGTCCCCAGCGCCACCGACCTTCAGCATTCATTGACTGACGCAGAGAAGCCCCTATCAAGAAGCCAAGAAAGATATTTCATCATCTGAATTACCTTGCCAGGTTGGAAGATGACCAACAGCAATATCAAAACTGGCTGATTGATTGATTATCCAAATGGATAGTCTTGCCTTTGATATAATGGGGAAGCAGACGTTTGTTTCTCCATTGCCACTTTTTATATCAACCCAGGGTGTTTTAAAGACAAGATACTAGATCGACCAAGGGTGTTTTAAAGAAAAGATACTAGATCAACCCCGGGTGTTTTAAAAAAAAGATACTATTTCAACCCAGGGTGTTTTCAAGACAAGATACTAGATCGACCGAGGGTGTTTAAAAGAAAAGATACTAGATCAACCCAGGGTGTTTTAAAGACAAGATACTAGATCGACCTAAGGTGTTTTAAAGAAAAGATACCAGATCAACCCAGGGTGTTTTAAAGAAAAGATACTAGATCAACCCAGGGTGTTTTAAAGAAAAGATACTAGATCAACCCAGGGTGTTTTTAAAAAATGATACTAGATCAACCCATGGTGTTTTAAAGACAGGATACTAGATTGACCTAGGGTGTTTTATGACAAGCTACTAGATACTTGATCGACCCAGTGTGTTTTAAAGACAAGCTACTAGATAATAGATCGACCCAGGGTGTTTCAAAGACAAGATACTAGATCAACTCGGGGTGTTTTACGACAAGCTACTAGATACCAGTTCGACCCAGGGTGTTTTAAGACATGCTACTAGATACTAGATAGACCCAGGGTGTTTTAAAGACAAGATTCTAGATCAACCGAGGGTGTTTTAAAAAAAAGATATTAGATCAACCCATGGTGTTTTAAAGACAGGTTACTAGATCGACCTAGGGTGTTTTATGACAAGCTACTAGATACTAGATCGACCCAGTGTGTTTTAAAGACAAGCTACTAGATAATAGATCGACCCAGGGTGTTTCAAAGACAAGATACTAGATCAACTCGGGGTGTTTTACGACAAGCTACTAGATACTAGTTCGACCCAGGGTGTTTTAAGACATGCTACTAGATACTAGATCGACCCAGGGTGTTTTAAAGACAAGATTCTAGATCGACTTAGGGTGTTTTAAAGAAAAGATACTAAATCGACCAAGGGTGTTTTAAGACAAGCTACTAGATCGGCCCTAGGAGTTTTAAGACAAGCTACTATTGAATGTCTTTGTTTTTATTTAAATTGTAATCAATTCAAAAGGTTAAATGTGAGATTTACCGTTACCTACCCTAACCTAACCCTTTACACAGTTTTAGCACAGGGAACACAGCCAAAACCCAAAGACCAAGGAATGCATTGACTGGAATGGGGGGTAGAAGAAATGGGGACACAGGAGAGAAATGCCTTGAAAGAAAAAGTCACTACAAACATCGACATCGACCACACATTGCGCCGAGAGAAATAAGCACGTTCGTGTGCTGGGATTCCCTTGAATGTAGGAAGAATTAATTCTTTTTTCCCAAATCTAATGTGACCTTAAAATGTTCAAGAACTAAAAAGTTTTGTTACATTAAGTCAGCCATGTGAAGGCACTAGCTCTTGCTCCTTGATCAGCCAGTTGAGAAATAGACTACCCATTCAATTCAAATGCTCCTTGAGCAGCCAGTTAAGGAACAGACTACCCATTCAATTTAAAAGCTCCAGGAGCAGCCTGTTAAGGAACAGACCACCCATTCAATTCAAATGCTCCTTGAACAGCCACTTAAGGAATGTGCAACCAGTTCAATTCAAATGCTCCTGGAGCAGCCTATTAAGAAACAGACCACCCATTCAATTTAAATGCTCCTTGAGCGGCCTGTAAAAGAACAGGCCACCTGTTTAATTTAAATGCTCCTTGATCAACCAGTTAAGGAATAGGCTACCCGTTCAAATTAAATGCTCCTTGAGCAGCCAGTTAAGTAACAGACTACCCAGTCAATTTAAATGCTCCTGGAGTAGCCTGTTAAGGAATAGGCTACACGTTCAATTTAAATGCTCCTTGAGCAGCCAGTTAAGTAACAGACTACCCGTTCAATTTAAATGCTCCTGGAGCAGCCTGTTAAGGAATAGACTACCCGTTCAATTTACATGCTCCTTGAGCAGCCAGTTAAGTAACAGACTGTCCCATTCAATTTAAATGCTCCTGGAGCAACCTGTTAAGGAATAGACTACCCGTTCAATTCAAATGCTCCTTGAGCAGCCAGTTAAGTAACAGACTACCCATTCAATTTAAATGCTCCTGGAGCAGCCTGTTAAGGAATAGACTACCCGTTCAATTTAAATGCTCCTTGAGCAGCCAGTTAAGTAACAGACTACCCATTCTATTTAAATGCTCCTGGAGCAGCCTGTTAAGGAATAGACTACCCGTTCAATTTAAATGCTCCTTGAGCAGCCAGTTAAGTAACAGACTACCCATTCAATTTAAATGCTCCTGGAGCAGCCTGTTAAGGAATAGACTACCCGTTCAATTCAAATGCTCCTTGAGCAGCCAGTTAAGTAACAGACTACCCATTCAATTTAAATGCTCCTGGAGCAGCTTGTTAAGGAATCGACTACCCGTTCAATTCAAATGCTCCTGGAGCAGCCATTTAAGGAATAAACTACCCGTTCAATTTAAATGCTCCTTGAGCAGTCAGTTAAGTAACAGACTACCCATTCAATTTAAATGCTCCTTGAGCAGCCTGTTAAGGAATAGACTACCCGTTCAATTCAAATGCTCCTGGAGCAGCCATTTAAGGAATAAACTACCCGTTCAATTTAAATGCTCCTTGAGCAGCCAGTTAAGTAACAGATTACCCATTCAATCTAAATGCTCCTGGAGAAGCCTGTAAAGGAATAGACTACCCGTTCAATTCAAATGCTCCTTGAGCAGCCAGTTAAGTAACAGACTACCCATTCAATCTAAATGCTGATGGAGAAGCCTGTTAGGGAATAGACTACCCGTTCAATTCAAATGCTCCTTGAGCAGCCAGTTAAGTAACAGACTACCCATTCAATTTAAATGCTCCTGGAGCAGCTTGTTAAGGAATCGACTACCCGTTCAATTCAAATGCTCCTTGAGCAGGCAGTTAAGTAACAGACTACCCATTCAATTTAAATGCTCCTGGAGCAGCCAGTTAAGGAATAGACTACCCATTCAATTTAAATGCTCCTGGAGCAGCCTATTAATGAATAGACTACCCGTTCAATTCAAATGCTCCTTGAGCAGTCAGTTAAGGAATAGACTACCCGTTCAATTTAAATGCTCCTTGAGCAGCCAGTTAAGTAACAGACTACCCATTCAATTTAAATGCTCCTGGAGCAGCCTGTTAAGGAATAGACTACCCGTTCAATTTAAATGCTCCTTGAGCAGCCAGTTAAGTAACAGACTACCCATTCAATTTAAATGCTCCTTGAGCAGCCAGTTAAGGAATACACTACCCGTTCAGTTTAAATGCTCCTTCAGCACCCAGTTAAGTAACAGACTACCCGTTCAATTTAAATGCTCCTGGAGCAGCCTATTAAGGAATAGACTACCCGTTCAATTCAAATGCTCCTTGAGCAGCCAGTTAAGTAACAGACTACCCATTCAATCTAAATGCTCCTGGAGAAGCCTGTTAAGGAATAGACTACCCGTTCAATTCAAATGCTCCTTGAGCAGCCAGTTAAGTAACAGACTAACCATTCAATTTAAATGCTCCTGGAACAGCCTGTTAAGGAATAGACTACCCGTTAAATTTAAATGCTCCTTGAGCAGCCAGTTAAGGAATAGGCTACCTGTTCAATTTAAATGCTCCTTGAGCATCCAGTTAAGGAACAGGCTACCCGTTCAATTTAAATGCTTCTTGAGCAGCCAGTTAAGGGACAGGCTACCCGTTCAATTTAAATGCTCCTTGAGCAGCCAGTTAAGGGATAGGCTACCCGTTAAATTTAAATGCTCCTTGAGCAGCCAGTTAAGGAATAGACTACCCGTTCAATTTAAATGCTCCTTGAGCAGCCAGTTAAGGAATAGGCTACCCGTTCAATTTAAATGCTCCTTGAGCAGCCAGTTAAGGAATAGACTACCGTTCAATTCAAATGCTCCTTGAGCAGCCAGTTAAGGAATAGGCTACCCGTTCAATTTAAATGCTTCTTGAGCAGCCAGTTAAGGAACAGGCTACCCGTTCAATTTAAATGCTTCTTGAGCAGCCAGTTAAGGAATAGACTACCCGTTCAATTTAAATGCTCCTTGAGCAGCCAGTTAAGGAATAGACTACCCGTTCAATTCAAATGCTCCTTGAGCAGCCAGTTAAGGAATAGGTTACCCGTTCAATTTAAATGCTCCTTGAGCAGCCAGTTAAGGAACAGGCTACCCGTTAAATATAAATGCTTCTTGAGCAGCCAGTTAAGGAATAGACTACCCGTTCAATTCAATTGCTCATTGAGCAGCCAGTTAAGGAATAGGCTACCCGTTCACTTTAATTGCTTCTTGAGCAGCCAGTTAAGGAACAGGCTACCCGTTCAATTCAAATGCTCCTTGAGCAGCCAGTTAAGGATTAGACTACCCGTTCAATTCAAATGCTCCTTGAGCAGCCAGTTAAGGAATAGACTACCCGTTCAATTCAAATGCTCCTTGAGCAGCCAGTTAAGGAATATACTACCAGTTCAATTCAAATGCTCCTTGAGCATCCAGTTAAGGAATAGACTACCCATTCAATTCAAATGCTCCTTGAGCAGTCAGTTAAGGAATAGACTACCCATTCAATTCAAATACTCCTTGAGCAGCCAGTTAAGGAATAGGCTACCCGTTCAATTTAAATGCTTCTTGAGCAGCCAGTTAAGGAACAGGCTACCCGTTCAATTTAAATGCTCCTTGAGCAGCCAGTTAAGGAATCGACCTACCGCCGGTTCCAAAGTTCAACCATGCCTTCTCTTGAGCAGCCAGTTAAGGAATAGGCTAACCCGTTCAATTTAAATTGCCTTTCTTGAGCCAAGGCCAGGCTACGTTCAATTCAATGCCTCTTTGAGCAGCAGTTAAGGAATAAAGGCTTTACGTTTTCAATTTAAATGCTCTTGAGCAGCCAGTTAAGGAACTACCCGTTCAATTCAAATGCTCCTTTGGCCAGCAAAGTTAAGGAATAAGGTGCCTTACCCTTTCAATTTAAATTTGCTTCCTTGGAAGCAAATCCAAGTTAAGGAACGCGACCTACACGTTCAATTTATGCCTCCCCTTGCGCAGCCGTTAAGGAATAGTCTACCCTTTCAATTCAAACGCTCCTTGAGCAGCCAGTTAAGGAATAGACTACCTGTTCAATTCAAATGCTCCTAGAGCAGCCAGTTAAGGATTAGACTACCCGTTCAATTCAAATGCTCCTTGAGCAGCCAGTTAAGGAATAGACTACCCGTTCAATTCATTGAATAGCAGCCAGTTAAGGCTCCACTTCGGAGGGGTCCCGATTGTAAAAAATCGTAAAAATATTTGCCAAAAATACACTAATCAAGACAGGCTAATGAAATTTTCAGGCGTTATTAGCACTATAATACCGCATATTCTCTGTGAGTTTTATCATCCTACAGGGAAAATTAATGATTTTATTAAAAGAAATGTGAAAAAATGCAAAAATTCCGGGCCCCTCGTACTGAAGGTTATTTGGTGATTGGTGAAAAACTACAGTCTTGAATAGAAATTCGCTCTATGGATATGTTGGTATATCCACCTGAAACATGCAGAAAAAAAATTATCAAAATAGAACAGTGAATAAGCACGTTATAACAAAAAAAAGAGCAACCACTTCAGGTAAGTTCAGCGAAAACCCCGCCGAAAAATCAGACTATAGCTAGGAAGAAATATTCAGGAAAAATTCAAATCTCCATTTAGGGACAAAACCTTTTGAGAGTTTGTAGTTATTATGTCACTTGATAGCCTAAAACATCTAAAAATTATATTATTTAGGACAATCAAAGAAACCCCCCCCTTTTTTTGGGGGGGGGTTCTTTGATTGTCCTAGACTACTCGTTCAATTCAAATGCTCGTTGAGCAGCCAGTTAAGGAGTAGCCTACCCGTTCAAAGTAAATGCTCCTTGAGCAGCCAGTTAAGTAATAGGCTACCCGTTCAATTTAAATGCTTCTTGAGCAGCCAGTTAAGTAACAGACTACCCATTCAATTTAAATGCTCCTTGAGCAGCCAGTTAAGAAAAAGACTACCCGTTCAATTCAAATGCTACTTGAGCAGCCATTTAAGGAATAGACTACCTGTTCAATTCAAATGCTCCTTGAGCAGCCAGATAAGTAACAGACTACCCATTCAATTTAGATGCTCCTGGATCAGCCTGTTAAGGATTAGACTACCCATTCAATTTAAATGCTCCTGGAGCAGCCAGTTAAGGACTAGGCTACCCGTTCAATTTAAAAGCTTTTTGAGCAGCCAGTCAAGTAACAGACTACCCATTCAATTTAAATGCTCCTGGAGCAGCCTGTTAAGGAAATGACTACCCGTTCAATTTAAAAGCTCCTTGAGCAGCCAGTTAAAGAATAGACTACCCGTTCAATTTATATGCTCCTTCAGCAGCCACTTAAGGAATAGACCACCCGTTCATTTTAAATGCTCCTTGAGCACCCAGTTAAGGATTAGGCTACCCGTTAAAAGTAAATGCTCCTTAAGCAGCCAGTTAAGGAATAGACTACCCGTTCAATTTAAATGCTCCATGAGCAGACAGTTAAGGAATAGACTACCCGTTCAAAGTAAATGCTCCTTGAGCAGCCAGTTAAGGAATAGGCTACCCATTCAAAGTAAATGCTCCTTGAGCAGCCAGTTAAGGAATAGACTACCCGTTCAAATTAAATGCTTCTTAAACAGACAGTTAGGAAATAGACTACCCGTTTAATTCAAATTATCCTTGAGCAGCCAGTTAAGGAATAGTCTACCCATTCAATTTGAATGCTTCTTGAGCAGCCAGTGAAGGAATAGACTACCCGTTCAATTTAAATGCTCCTTGAGCAGCCAGTTAAGTAACAGACTACCCATTCATATTAAATGCTCCTGGAGCAGCCAGTTAACGAATAGACTACCCGTTCAATTTAAATGCTCCTTGAACAGCCAGTTAAGGAATAGACTACCCGTTCAATTTAAATGCTTCCTAAGTAGCCAGTTGAGTAACAGACTACCCATTCAATTTATATGCTCCTGGAGCAGACAGTTGAGGAATAGACTACCCGTTCAATTTAAATGCTCCTTGAGCAGCCAGTTATGGAATAGACTACCCGTTTAATTCAAATTCTCCTTGAGCTGCCATTTAAGGAATAGTCTACCCGTTCAATTTAAATGCTGCTTGAGCAGCCAGTGAAGGAATAGACTACCAGTTCAATTTAAATGCTCCTTGAGCAGCCAGTTAGGTAACAGACTACGTATTCAAATTAAATGCTCTTGGTGCAGCCAGTTAACGAATAGACTACCCGTTCAATTTAAATGCTCCTTGAGCAGCCAGTTAAGGAATAGACTACCCCTTCAATTCAAATGCTCCTTGAGCAGCCAGTTAAGGAATATACTACCCGTTCAATTCAAATGCTCCTTGAGCAGCCAGTTAAGTAACAGACTACCCATTCAATTTAAATGCTCCTTGAGCAGCCAGTTAAGGAAAAGACTACCAGTTCAATTCAAATGCTCCTTGAGTAGCCAGTTAAGGAATAGACTACCCGTTCAATTCAAATGCTCCTTGAGAAGCCAGTTAAGAAATAGGATACCCGTTCAATTTAAATGCTCCCGGAGCCGCCAGTTAAGGAACAGACTACCCGTTCAAAGAAAATGCTCCTTGAGCAGCCAGTTAAGGAATAGGATACCCGTTCAACTTAAACGCTCCTGGAGCAGCCAGTTAAGGAATAGACTACCCATTCAATTCAAATGCTCCTTGAGCAGCCAGTTAAGGAATAGACTACCTGTTCAATTCAAATGCTCCTTGAGCAGCCAGTTAAGGAATAGGCTACCCATTCAATTTCAATGCTCCTGGAGCAGCTAGTTAAGGAATAGGCTACCCGTTCAAAGTAAATGCTCCTTGAGCAGCCAGTTAAGGAACAGGCTACCCATTCAATTTAAATACTTCTAGAGCAGCCAGTTAAGGAATAGGCTACCCGTTCAATTTAAATACTTCTTGAGCATACAGTTAAGGAACAGGCTACCCGTTCAATTTAAATGCTTCTTGAGCAGCCAGTTAAGGAATAGGCTACCTGTTCAAAGTAAATGCTCCTTGAGCAACCAGTTAAGGAACAGGCTACCCGTTCAACTTAAGTGCTTCATGAGCTGCCAGTTAAGGAATAGGCTACCCGTTCAATTCAAATGCTCCTTGAGCAGGCAGTTAAGGAATCGACTACTAGTTCAATTCAAATGCTCCTTGAGCAGCAAGTTAGGGAACAGGCTAACCGTTCAATTTAAATGCTTCTTGAGCAGCCCGTTAAGGAATATACTACCCGTTCAACTTAAATGCTCCTTGAGCAGCCAGTTAACGGATACCCTACCTGTTCAATTTAAATACTTCTTGAGCAGCCAACTAAGGAATACGCTACCCGTTCAATTTAAATGCGTCTCGAGCAGGCAGTTAAGGAATAGGCTACCCGTTCAATTTAAATGCTGCTTGAGCAGCCAGTTAAGAAATAGGCTACCCGTTTAATTTAAATGCTCCTTGAGCAACCACTTAAGGAATAGGCTACCCATTCAATTTGGATGCTCCTTGAGCAGCCAGTTAAAGAACAGACTACCCATTCAATTTTAATGCTCCTTGAGCAGCCAGTTAAGGAACAGACTACCCATTCAATTTAAATGCTCCTTGAGCAGCCAGGTAAGGAACAGACTACCCATTCAATTTAAATGCTCCTGGAGCAGCCAGTTAAGGAACAGACTACCCATTCAATTTAAATGCTCCTTGAGCAGCCAGTTAAGGAACATACTACCCATTCAATTTAAATGCTCCTTGAGCAGCCAGTTAAGGAATAGGCTACCCATTCAATTCAAATGCTCCTTAAGCAGCCAGTTAAGGAATAGGCTACCCGTTCAATTTAAATGCTTCTTGAGCAGCCAGTTAAGTAACAGACTACGCATTCAATTCAAATGCTCCTGGAGCAGCCTGTAAAGGAACAGAACACCCGTTCAATTCAAATACTCCTTGAGCGGCCTGAAATAGATAAGGCCACCTGTTCAATTTAAATGTTCCTTGATCAGCCAGCTAAGGAATAGGCTACTCATTCAATTTAAATGCTCCTAGAGCAGCCAGTTAAGTAACAGACTACCCATTCAATTGAAAGGCTCCTTGATCAGCCAGTTGAGGAAGAGACTACCCATTCAATTTACATCCTTTTTGATCAGCCAGTTAAGGAAAAGACTACCCGTTAAATTTAAATCCTCGTTGATCAGCCAGTTAAGGAAAAGACTACCCATTCAATTTAAATGCTCCTTGAGCAGTCAGTTAAGGAACAGACTATCCATTCAATTTAAATCCTCCTTGATGAGCCAGTTAATGAATAGACTACCCGTTCAATTCAAATGCTACTTGAGCAGCCAGTTAAGGAACAGACTACCCGTTCAATTTAAATGCTCCTTGAACAGCCAGTTATGGAACAGACTATCCGTTCAATTTGAATGCTCCTTGAGCAGCCAGTTAAGGAACAGACTACCTATTCAATTTAAATGCTCCTTGAGCAGCCAGTTAAGGAACAGGCTACCCGTTCAATTTATATGCTCCTTGAGTAGCCAATTAAGGAACAGGCTACCCGTTCAAATTAAATGCTCCCTGAGCAGCCAGTTAAGGAACAGACTACCCGTTCAATTTAAATATTCCTTGAGCAGCCAGTTAAGGAACAGACTACCCGTTCAATTTAAATGCTCCTTGAGTAGCCAGGTAAGGAACAGGCTACCCATTCAATTTAAAGGCTCCTGGAGCAGCCAGTTAAGGAACAGGCTACCGTTCAATTTATATGCTCCTTGAGCAGCCAGTTAAGGAACAGCCTACCTGTTCAATTTATATGCTCCTTGAGTAGCCAGTTAAGGAACAGGCTACCTATTCAATTTAAATGCTCCTTGAGCAGCCAGTTAAGGAACAGGCTACACTTTCAATTTATATGCTCCTTTAGCAGCCAGTTAAGGAACAGGCTACCCGTTCAATTTAAATGCTCCTTGAGCAGCTAGTTAAGGAACTGACTACCTGTTATACATATATTTGCTCCTTGAGCAGCCGGTTAAGGAATAGGCTACCTGTTCAATTTAAATACTCCTTGCGCAGCCAGTTAAAGAACAGGCTACCCGTTCAATTTAAATACTCTATGAGGAGCCACTTA